>NC_047678.1:24255785-24620785 GCF_011762505.2 Arvicanthis niloticus | reverse complement strand
CACATGGCTACATGACCTGTCTCAGAGAAGGCAGGACATGAGGAGAGCAAAAGCTCTTATTTCCATTTTTCACATTATGTACTATTATGATGAATAGAGAGAAACATTGAATTTGTTTCATTTTCCAAGTATGCCTTCAAGTGAGAGGGGAGATATGCTTCTACAAATGTCTCCAAATACATAAAATTTCTCAAACTGTACATTTTGGGCTCTCAGGGGGTGCAAAACTACAAAACTATGAGGGAATCTGGTGGTGGTGGTGGTGGTGGTGGAGGAAGAGGAAGAGGGAGGAGGATGAGGAAGAGGAGGAGAAGGAGAAGGAGATAAGAAGAAGAAGAAGAAGAAGAAGCAGAAGAAGAAGAACACGAAGAAGAAGAAGAAGAAGAAGAAGACGACAACGACGACAAGGAGAAGGAGAAGAAGAGAAGGAGAGGGAGAGGCAGAGAGGGAGAGGGAGGCAGAGGGAGAGAGGGAGAGGGAGGGAGGAGGAGGGAGAGGGAGGGAGGGAGAGGGAGAGGAAGGAGAAAGAGAAGGAGAAGGAGAAGAGGAGGAGGAGGAGGAGGAGGAGGTCACAATGGCTAAAGTTCCAGGTAAGTACACAATTTGCATCTCTTACAGTTTCCAAGGTGATGCTGCTAATACGGGTTCAGAGCCCACCCTTGGACCATTTCCTGATGAGAGTTTCCTTGGAGTCATACATAGTACCTGTTGAGACATTTTGCTCTGCTTCTGGTTAGCATTTCTTTAAAGTAGAAACCCAAAGACCACAGCCTGAACAGGCAGCTGCTGTTGCTGATGACCACGTGCTTGAACAATGTGGAGTTTCTACATCATGAGTCAGATGGTCCACCTGCAAAGGAGACTGGAGGAAATGAATCAAAGGTGATTTGAGAACAGATACCTCAAGAAGTCTTTTCCTACTCCCTGGTTACCACATCCCCCTCCACCCCTTCCTTCTAAGGTTTGCTGAACATCTCTGGTTTATCCTCTGCTTTAGGCTCCAAGGAGAATATTCCCAGGAGAATATCTCCTAATTCAACCCTCAAGACTGCTGTCGCCCAGAAAGATCAGTTCTGTGAATATAAAGTCTCCAAGTTCTATTCCTGACTAGCTTGGAGTTAAGGGAAGTAGTTGTGAGCAATGTCTTCCCTTCCTGGGGCTGAGCAGAAAGTTACTATCCTGTCGGAAGGATAACACACGGACCCATCATCCCCTGGCAAATGAAGAAGACAGAGTTCCCCACCAGAGCAATAATGGTTATATTTAGTGAGATTTCGGCATTTGCCAAGGGCATTCTGACTTTCTATCCTCTCCTGAGGCTTGGTATTTTGACCCTTGCCCTTAGCTGTCCTTTTCAAAAGGCTTCTGCAGGGCTCTGTGTGGTTCATTTCTCTTTAGAACTCTGTTGATGATTCCCTGTCTTCTCATGAGCCCTTTTTGAGCTTCCAATAAGATCCAAACATTATTCATATATGGCTCAACTAGTAAATTAAATAGAGGTATAGGGCCAACCAAGATCAAATGTAAGGAAACCCAGAGGGTTGAAATTCCTTACTCACTGCCAGTTGCACACTGGCTCTATTCCTACAAGTGCAGGGTCCCTTGATGCTCTACTCGGGATTCAGAACATCTGCAGTCTGCTCTGTCCTACCCATCTCATCCCTCTCTGACCATAAGGAGCTCGTCTCATGAGGATCCCTCAAAGAGGGATTTTCGTGGGGGCAGATCCAGAAAAGCGATCTAAGACACTGATCGACTTCTTCAGCCCTGATGGAAGCATTCCTCCGGGAACTTTAAAAGAGTCTTTGAGAAAATATTGGTATCAACAAAGACTTTGATTTCCACTCGGTCAATCCTTGGCATTTCTTTCAAAGCTATGTCTAGACAAGCCCTACCCATTTACCTGATTGGTAGAACCAAACAGATCGTCGCCACTAAATTTATATTGCAAATTAAATAAATCTGAGAATCTAAGCAGTTCTTTCCCTCAGCATCCCTAATGTGATCAGCCACGTTCCAGGCATAGTGACTAATTTCTGGGATCCCTCTGCCATTTTCTCCTAATGCGGATTTCCCTGGAAGTCAAAATTAATATTTGCTGTACGAAGTCATTTTCTTCCTTTGAAAAGGGAGGTTCTGAGAAGTATTCTAGTGACTTCTTTCCCTAATTTGTTGTTCAGATTTTTAAAAAAAAGGTATTTCTGGATTTCTGTTCACTGGAGTCAGTTGTGTAAGGAATACCTGGGACGTTTGGGTGCACTGGGAACCTGTTGGAGAATCTCCATTCCTATCAAGCTTCTGAAATGCCTGCTTTCCAGGTTTATTTTATTTTAACTATGAACATATGTGTCTGTCTGTCAGTCTGTGTGATTTGTGTGAGTGCAGACCTGAAGAAGCCAAAAGGACTTTAGATTCCCTGGAGCTCAACTTACAGGAGGTTATGAGGTAACATGTATGGGTGTTAGGAATTGAACTTGTGTCAGGAATCAAACTTGTGTCTTCTGCAAGAGCAGTGTGCTCTCTCAACTGCTCAGCCATGCTCCAGCCCCTAGAGAGGGATGGTGATGTTTGCCAATTTTTGGAAACCAGTAAAACAACAGTTGTCCATAAGTACCTTTCTGTAGGTGCCCATGTATGTTTACAGTAGATAAGGGTTTAACGTAACCACTCTAGAGCTCCAGTTAATCTACTGTTTTAACTCTGAGAAGAACTCACAAGCATTTGTCAAAATGAAACTAGATCTATGTTGAGGACCACACTCTGCCTCAATGCTTTGGGGCTAAGTGCTCTGGTCAAGAGAGAGAGTGGGGCTGGAGGGGCAAGCGACTCGAAGAATGAAGACAAGACAGGGTATATGGTCAGGTCTTAATTCTCGTCCCGTCTTGTTTATTGAAAAGAAATCTGGGGTATTTATCAACACAAGCAGGAGAACACAGGTGAAAACACTTTACCACGTGCAGCATGCAGCTGAGGTCACTAAACAGCAAAACAAGCTATGTGGGATAAACAATATATTTATCAGAGTGTGCTTCAGCTGTTATAGGCTTTTGAAAACCAAGTCTTTCATCAGGGTATATGGTTCCAGATGGCTGCAAAGTTGATCTAGCCGCTTTCTACTAAAGTCGGCTCCCAACAGATCTAAAAGGCTTCTTCCCTTTCTTCTTTTATATTTACCACTTTTTGCCTCCCCTGCACTCCCCCATGAGTCCGTGTCATGATCTCCAGGTCACGAAATACATCTTTTTTTTTTTTCTTCAAACTTTGATTCAAAACCCCTGATACTATTTCTTGCTATCAAACTTGGATCTTCACCAAATCATGCCTTCTGAAGAAATGTGGCCCCTGTGACACTAACCCAGCTTGGAATTCCTGATCCTGCCAGCCTAATTCACCAGCAGGTTTAGTGAACATTAGTGCTGGAGGCTGGGGCTGCAGCCTGCCTCCTTTCCTTAGGGTTGGTAACCACCCGAGTGTTCTTTGTTGCAGTGGCCTGAAACAAACTGACCCTTGTTAGACCATCTCTCCTTTATTTCTCCAGCCAAACAACCATACTGCTTGTCCCCACACAGACTTCAAATGCCAACCGCCACCTTCCGGGTAGAAACAGCTTATTAAGCCTCCCTTCGTATTGGCTTCACACTTACTTTAAACACACTTCAGTAATTATACCTGTCACACTGCAAGGTGGCATTTGTATCCCTGTCCGTTCCCTCAACTAGATAATGAACACCTAGAAACCAAGGCAGGTATCTGGTGAATTACTTTGCAACCTCCAACACTACTCAGCTATTATCAGAGCGGGCATTCAGCAGCGTGTAGGTTGAATGGATTTCTCAGATTTTTATGAGTAGATATTGTCTACTTAAGATTTGTTTTGCCACTACTAGTTCTCAGAGATGTCATAATATGTTACACATATATGGTGTTTATCATATACCCGTCACAGCTGAGCAATGATGCCAATGTGGTTTTTTATGAAACTAATGTTGTGTAAGTGTGTGGTGGTGCAGTGCTTTAGCACCTGCCCTCTGGTGGCGGATGTGCTCCAGTTTCCGAGTTCGAATCCAACCTGTTCTGTTCCTACTGTGTTCCTCTCAGTGAATTGCATGGGAGAAAAAAAAAAAAAACAAAAAAACAAAACTAATGTTGCTAGAATCCAAAACAACATTGATAGAATTTTTCTGGAATGGCAGAATTATTCTGTGTCTGCACTGTCCAATATGATGGTCACTACTAACACAGAAGAAAAAATAAAGAGCTCTTACAATGCGAAGGGGATTTTAATGTTATTTAATTTTGATTGATTTAAGATAAAGATCCATATAGGGGCTAGAGGTTCCCCTATGGACAGCAGGCCTGCAGTATGCTGATGATCTCATCCAGGAAGAACCAATACACCAAGTTGTTGCTATCTTCACTGTGCACAGAGCCCAGCAGCCGCCCCTGGTGTTCCCACTGGGAGAGAGAATGGGAGTGGTCAGCTGAAGAATGGAGAACTGATGACGTTTAGAATTACTGGTGCATGAAGGTAATTCATGGGATAAAAGGCGTGTGCCACCACCGCCCAGCTGCTTTGGGTTCTTTATAACACATCTCAAGCTACGGCATGAATTAGGTAAAACAGCCCAGTGGTTTTTCATCCATTATTTTAAAATGGTTGATGAACAGTGCACCCACTGGGCTGAGCTATGAGGAGAGCTTTCACCACGACCTTCGACCTTCGACCTTCATTAGGCTGCTCTTTTCGGTCGTGGGTCTTTTCCTGTCCCTGAGTTCCATTTCAATAAGCATTGCTGACTCACAGTGGATAATGAGAAATTTCAAGTTCCAATGCTGAAAAGGGCTCAAGGGGGGCAGGAAGGCAACTGGGTATTAAAACGCAGGTTTTCAGGCACCTGAGGATGCCTTCAGAGAGAGATGGGTAAAGAGTATTCATGTGAAGACTCACTCCCCCACTGCATCCTGGGTGGAATAACCACAGAGAGATAGATAGTAGCTTGAAGGCATTTTTACCTAATTCATGCCGTAGCTTGAGATGTGTTATAAAGAACCCAAAGCAGCTGGGCGGTGGTGGCGCACGCCTTTAATCCCAGCACTTGGGAGGCAGAGGCAGATGGATTTCTGAGTTGGAGGCCAGCCTGGTCCCAGGACTACACAGAGAAACCCTGTCTCGTAAAACAAAACAAACAAACAAAACAAAAAAAGAACCCAAAGCTAACGTAACTAGTGCTAGGAAACCCAGAGAACTTGTCCTACCTCAAGTCTGATTATCCAAGTGTCCTCCTGGATTCAGACACTCGCTTCATGCTAACAGGCCATGCTGATGCATCTCAGTCAACCAGCTACATAGGTCCATGTTGTAGTAAATCTCCGAACCAAACACGCAAACACGTCCGGTCAAGGAAAACACAACTCAATATTTATGATTATAAACTGCAAACTTTGGATTGGGCAGATTTACCATTGCACTACTCTATTCCCCAGCTATAAGATCCCTTAAAACCTGTGGTTTTCTAAGCCATGTTCTTCTCCTCCTTGTCCTTCCACCAACGGCTCTCCAGCAACTTCCTCTTCTGACTCCTCCCCTAAGCCTTTTTCTCCACCTCCCCTTCTACTGCCCAATCACCGGCTCTAGCCTTTATTTTACAAATTCAATTGGACAGAAGGTTCACAATATTCACTCCTCCTCTGTAGCCCCTCCCAGGAGTGGAATTACCATGACAACAAAAGGCTGGGGCTACCCACAACAGGTCCAAATACACCAGACAAAACTGGTAAACTAAATATTTAAATAATATTTTTAACAGGAATTTAGCGTTCACACTGGGCTCATCTTTTATAGTAACCTGTGCACTTATAAAGAACCTGTGTGTCTTTGAAAATACAGCACCATTTAATATATGTCTACTGGTTGTCACGGAAATAAACTGTGTGTTAAGAGAAAGAGATACCTTATATCAGAGGATGTATAATATAATTCTGAACATACATAGGTGTGTGTGTGTGTGTGTGTGTGTGTGGTGTCACTACATAATTGTGCCTATTTAATATGTTTGTCTATACATATCCAGAGAACAAGACCTTGAAAGAATGCAGCTAAAGATTAGTGAGGACTATATCCATGTAGTAAGATAAAAAAATAAACTTTAATAAAGATATAATCATGTAAGAAATATTCCACAGAAAAGCAAATAAAAACAAAACAAAAAAACCACTAACAGTCAACATAATTGTATCTTTTAGACATCAGGTGCTATTTTAGACATCAGGATCCTACCTGATTTATCTTTGGCCAGTATACAAATCCAAGTTCAGCTTTCTCCTAAAACCTTTTGGTCCTTATACACTTGTTTAATGATGTCAGCAAACTCATGAACCAGATGTGTTTCCCTTATGTAATTGCTCTGGAATCTTGAATTTTTAATGAGATGGTCTAAAGCCATGGTATCTATATCTAAAACCATGCTATCAAATATTTTTCAACTCAAGAACAAAAGCAAAAATCTCCATAAACACTTGCCTCGCCTGTGTGGGCTTCTCACCTTTAGAAATGAGACATTTGGCATTGCTTTCAACTAGGTTCCAAGAAGATGAAAAAGATTCTTTAAAAAAAATAGGTAATGGCTGGGTGTGTAGTTTGGTGGTAGACCGCTTGCCTGGCACGTGCAAGGCTCTGAGTTTAATCCACTCTGCAAAACCCCAAATATATAAAAAGTAGATACTAGGAGTGAATCATTGTTTGGACTCCAAACCAAAACCTAGAGACTAGATTCACAGTGCTGACTGCACTAAGGAACAGTAGGCTCAGACACACTGGCAAGTCTAGAAATCTAGGGAGAACCTGTGTCCCAGAATCAAGTAGTGCAGTCAGATGTATCCTACACGACAGATGGATGCTAATGCCAATGAAAGCAGACCTGGATTTTAAATGTGATATGAAACGGTTTCACCAGAGAAACGAGTTGAGGTAATTAGAAAGCAAGCCTGCCCAAGTGGATGACTGGACCTGCATAATAAAATAATCCCAACAAACCCCAGTGCTGGATGAGGCAACTTTGGCACCAACTTGCATACTGGCTCTTCTACTGAGAGAGACTGGGCAAGCTGGCGTGCTCTCTGAGGCTAGGCTCCTGATGTAAAGATATAAACATCACTGCTAATCTCCCAGGGTTATTATGACTGTTAAAGTATTTATGTGAAAGTAGAAGTATGCTATTATTATACTCAGGTTTATACTTCTTTAAAGGCATTGGAAAAGAGCACAGGTAACTATATCTGCTGTAGCAGCCATCTTGAACGGGAAGCTTCGTGATTCATAGTGTTACTGAAAGTAGTAAAACATTTCCTGCACCAAGAACATCAATAATGCGATAGGATGTACCTACTCGGGGTTCCCCACTGATGGAAATTGCCACGTGGGAGTTGTTTTAATGAGTTCTGAGTCATGACTTTTGGTTTGCTAAAAGTGGGCCTTCAACCAAAAAGAGTGATTGAATCAGACATCTTCCCAAGGAATAGATAAAAGGAAGATGGAGTGGTGGAGAGAATAAATAGAAGGAGAGGAGAGGAGTGCTTGTGAATGGATTGTACATAGAAGGAGAGGGGTGCTTGTGAATGGATTGTACATAGAAGGAGAGGAGTGCTTGTGAATGGATTGTACATAGAAGGAGAGGGGTGCTTGTGAATGGATTGTACATAGAAGGAGAGGAGTGGTTGTGAATGGATTGTACATAGAAGGAGAGGGGTGCTTGTGAATGGATTGTACATAGAAGGAGAGGGGTGCTTGTGAATGGATTGTACATAGAAGGAGAGGGGTGCTTGTGAATGGATTGTACATAGAAGGGGAGGAGTGCTTGTGAATGGATTGTACATAGAAGGAGAGGAGTGCTTGTGAATGGATTGTACATAGAAGGAGAGGGGTGCTTGTGAATGGATTGTACATAGAAGGGGAGGAGTGCTTGTGAATGGATTGTACATAGAAGGAGAGGAGTGCTTGTGAATGGATTGTACATAGAAGGAGAGGGGTGCTTGTGAATGGATTGTACATAGAAGGGGAGGGGTGCTTGTGAATGGATTGTACATAGAAGGAGAGGGGTGCTTGTGAATGGATTGTACATAGAAGGAGAGGGGTGCTTGTGAATGGATTGTACATAGAAGGAGAGGGGTGCTTGTGAATGGATTGTACATAGAAGGAGAGGGGTGCTTGTGAATGGATTGTACATAGAAGGAGAGGAGTGCTTGTGAATGGATTGTACATAGGTTAAAAAATAGAAAATAAGGAAGATTGGAGCTCCCAAAGCACTAGCTACTAAAGGTGACCCAAGGATAAGACATAAGGGCAAAAATTATCCTACCACCGAGTTTATAACGGCCTGTGCCATTTTTTTTTCAGAGGAGTGAGCAGTCAAAACCTTCACCTATTACTGAATTAAATACAATATAGATTGAAATAAACTTTGGTATGGGAATAAAAAGAAATAGAAATTGTTCGTTATTCTCAAAACTAGCGAAGGATAGGCGAGTTGAGGGAAGATTAATCAGCTATGCCAAAAAGTCAGGCGTCTTACTTACTCTTTTTTATTGATGTGAAGAGATATCATAGCCAAGGTAACTTGTAAAAACAAAAATGGTTACTTTGGGTCTCACAGTTCCAAAAGGTAATAGAGTCCATGACCATTATGACAGGGATATGTAGGCAGGCAGACAGGCAGACAGGCAGGCAGGCAGACAGGCAGGCAGGCAGGCAGGCAGGCAGGCAGGCAGGCAGGCAGGCAGGCAGGCAAGCAGGCAGGCAGGCAGGCAGAAAGGCAGGCAGGCAGGCAGGCAGAAAGGCAGGCAGGCAGAAAGGCAGGCAAGCAGACAGGCAGACGGGCAGGCAGGCAGGCAGGCAGACAGGCAGGTGTTGGGAGCCGACTTTAGCAGAAAGCGGCTAGATCAACTTTGCAGCCATCTGGAACCATATACCCTGACGAAAGATTTGGTTTTCAATAGCCTACAACAGCTAAAGCACACTCTGATATCCCACATATTTTGTGTTGCTGTTTACTGCCCCCAGCTGCAAGGTGCACGTGGTAGTCACGCCTGCAAGGCATGCAGTTCACGTGCTGTCCACGTGCTATCTACACCATACATGCTTATAAGGCGCATGTGCTATCCAAGCCTGCAAGGCATTGCGGTGCACGTGCTGTCCACGCTATAGACGCCTGTAAGGCTTACGTCATATCAACACCTGCAAGGCACGTGGTATCCACGCGCCTACAAGGCACGTGGCAAAAGCCTATAAATAGCTCAGAATTCCCTTCAATAAACGAGACTTGATCAGAATCTCTGTCTTGTCTCCATTCTTCGCGTCTCTTCCCCTTTATCCCCACTCTCTCTCTCGCTAGACCCTGACCCTCGGACCGGAATGGGCAGTACGGGCTGTAACAGTTTGGCGTCCAACATCAGGCTCCAGTAAGCGCAACAGTTTGGTGCCCAAGCGTGGGGGGTTCGCGACAGGCAGGCAGGCAGGCAGGCAGGCAGGCAGAAAGGCATAGCAATGGAGCAATGGCTAAGAGCTTTACATCAAAATCTACAAACAAGTTCCAGGGAGAGAGTGCTAATTGGAAATGGCATAGGTTTTTGAAACCTCAAAGCCCACCTTTAGTGACACACCTCTTCCAACAAGGCCACACCTCCTCTAACAGGCCACACCTCTTCCAACAAGGCCACACCTCCTAATACTTCCAAAACAGTTCTACCAACTGGAAACCAAGCATTCAAACATACAAGTCTATGGGCACCAATCTCATTCAAACCACAGAGACACAGGGTGAGTGTGCCTTGGCATAAAAAGAGGGTGACAGGATTCCAGCCTGCCATGTGAGCAGGTGACAGAATAGACCCAAATCCAGAAGCTGAGAGATTTGGGGGAACTACTGAAAGACTTGAAGTTTTGGCTTCATCATGGACTGTAAACAATAAGAGACAAATTATGTCCTCTATCCCAAATGCTTATGGTAAAATCCCTACCCCCTTTACCTCAGAATGAGGCATTTAAGAAAGTAATTAAGATTAGATGAAGTCATAGTGGCAGGGCCCAATCCCAGAGCATGAATGGAGACACATGGAGAAAGCAGTCATTCTAGTGGCAGGAGGAAAGGCCATCAGAAAAAACCAGACCCCCAAGCTTTGGTACCTGATTCCCAGCCTCTAGAACTATGGAGATACACAGTTGTGCTGTTTAAGCAACCAACTTTTACTTGGGGCTAGCTTAGAGATTAAGTTATATGCAAACGATACAGGAGTGTCTATGAAGGTTAAATTGGAAAAAGTAGAAAGCAAGAGAAGGCAGATATTTAATGCCAGTCATTTATTTCTCCTGCTTAAAAATGGTACCCAGCCCGCAGATGGTTAATTGGGCAGTAAAGGGTCAAATATATGAGAGATGGTCTTGCAATGAAAGTCAAAACCCAAAGCCTCTGAGCTTCAAAAATTGACATAGCCACAGATTCTGGGTAACCTAAGAAACACAGATCTATTAGTGTGGTGGCAAGAACTACTTTCCAGTGTTAGATGTTATAGTTAGAACATTTTAGAAATATTTATGTATTTATTACTTACTTATTTATTTGTATGTGTGTATGCATGTGTGTGTCTGTGTGTGGATGTATACACATATGTGGGTACAGGTGCACATACCTGTGTAGGTATGAGTCCCCGTGCAGATGTGTGCACCTGTGCAGGTGTGAGTACCTGTGCAGATGTGTGCTCCTATGCAGGTGTGAGTATCTGTACATGTGTGCACCTGTGCAGGTGTGAGTACCTATACAATTGCGAGTACCTGTGCTGGTGTGAAGGCTGGAAGGAGGTATCCGTTCTCTTGGAGCTGGAATCACAAGTGTTTGTCACATGAGCGCTGGGATAGGAACTCTGGTTCCCATGACTGCATAGCAAGCACTCAACCACAGAGCCATCTCTCAAGCCCTAAAGTTTTTTAGAATTCTCTAAATTGTTTATTTAATAAGTTCTTTAAAAAAAAAAAAACAAAACACCCGTGTACTATTTGTTTCTGTGGATGAATAAGTCTTAACTTTTAAATCAAACCAACAGGTATGACTAAATTAATGCTTACCCAAGGCCCATAAGCTTTGCCATCTGACCCACTGTGGAAAAATTGTCTCTTTATCTAGAAAACCACGTGTTCCCCATTCATTAGCACATAGTGAGTGCTGACAGCAGTCAGCTCTGAGACAGCACAAGCTCATTTTCGTGTTATTCCCAGCCTCTGCTTCCAAAGGCCCGAGGACGCTTGAAAGTTGCCCTGGTGTTAGTTTTCTAAAGTAACTAAGTTTCCTGGCACCGTACGATTTTTTTTTTTTTTTTTTTTTTTTTTTTTTTTTTTTTTTTTTGTCCCTCTGAGGCGGGCTCTTGATCAACTGCTTTTGGAACTCAAGTCCTTTCCAAAAGGATGGTCCTCACTGTTGACCCACAGATGGCGCTCTTGGGCTGTAAGAAACAGTTCCTTAAAAAAAAAAAAAAAAAAAAAAAAAAAAAAAAAAAAAAAGGAATACGGAAAATTTCAAACACTAGGAAACTAAAGAGTATTATGATAAATTACCAACTACCCATCATTCAATGTCAGTCAATTATGAGCTCCTGTAATTACCTCGCCCACTGGATTTTTGTGTATTTCTGGGATGAAGCTTCGTGTCCCATCCGATATATGCACACTTTATAGCCGGATCAGAGCGCTAAGTGCGCTCGGAGTCCTGCCCTCGAGCTTCGAGAAACACACTGCCATTAGCTACAGTCTGCAGTACGCTATTAACAGTGCTTGTATCTAAGTGTGCCGCTGTATCCATAACCAGCCCCATCCCACCCTGACCTCTGACACCCACTACTGCATCCTCACATTCTACAAGAAGAACATCTTTTAGATTCCTCACATGAACCGGATCGTGCAATAATAGTCTTTCCGTGTGACTTTATTTCACGTAGGATGACACTTTTCAAGATTATCCAAATTACCAAAAATGACAGAATTTCCTGTTTAAGGCTGAATCGTATATTATGGTATGTGCACAGAAAAAAATATTGGTTTTCCTTTAACCACACTGTTGATATGATATTGGGGTTGTTTCCCCATCTTGGCTATTGTGAATTTCTCATATCATGGGAGTGCAGGGAGAGGTCCGTTTAAACAAGAGAGTTTTATTTTCTTTCTCCGGTAGTGAAATTGCTGAATCACATAGACTAGGCTGGCCTTGAACTCACAGAGGTCTGCCTGCCTCTGCCTCCTGGAATGCTGGGATTAAAGGCTCACACCTAGCTCTCCTCTGCACCTTTTACAAGCATCAGCCCTCTTTGGTCTTTTTGAAAAGAGCTGGTCTGTCTAGACTGAGGTGTTGAGGTCTGTTTAAGGTTCTGATTCACGTCTTCTCGTGATTATCTACAGGATTCTTTCAGACACCTTATGGCCAAACGTTTAATTGGTAAATATTTTTTCCCGTTCTCTAGGCTTCTCTCTTTACCCAGCAGAAGCTCTTCCGTTCAGTATAACTCGCGCTCAGTTTTGCTTTAGCTGCTCACGGTTTGGGGACCTTATAAAAAGGTCTTTGCCAGGCAGCTATCACAAGTCACCAGGTCCCCATGTTTGCTTCGAGTGCTTTCAGAGTTTAAATCTTACATTTAGGTGTTTGATCCAATTGGAGTTTTAACATTTCTCTAACTGATGAGTGAGTCTCCTCTCCCCCCCCCCCCCACCCCAGCCTCCCACTCCTTGCTGTGGATATTTAGGTTTTCTAGAACCATCTATTTAAAAATATATATCCTTTTCCCATTGTGCATTCCTGGGAACTAGTTCTCTGAAGGCCTAGTTGTCTCTGAATGCATGGATTTATTTCTAGGCCCTCTATTATGGTCCACTAGTCTATGTGTGTTTCATGTCAGTATCATCAATACAGGTTACTATGGCACATGTTTTACATACTCTGAGCATATTTTAAAGTCAAGGAGTATAATGCTTCCAGCTCTTTCCTTTCGCCTAAGATTGTCCAGCTACTTGGGAGTCTTTTAATGAATTCAAACAAACTGTATAATTTTTTTTTTCTGATTTTATGAAGAATGTCACTAAGATTATGATAGGAACTTCATTGGATCTGTAGACTGCTTTAGGTAGTAATGAATGTTTTTAAGAAGATTTATTTTTACCAATCCATGAACACATGCCTAATAGGTGATTTTTAATCAAATCTCAGCCATTATACCATGGATTAAAAAGTGCTCTGGAATGTACACATAAAAGGTGACAGCAAAGAGAAAACCTTACTAAGTCACAATGTGTCGGGATATTTATTTTTTTTAATATATGTAAACAAAGATATATAAAAATATATTTTATATATTTTATTTATTTTTTAAACCTGTTAATTCACAAAGGATCTTGTAAAGATATATCTATATTATTTTTGATTATATATCATGTGTATCTGTAGGAGGTCTCCATATATTCATGCATGTACTGGAGGAGTCCAAAAGCATCCAATCTTGTGTAGCTAGAACTACAGGCCATTGTGAGCTGCCTAATGTGGGTGCTGAGAATTGAACTGGGATCTTCTAGAAGAGCAGTCTGAGCTCTAAACCACTGAGCCCACAAAGAATTTAAAACACTTTTTTGAAATGAACTATTCAGTGGCTGGGGAGACGGTTCGGTGGGTAAAGTGCTTGCTGAGAAAACATGGGGTTTGGATGCCCGGACCCACATAAAGATCAGGTCATGCCACTGTGTACCTAAAATCTCACTGCTGGGAGGCTGGGCCCAGAGCATCCTGGGGCTCACTGACAAGCTAGCCTAGACAGTTGATAAAGTCCAGTCTTAGTGAGAAACCTTGTCTTCAAAAACAAGGTAGCCAGAGATAAAAGAGGCTATCCAACACCAAACCTCTACCTGCTGCACTTGCTTGCATGCACACTTGCACACACACACACACACACACACACCAAACAATTTCCACTATTGTTTCTTATCAATGGCTCTTAGTGCAAAGAACTGCAATGCTCTGCTCTCTCCCGTACCCAGCACCCACCCACAAACCCACTCTTCATCAAACATTTGCGTATATACTCAGCCCACACGTGACCACACCATAAAAACTGGCTGGTGCTATTTAGACAACTCATAGTTTTGACAAAGCTTCCTTACATCAAGCTTGTTATTCATAAGGAAAGGCATTCGGAAATAGGTCAGTGAACAACTGTACTTCATACTGAGATGATGGATTTGTGTTCATGGGACAGTCATAGGGGAAGCCTTTAGAAACCATAGCAACATCCTGAGGGTTTTTACAAAGTACTCTCCCTAATTAATAGAGTTAGGATGCTACCTCATACTCACCTCAAGCCATGGCTACACACACCTTTGGGATGAAGGAGCTCAGTGTAGGGAATGGCAACATTTCAAGATCATCATGAGTCTTCAAAGAACCCAGCCTTGAAGCCTTCCATTCCTATCACCACACGATCTCAGCAGTGGCTCTGTGCCTCAGTTTCCTTTTCTGCACTTGAAGAATGAATCATCATGCTCACTCACCCTCTCAAACACAACTATAGCAGAGATGAAAGATGAGTGGGTCCTGTCAATCAAGTCGTCATTTGAATCCCTCCAGGTGTGACCTTTGGCAGGTGACCATCTTTCCTCGGTTTCGACAGCTATAACACAACCAGAGAACCTACGTCATGGGGGTGGTTTTAGATCAAAAGGTACGAGCGTGAAAAGCAGTTACCAGAAAGCTCAATCAATTTCTAGGCTAGGGGACCTCCAAATCCAGAAACAGAATAGACTATAGAGCCCTTTTCTTAGGACAGAATGCTCTGCCCCAACAAGAAACTCATCCCAGAACTCCACATCCTTCTCCACGGCTCCTTGGCCAGTATGGTCTTCCCAGGGTACTTTAAACTAAGCCTCACCTGTCCTGAATCTAACACAAAGGGAAGCTGAACTCCTGGATGATGCTTGGGGAATTCTGGTCCATTCCTCAACCTTCTTGTCATCCACTAATACCTTTAAGCAGTCAACCCAGATGTTGCTTAAAGAAAACAATGATTGTTGTTCTGTGGAAGATAGTAATGAGTTAAGATGCTGGTATGCAGTGACTCACAGACTGCTGTAATGTTACTCCATCCATCTGCAGGAAGCTACAGCTGTCTGTCTGGGGTTTCCCCCGAGCATTTAGCCTCCTCATTCTCAAGTGGGAAGGACCGGGAAGGGGCAGATGCCTTAGAATAAGTCTAGATGCAGTTTTCACAATCTCCTGTGGAGATTCACAGCAAAGAGAATTAAGAACCTATCATTGCTTCTGTCATTTTAAATCAACCTCTTACAATAGGAGAAGCTTGTGGCACTCGGGTGTGACTGTGACACAGGTCACCACTGAGGCATGTGGAGACTCAGAAAAGGTCTCCTGTTTGGCTCTAAGTGTTCTATGAGAGGTAGGGTGAAGGAGAAAGGTTTCTTCACAAATTTCCTGTGACTTTCCCTGTAAACACTCCATTCAACCCAGCCACTTTGTATGTTGCATGATAGCGTCCACAATCAGGGCCTTGGACATTCAGAGAAAATCCAGATAGGACAGGTTTCAGCACTGAAGAAACACACATTGAAAATGGACAGAGGGAGGTAAGAAGGTGAGAAAAAAAGAAGTTACTGGGGTTGTCACCTCTTTTCCTGCCACAGAAGATACCTACTGTTTCCCAGATCTATCTGACCAAACAAGACAGGAGTGGTGGTACACACCTGGCCCCTACACACTAGAAAAGCAGAGAAACAGCAAACTGAAGGCCAGCATGAGTTACACAGTAAGACCTCGTTTTCATTTAAAACTTTTTTCTTTTTTCCTTTTTTTCTTCTTTTTTTCCCCTTCCCTTCTCCTTCTCTCCAGCCCCACTTGCTCTGGCCCAAAGGTTTTTATTTATTTATTATATGTAAGTATACTGTGGCTATCTTCAGACACTCAATAAGAGGGCATCAGATCTCATTACAAGTGGTTGTGAGCCACCATGTGGTTGCTGGGATTTGAATTCATTCAGGGAGTGTCAGTGCTCTTAATCGCTGAGCCATCTCACCAGTCCTCATTTAAAACTCTTCAAAAAATAATATGGTATGTCAATAATCATTACCCCAAATAGATTTAAATAAGTTTAAAACATGGAGTCGCTTAATTGCAAGATTTTTCCGGTGGTTTGCATAGTCCTTATGCCTTATGATATGGAAAAGAAAGATGGGAGAAAGGTCTGAAGTGGTTTCCAAATATAGTCACAGGTTAGATAAGACAAGAGGAAAATTTCTTTATCTTGTTTGTTTCTTGTTTTTCTTTGTTTGCTTTTAGTTTGGGATAGATATTCTGTTTCGTTTTGTTGGGGGAGGGGGTGCAGGGTCTTACTTGTAGCTTAGGCTAACAAATCCCAGTCAAGCCTAAAACCTGGAGGACCATCATCCTCCCTCCGTGCCCCATGTGTCAGGATTACCGGCATGTGACACCGCTACAGCTATTTCATTTTTTAGATCCTGTTTTTCAAAGTGTTATGTTATTCCTCAGAGGTAAAGGGTAACATTCAAATCTAGAGAGAAGCAGCTATCTTCTATGTGGGGGAGTTTTTTTGTGACTGACTCCATTGCTCACTGGGCCAGGTTCTATTCCTGTCCCCTTAGAACACAGGACACCAAAACCTTTCTTCTCCTATCAGCCTCAAACTCCAGTTGTCATTAAAGGACAAGGCTTTAACCATCTGTGGGTTGAATTTTGCACCAACAAACACACAAACCCCATGTGCATTATTAACACACTAATAGCCAGTACCTCAGAGCAGTAATCTATTTGGAGACACAGTCTTTCAAGATGTAATGCCAGTTAAAATGTCATCCAGGTGATCACATGACCACTGCCTTTAGACAGAACAGAAATGTGGCTACAGAAACATGCAAAGTGCACAGTGTTGGGGCATTGTGAAGAAATGGAGAGAAAACAGCCATCTAGAAAGAAGCCAAAGAGGAAGCCACAGAACAGACCTGTTTAAGTGGCCTTGGGAGGTTTCAGTCCTGCCGATATCTTGACCTTGTAGTTACAGGCACCAGAATTGTAGAGTCTGTACATTTTGTTTAAGCACCCTGGTTTCTGGCAGGGGCTGTATTAGTTACCTTTCTCACTGCTGTGATTAATCATCTAACAAAAAGCCTGCTAGAGAAAGGCTTGTGTTTGAAGTTTCATTCAAGTTGGGGACGGGTCCAGGCAGGAGCATGAGGCAGCTGGTTACATCCATCCTGGCAGGAAACAGATGTTTTCACATCTGGAGTCCTTTGCAGTCCAGGACTCCAGCCCATAGGGATGATGAAGTTGGTGTTCATGGTGGGTCTTCCATGGTCAGCTAAAACTCCCTGGAAACAGCCTCAAATCTAGTCAAGGATTTCAAGACAGTGAGCCACCACAGTTGTTGACAATCATATCCCACTGAACTGATGGACTGTACTTCATACAGTGTCAGCCTTCATAGTTCCCATTTACCATCATCAGATTCCTTCTGCGGTCCCTCATTTCCAAGACCACTCTAGGTAGTAAAGACACAACAGTAAGCAACCAAGAACAACTCCCCTGCCATTGTGGATCTCTAAGGAGGGACACAGATGTGAAATCAGTCACCTGGACATGTCAAATTACAAAAAGAAAGAACATGAAAGTAACTCAGAGGAGACAAGGGGAGGTGTTAAATAGAAGCAGGAGCCTGCCCCACCCTGGGGTTGGGAATGGAAGCTTCCAGGAAGAATCAACAAACATGATGAGAACTTCGGGCTTATCAGGATGATGGGGTGAAAGGGGGCGAGGATGACAATGTTCCCACCAGAAGGAGCTGCAGGTTCTGCATCAGAAGCAAGCGAAAATGGAGGAAAAGAGCAGAAACACTGAAGTGATCAATGCCAGATCAATACCCAACTAGATTCTGAAAACAGGCCACTTTTGGAGTATCAGATCTTTGTGTTGCAGCATGGGACCCTCTCATATGACTCCCTAACACCTCAGTGAGCAACTCCACTCCCAGACATACCCAAAAAAACCGAAGAAGGTTGTCTACACGCGCATACACCTGTATTCAAACATTTATAGTAACCAAAAAGTAGAAAAATCCCAATGTTGATCAACTGATAAATGAATAACCAAAAGTATCATATCTACACACCGTGGGAAAGTACTTAGCCAAAAAAAGATGTGCGCTACGACAGAAGTGAACTATGACATCGTGCTAAATGAAGAGCTAGCTATAAGTGACCTCAGAGCATATTCTCCTACTTATATAAAGTGATCAGAGCTGGCAAAGCTACAGCATTGGCAGGGGTGGGAGACAGGAGTAATGCAGGGTGACACTTGAGTGGATACTGTTTCTTTTAGAGGTGAGGAAGCTAGTTTGTGCTTAGATAATGTTGCTAGTTACACCAGCCCATCCACATACCAAAACCCACTGACTCATACCCTTCAAGAAACACATTTCCCGGCCTCTCGATTGTATCCAATAAGAGATGTGTGAAAGGAAGACAAGGAGAGCATCCTTGTGTTTGACAGGAGTTGGACTGAGCCTGTTAGCTTATACTCTCAATGAGAGACACACTCTATATCTAAAGCATCTGTTAAGTACATCGGTAAGCTCATAAAAATATCAAGGGCAAACAACAAAAAGCGAAAAGAAGTAAACGGACTATTACTATTAAAGTTAACTCTTAAAGTCATTTGCCTAGACAAATTATTTTTTTTCTAAAGGACAGGTGAGAGACTCGTGACCCCCACTGAAGTAGAACATCTAATAGGAAGCCTCTCAGCCTAGCGGGAAGATTCCCCAAAGAGCCTGCTTCAGGCAGAGATAAGCAATCATGGGGAAGCAAAGGAACACGTTAATATTTGATTACTTTTGGGTTACTAAAAGAGATCTCATGGAGGCTGGAGGGCTGACTCGGTGGTTAAGAGCAAGTACTGGCTGCTCTTGCAGAGGACCAGGGCTCAGTTCTCAGCGTCTACATGGCCACTCACAGTCATCTACAACTCCAGTTCCAGAAAACACCATTTTCTGACCTCCTCGGGTACCTGCATCCACATGCCACCTGTATACACAGAGAAACATATAAAACAAATATATAAATCTGACTAGGTAGTGGTAGTGCATGCCTTTAATCCCAGCACCCAAGAGGCAGAGGTAGGCAGACCTCTATGAGTTCAAAGCTAGCCTAGTCTACAGAGCTAATTCTAGGGCAGCCAAGGTTTTTATAGAGTAAAACTCTGTCTCAAAAAATAATTTTAAAAAATGTCTAAAAGCTGGGCAGTGGTGGCACACACCTTAAATCCCAGCACTTGGGAGGCAGAGACAGGCAGATTTCTGAGTTCAAGGTCAGCCTGGTCTACAGAGTGAGTTCCAGGAGAGCCAGGACTACACAGAGAAACCTTATCTAGAAAAACAAAACAAAAATCTCTAAAATTAAAAAATATATACATCCAATATAGTTTCAACTACAAATATTTAGCTTCAACAACACCTTATTCAACCTAGGAAAATCACACTTTAAAAACTTGATAATGAATAGAAGGGAAAATAATTCCCTCGAGGAATGAGTGTTCACCTAGAATTACATTAAGGTAAACAAAATGGTTTTTTAAGAAGCAGAATGAATGACGACAATTTCGAACATCTAGTAGATGTGCTGACAGACTGTCACTGCAAAACACATTTACTGGTGTCCATCTTTCAGACGAAAGCAATTACTAGGCTCAGCAGCTAAATCAGCAGCAGCTGACAAAACAACCTGCTTCCCATCCCCAGGACACAAGGTTGAAGCAAAGAACTGACATCCTGGAAGTTGTCCTCTGACCTGCAGCATGGACGAGACAGTCTCTGTCCCCTGTATTCGCCATGGACATTGGGAAGGTACTATCTTTCCTAGAACAGCTCCTTCCAAGGAAATAGCTCTCAAGAGGAGTCTAGAAAAAGTCCATTTTCCCTTCACAGTGCAGGCGCATTAATCAGTAGCTTCTGTTGCCATGACATCTGTGTTATCCAGTTCTCCTGGATGTCTTCAGCTGGAACAACTATGCAAATACTCTGAGTTAAACTTTCACAGTCCTGTCTTTGAATATGTCATCTACTTCCTGCCAAGACCCTAACTGACACAGATGCTGTCTTAGTTAGGGTTTTACTTCTGTGAACAGACACCATGACCAAGGCAACTCTTATAAGGACAACATTTAATTGGGGCTGGCTTAGAGGTTCAGATATTCAGTTATTATCATCAAAGCAAGAACATGACAGCATCCCAGCAGGCAAGGTGCAGAAATTGAGAGTTCTACATCTTCATCTGAAGGCTGAGGCGGAATACTGGCTTCCAGGCAGCTAGGATGAGGGTCTGAAAACCCATACCCACAGTGATACACCTACTCCAACATGGCCACACCTTCTAATAGGCCACTCTCTGAGCCGAGCATATACAAACCGTCACAGATGCCTACTGAGGACTTTAAGATAAGAAGGATAGTGTAGACCCAGAGAAAGTAGTTAGATGAAAAAATAAAGATGAGTGGGTATTGACAAAATATAAAATACACATACATGTATACAGATGCATACAACACATGTAGACAAGAGGGTAGATAAGAGATGGCAAACTACTAACAGCAAGAAAAAGCAAAACAAACAAGTCTTTCCCGTGACACAAAAGCAAAGTGCAGCATGGTTGATGTCCAGCCTTAAAGGGCACTAACACAGAAGGATGATTTGATGGCAATAAATTTGAAAGCAGATAAAATACAGAAACTTCTAGAAAAAGATGTGATTCCAATAAAAATAACAGAAGCTAGCTGGGTGGTGGAGGCAGAAGGACATGGACCTCTGTAATTTCAAGGCCAGCCTGTTCTACATAGTGAGTTCTAAGAGAGCCAGGGCTACACAAAGAAACCCTGTCTCAGGAAACAAGACCTTCCAAGCAGGGGCCTGGGGCCATCTCAGACTGTAAGGTAAGCACCAACAACATTAACAGTAGGCACCACGGCAGGAGTCCCCAGTCTTCCCATTTCTTCCTAATGGGCAATCCTTTAATACAGTTCTTCATGTCATGGTGACCCCCACCATAAAATTATTTTCATCGCTACTTCATAACTGTAATTTTGCTACTGTTATCTAGTGAAATGTAAATATCTGTGTTGTCCAATGGTCTTAGGCTACCCTTGTAAAAAAGATAATTCAGCTCCTGTGTTAACATTAAGAGCATTTCTCTTACAAGGATGTAGGTTTGGCTCCCAGCACCCACATGACGGCTCCCAACACCTGTCACTCCAGTTTTGGGGAAGTTGACATATTTTTCAATCTCTATGGGCTCCTGCATGCACATGGTACATATACATACACTCAGGTGCACACCTATATGCATAGAATAAAATGAATATTTTAAAAGAAATGTATAAAGCTTGTTTTTCTAGGGATCTCTTTGGGCCTGGGCACCAGACACACAAATAGTACACAGACATATATCATGCAGGCAAAACATTCATTCACATAAAATAAACCTTTTTTAAAAATTGTATTTAATCTACAGACAATGAAAACATCAGGGGCTTAACGAAATAGCAAACTGTACTAAACAGTCATGAACCAGACAATTCCAGCTTCATTCAAACTCAAGTAAACAGACACTCACAAGTTCAGTGTCCAATCTGATAAAGGATGAGTAAGAAGAGTCACGGGACACTTTCACCTGTTACCATAGATGCAAAAATGCTAAATCAAACATTAGCAAATCCAGTCCAGCAATAAACACAAGAAACCACAGGAACAACAGATTTTCTCAAAAAATGTGAGGGTGATGTAACATTAGAAATCTGTTAGTGTATTTCTTGACTTTAACCTACCATATTTCATCTCAGTAAATTAAAAGGGAATTTGGATGAACCTTAGTGATATGCATGATTTTTAAAGAGGGAGATGGGAGGTGGTGGCATCCGTCTTTAATCCCAGCACTTGCAAGGCAGAGGCAGATGGATGTCTGTGAGCTTGAGTCCAGCCTGGTCTGTAGCGTGAGTTCCAGGACAGCCAGGGCTCCATGGAGAAACTGTGTCCCAAAAACAAACAAAAACAAAACACAAGAGGAAAGGCTGAAGAGATGGTTCAGTGGTTAACATGCTTGTTGTGCAAGCATGAGGACCTGAGTTCAAATCCCTAGAGCCCATGTGAAGTCAAGTGTCTGAAATCTCAATGTTCCAAAGGTGAAATGGGATTCAAAGGCAATAGAATCCCCAGACGCTCGAAGCTAGCCTTGGGCACACATTCCCATGTTCACAGAGAGCCCCTGTCTCACACAAGATGGAAAGCAGGAAGCAACACCAACATAGTGGGCTTCTGGCCTCTCTATGTGCACTGTGGTATGCACATACACACACACACACACACACACACACACACACACACACGTGCATCCACGTGTGCAAGTGGCAGAAAAAGAGAGACACAATTCTTTAAAAAATAAAAACCAACAAAAGACTAGAAGAAAACTTCTTGAACCTGATAAAAACTCCACTTCCCCAACTTCTTTTCTTACACTTTTGGTTGTGAGCCTAGCCTTGCATGGCTGAGCCAGCTCTCCAGCCCACTCTCTTTCACTTTCACAATGTGAAATAAGAGCTGATGTGATGACCCGTTGGAGACATTTCTTGTACAGTCACAGACAACTCAAGGGCACCCATTCCCTTTCACTACCTCTGCCTAGCATCTCACTGGGTGCTAGCTAGCATTTTAAGGCACGGAGGAGAAAATAATGTGTGTAAAATAACAAGGCTCATTGCATTGCAAAATATAGCGTGGGAGAGGGTAGCTGGCGCCATTCTCAAGGGGGTAATTTAAAGCCAGTATCTAGGCTACAATAAGCCTTGAAGGAAGGGAGAGAGGGTTTCCTGGAGAAGACCCAAGAACCTAGACAAACAGTTCTGTTCTTTGCTCTTCTAAAATGATTGGACAGGCAAATGAAGCTACCACCACTAGGCAGTCAGGAAGCCCTGGGATCTCAGGACTTGGAGGCAAGGTGGACAGGAAGTTCATGTTGTCAGCCACAGTCCGTCTCCTCTCTAGTAGCCATCCCAGGATAAAGCAACTGCCACTCTCTGCCCTTGACCCCGGAGCCCCGCCCCCATTCTCGGTCCACCTTCTCTTGTAGGTGGCTCTGCTGACTTCTAGATGCACACTGAATTGTGGTCCACCCACTGTTGCAGAGACACTGTTGTTACCAATCACCAGCCAGAAAGGCAGAGAAATTAGCTGTAAACATGCAGAACCTGTACAGCAACTCGCTGCAGCCTCTTCATGTCAGAGCATCTATTAATCCCCCCCCCCTTAAAGCAGGGCTTTTATTTGTGTGGTTTTTCCTACCACCACCCCCCATCTTACTTTTCTCCTCTAATATTTGGTAGCATTTAAAGTGGCTAGGATTGAAATTTTCAAAACGAAAAAATTATTTAAAAATATCTGTTCCTTTACCTGGAATACTTTTTAAATATCCTGTAAAAGAGAGGGGGAAAAAAAGAAACAAAGAAAGGTGAAGGAAGGAGGGAGGGAGGAAGGAAGGGAGGGAGGGAGGGAGTTACGCAAGCATGGTGGTATAGGCTTATAACCCCAGCACTAGGATGAGAGATGAAGACAGAAGATCCCTCACTGGCTGAAGAGCCAGGACTAACTAGTCAGCTCAGGTCCCAGGGAGAGATCAAAAATAAGGTGGATGGCTTGGAGAGGTGGCTTGGCATTTAAGAGCACTTGTTGCTCTTCTGGATAACCCAGGTTCAATTTGCAGCACCCACATTTTGCCTCACGACTGTAACTCCGGTTACAGAGGATCTGACGCCCTCTTCTGGCTTCTATGGGTACGGCATGTACAAGGTGCACAAACAAACATGCAGGTAAAACAGCCATATACATAAAATAAAAATGAACACATGTTTAAAAACAAAAACTGGGTAGATGGATCCCGAGGAATGACCTCTGACCTCCACAGGCAGACACGCACACACTTAAATAATTAACTGAAAAACCTCCTAGTACACAAGCTACACCCTGCACCTGCATCTATTACCAATCACACAGAATCTCTGGAGTGATGTGGCTATCAATATAAAACAAAATGAACCCAGGCTATTCCAGCATAGAAATGAGATGCTGGCTGGTTTCTCAAAGGGGATCCCTGGATCCAAACATTGGCATTGTAGGATCTTTAAAACTACAGAGGACTGTACCCACCCAAACCTACTGAACACACTTTAGCAAGGAGACTTGTATAGCCAGTCAAGACTAATGGAGATGAATTTAGGGAAACAGATATAAGTACTGCTTGGTGAGGTCCCGTGGCACAGAGATATTTTTCGGGGGAGGCAGGTTGTGCTGTGTTGTCACCAGCAATGAAGGTCTCTACCCTATGCATCTTTCCCTCTGCTGACAGAGTGATTGTTCAAGGTCTGTTGCTGCCTTTTAAGAGTCTATAAGGTAATGTTCATGGCACCCCTAGCCATGCTGTAAAATTTAAACCCCCAACTCATCACTCTCTTGTCCATCCATGGCAGTCTGTCTTTCATATCTGTCCAAATTCCTTGAATGACTCCAACATGCTCACACCACATCCAGTTCACAGTATGTATACACACCACACACTATATACCCCAACACACACACACACACAAACACGCACACACACTCAAGTGCATGCACACACACACCATATACTATATATATATATATATAATACCACATACATGCCACGCTGCGTGCATGCACGCAGAAACTGGGGTACACCATCATGTTTCCACTACTTTGCTTCTCTTTGCCTATAGTTCAGCTGCCTCTTAGCTTTGGGGTTGATTCCTTTCCCTGCTTTAAGATTGAACTTAATTGTCTTCCCCCACTGACCCTTCCGGTAAGGCCAGGTATTTCTTGCGCCATTTCCCACTGCCCCTCCTGTGACAGTTTAAATATAGCTGTGGTTACAGAGCTGTTTATGCTTCTGTCTTGCTCATGTCTCCATGCTCTTCCAGACAAGGGCCTTGCTCTCACTCCTGTGGCTTATCTCTGTCATCTTCCGTCTGCTCTTCAGCCAAAGGAAAGGTGAATTTTCCTAGGACACTTGGCCAGGACTCTAACTAGACCCTCCACCCCTAGATTCATCCCTGGCTCAGGATAAAGATGTGCATGAACTGACTCTTCTCAATGATGCAAAATTAGAAACCACACACAAGGAATGCTCCCTTGAGACTACAGTCCCCCCTCCATTTCCACCCAGCCCCATTCAAGGAAAAAAGTGGGTGATGGAACCCCTTACTTATTCGGCAATGCCTTCAAGAGAAAAGGATGAAGTTAAAATACCCACAACCCATGTCTTTTACGTGATTGTCCAAATACAGTCAACTGTTGTCCATGGTAGTTGGTTCCTAAATTTAACTCAACCTATGAATTGACAAATCACAAGTTTAATACCTACAACCTTCTGGTCCCAAGATTTCCATCACTGGGGTTTTGAAGAGGAAGAATTAGGTTAGTTTACTCTCTGTCTATCTGTCTGTCTGTTTGTCTCTATCTATCTATCATCTATCTATATCTCTCTGTCTTTGAGCCAAGGTCCCTTGTAGCCCAGGCTGGCCTCAAATTTGCTACGCCATGGAGAACTGCTGTGAGATTCTGACCAAAGAGACCAGACACTAAGACCTCAAGAAAACAATTTGGCTGTGCCTGCACAGGCTAGGATGAGCTTCTTCTGTGTATAAGAACTGAGCAAAATACAGCTTTTCACAAAGGCTTCTTATGTGAGATTTTGCTGCTTTGTCTCTCATATATGACAGCATCATTTCTTGTTATTTTAAAACCTTAAGGTGAGACTCTTAAGATGGTCCAGGTAAGCAAGATCTCTTGTAAGCACTTTGGCAGAGACTAAACTGCATCGTGACCTCTCTGTCCTTCCTTCAAAGTCTCTGGGAAGACTTAGTAAGCCAGGAGTGGGTTGCCAGGGAGATGTGGCCCAGTTCATGTATATTTAAGGACATTGCTCTGCTCGTGTGGCTATTGTCTGTGTTTCTTTTCCTGGCTCTTGGGGACTGCAACCACAGGATGACTTTGAATTTCTTTCCTGCCTCTGCCTTACAAGTGCTGGGTTTACAGATGTGCGCTACCACATCCAGCTTACACAGTGATGGGGACCAAACTCAGGACCTTGTAGATGCTAGGCAAGTACTCTCTCAACTGAGCCACAGCCACACAGCCCGTCTCTTTTATCTCACTGTTTTTATCTTATTGAAAATAGATGTTTTTCACACACTATATTCTGATTAGGGTTTTCTCTCCCCCAATTCCTTCAAGACCCTCCCCTCCTTCTCTCCAGTCCAAACCCAAACCCTTTCTGCCTCTTGTTAGAAAACAAACAGACTTTCTGCATTTTCTTTTAAACGGTCCTCACCAAATAGTCTACACTGCGCTAGAACTGGAAATCCCCCTGCCTCAGCAAGCACAAGCATTGGGCTTGAAGGTGTGCCTGTAAATATGAAATTGTTTTCTATACTTGATATCTTAAAAGAAGTTTCCCTTTTATCTTTTAAAAAATAGAAATATTTCTGAGGTTCATCAAAGTCTTTTTTTTTATTATTATTATTCTACCTAGATGACCACAATGGTTAATTAAGTTGGAGGGCCCCAGTAGGAGATCTTGTACGTTGTCATCCTTTTAGCTCTTGGGGAAATTAATTTTGTTACTTTTCTGTTCCCACTATTAGGTTTGTCTTATTGCTTTTTGTCTTCTGCAGGAATGGGTGAGATTGTCCTGTATTTTTTTTCTTATTCATATTTTGTCAGACTGGACATGAAAGTTCCATTGCATTATTAAATAATTGTTTGTTTACCTAAAAGACATTGTGTAGTACTGGAACTATTTTCATTACTCTTTAATAGATCTTTGCTTTAACCCCTTGGAACCTGTGACTGTGTGTGTTGAATGATTCAAGCTTTTCTCGGTACACATCCACAAATGACCGTGGAGATGCCATAGTATTTTTTTTTTTTTTTGAGGATTACAAGTAAATGATATTATATGAACATACTCATTGTTTTTGTTGTTGTTTGAGACAGGGTTTCACCATGTAGCTTGGACTGGCCTCAGCCATTCACTCTGTAGACCAGGCTGGCCTTGAACTCACAGAGATATGCCTGCCTCTGCCTCTTAAGCACATCCTAAAGATATGCACCATTGTGCCTGGCCTAAACACTCTTATATTAGTAACTGAATACTCTTATATTAGTAACTTTTCTATTGCTAAGATAAAACACTGTGGCACAGGCGTGGCAACACAGATTGAAAGCTGAGAGCCCACATGTAAACCAGAAGGAGGAAGCAGAAATTTAAAAGCCAGGAGTCATTCCTAGTTCACCCTCTGCTTCCTCCTTCTGACATACTTCATCAAAGCAAGTCTTCCTGAACTACCCAAATAATACCAACAGGGGACGGAGTATTCAAATGTACAAGGCTACGAGGAAACCCTCTCATTCAAAACAATACACTTGGAATCTCTGAGTAGTGAGGATTTGGCCCATACTGTAAGTGATAGGAATGTTTGCAAATCAGAAGAGATGTCAACCACATCACTTACAACCCTAGAGGGAGGTCCCTGCCAGGCTGGACAACAGCACTCTGATTGCTTGGGGCTGAGTCACAGACACCCTAAGAAGAGCCCAAGGCAAGACCTGGAAACCCAGGGTGACACAGGGACAACTATGTCTCTAGTCCCTTGGACTATACTAGGCTTCTTGATGCCACATTTTTTTTTAACTCAGCTGAGAAATCCAAAATCTCTCCTATTACTTAATACTTTATAAATGTGTTTGTTTCATACATTCTCCTTCAGACAGAAAAGTTAATTATACCTTCAAAAAAGGGAATCTCCTGACAATCTGGTAGCTACAGGCAAACTGTTTGGGTTTCAAATGATACCACTCCATCTTCAAAGACAAGAGCAGAGCCAGCTCTGCAAGGAAGCCTGGTGCTGTTCAACTTTGCAAGCTGTCTGTTTTTGTGACAGCATCACATGAGGGCACAAGGCAGTAAAGTAACTCAGCCTGTAGCCATGTTTCAGGGAGGTGTTATTGCTAACCCTAGCTTGAGGCTCTTTATGGCATGGCATGTTCCAATCAGAACTTGTCAGAAGCCAGGACCCTTGCCTCTTCCCCTCACCCACTACTTCTCCCCACCTGCACAATGTCTCCTGCAGCTTCATCTCCCTAGCAACCACAAGGTTCTGCTTGATAGTTACAAATAGATTTTTAGATGTAAAGCAGTGTACCGTATCTTTTGAAGTAAACAGTTAGACCGCCATTGTTTCAGGGCACAGGCCGAGAAGATTCTGTACTTTCCCATCACCTGGATCCAACTTTCCCATCACCTGGATCCCACTTACCCCTCCCTTTGAAAAATGTATTATAAATAAGCACTTGGTGCCCAAATATATGACTCTTGACAAGCATTTTCTTCCTTGAGTCCATTCTCTCTCTCGCCCGTTCTTCCAGGTTGCAATCCTCCTCATCCCTCACGAATAACCTAGGGCCCGCAGGTCGGGTCAAGAACTTTGAAAACCTTGGTGTTCTGAAAAACGTTTGAGAAAGTGAGAATTCTGATACAGTTGGGTGCGTTTGGGGCTGGGGACTATATAACAAGCTCCTGAGGTCTGTGACATGGTTCAAAGACCATACAAGAGAAACCATGAATGCTTTAGGCTTGCTTTGGGGTCAGAGAGATGCTATGCTGGTACAGACTGCTGACTGATACCATCCCCCAGAGATTCAGCTACTACAGTCCTTCCAACTGGTTCCTAAGTGACCATAATGCTCCTCCTCTGGAGATCCCACTTTGGGAATTACTTGTCTAGACTCTCAAGCCTCCAGCCTATCTAGACATATTATGGCAGCCCTTCCTTACATTTGGGAGAGAACTACAAATGCCCCTCTCCCATGAAATTCTCAAATCCAGGGCTGAATCTTATAATTATTCAACCCGGTATGGATACACCAAGATCACTTAATACCAAGCAGATCTACGATGTCATGGTTTGTTGGCCCCGGGGAGTGGCAGTATTTGGAGGTGTGGCCTTTTTGGAGTAGGTGTGTCACTGTGGGCATGAGCTTTAACACCTGAAAGTCAGTATTCTGCTAGCAGCCTTCAGATAAAGATGTAGAACTCTCAGGTCCTCCTGCCCCATGCCTGCCTGGATGCTGCCATGTTCCTGCCTTGATGATAATGGACTGAACCTCTGAACCTGTACGCCAGCCCCAGTGAAATGTTGTCCTTCTAAGAGTTGCCTTGGTCATGGTATCTGTTCACAGCAGTAAAACCCTAACTAAGACATACAGCAAATAATAATAAGCTCTATCATTTGGTAGAAACATTCTGAAGTACTTTCTGTCTTGACTACCATGAAGCTAACCAGCATGTGCCAAATCTTGCCAACAGCTCATGATCATATGTTCCAAGGACTCTGTCTTCTCTAATCTTTCTCTTTTTTGCAAATGACAAGCTCTAGAAAGACAGAAGCTAGGGTAGAGACATGGCCCCTTCCCTTTGCATCTCTTATACCTAAAACAAGACCTGTCCAAATGCAAGCAGCCAGTAAATACTGGAGGAAGAGAGAAAGGCAGCAGAGAGGTAGGACGTTTTATCTTCCTACTGTGTAATTTATTACCAATGTAAAATATTTTGCCAAAGGAAGGAGGTTGTTGTAAAACTTTATTTTAGTTAGATCTTTACTATCAATGAAGCCTTTTAGTGATAATTCAAATGTGTTAATAAGAAGGATAAAACTTAAAAGCCAACAGTTGGCCTGGGAAAATGGCTCAGGGGTTAAGAGCACTGACTGCTCTTCCAGAGGTCCTGAGTTTAATTCCCAGTAACCACATGGTGGCTCATAATCATCTGTAATTAGATCTGATGCCCTCTTCTGGTGTGTCTGAAGATAGCTACAGTGTAGTCATATACATAAAATAAATAAATCTTTTTTTTTTTTTTTTTTTAAAGCCAACTGTTACAACACTGTTGGGTGACACAAAGAATCTGGCAATCAGGGTTCCGGGAAGAGTGTGGCTAGGTCTTTTCCTCCAGACACAGAGCATTCTATTCTCTGCTACTCACTTGATGTATCAGAAGATTGACCTGTCCTACAGGGACAGCAGCTGCCCACAAATTATGTCCTGTTTGCCCAGCTAAGCCACCTGCCACCAAGCAGGTCAATTGTCCCTTAGCTCAATAATTGGCTTACCAGGCTTCCTTTACTGACAAGATCTAATGCTGCAAATCTTTACAGTGACCTACTATGTGCTGAGGACCTACTATGTGCTCGTGATTTCTGGGAGTCAATTTGAGGGTTACAAGACAATCAAATGTAGCCTATCCCTACAGGAGGTCACAATTTTCATGGAGAGTGAAGCTGGTCAATCAGTGGCTTTATGTTACAACACCTGAGCACAAAGGCTATGGGACAGAGAAGACAGTGACATTCTTGAGAGATCCAGGAAATGCTTTGAGAAAGGGTGACATTTACACTGGTTCTTAAAGGATGTATAAAAGCTGAACATAGAAACACAATGCTGGCACCCAGGAGGCAATGATGATGCAGGAGGATTGCCTTGAGTGTGAGACTAGCTTGGGTTATGGCAAGATGCTGTCTCAGAAAAGGGGCTGGGAATGGGGGTCAGTCTTGGTAACACCTGCCATTAATCCCAGCACTTGGGAGGCAGAGGCAGGTGAATCTCTTGTGAATTTCAGACCTGACTGGTCTATATAACAGCTTCTAGACAGCCAGGGGTACATAGTGAGACTCTGTCAAAGAAAGAAGAGGAGGAAGAGAAGGAGGAGGAAGAGGAGGGGGAGGAAAAGGAGGAGAAAGAGGAGAGGAGAGAGGGGAGGGGAGGGGGAGAAAAAGAAGACAATGATGAAGAGGAAGGAAGGAGAGAGAGGGAGGGAGGAAGGGAGGAAGGGAGGAAGGGAGGAAGAGAGGAAGGAAGGAAAGAAAGAAGGGAGGGAGGGAGAGAGGGAGGGAGGGAGGGAGGGAGGAAGGAAGGAAGGAAGGAAAGAAGGAAGGAAAGAAAGAAGGGAGGAAGGGAGGAATTGAGGAAGGAAGGAAGGAAAGAAGGAAGGAAAGAAAGAAGGGAGGAAGGGAGGAAGGGAGGAAGGGAGGAAGGGAGGAAGGAAGGAAAGAAGAAAGGAAAGAAAGAAGGGAGGAAGGGAGGAAGGGAGGAAGGGAGGAAGGAAGGAAGGAAGGAAGGAAGGAAGGAAGGAAGGAAGGAAGGAAGGAAAAGATGAGGTGGGGAGACCCAGAGCAGGAGGCAGGCCACAGTGCATTCTGGAAGCATGCACAGATCTAACATGAAGAGCCTTATGGTGGAAAAGCAGTTTTATGCCAGTTGAGGAAGGACAAGTACCTGCTGTGCCGACTTTGAGCACCTCTCTCCTGTATCCAGGTGTACAGACAGCTATTTACACTGTGTTTATTAGTGGCATTTAGCCCAGGGCTTGGCCGCCTCTCATTAAAATAGCTGAGCCCAAACTGAGATGAGTCTCGTTTGCTAAGAACTAGGCCAGCAATCACAAGCTCCGTATCTACAGAAAGAGCTGGAATCGATTTCTCACCTCTCACCACAAAAGAACTGGGACCTGGTGCTTAGCCACTGGTACTCCTGCTTCTTCCCTCCCTCTCAGGAGATGCACTCCTCCTGAGTCTTCCCCACCTCTGCCACCACACTGCATGAAGCCAGCTCTGGTTTTTTGGCTCAGGATCCTCGCTTCCAAGCTTCCAACGCCTGTCTGCCTGTCTTGCCTGTCTCAGCATGTCCTCACAGGCTACCTTTGTAATTGAAACTTTGCCAGCCATTTACCACAAAGACTTCTCCAGCCTATAAATCCCTCTTCGGCAACCGTGTCTTGTAGCTTTCTCTCCTTCTCCATGATGTGAACACTATTTCCAGATCATCTACCTGTGTGTCCTCAGCGGATTAGGGATCTCCCGGAGTGAGACAAGGATGAAGAGGTCTCATGTCTTTTAAGAATGGGGAGAGCCTAGGTCTCTTTTTTCTTTTATAACTTAAACAAACTTGTATAGGTGTATCCTTGTATAGGAGTACTATGGGTGTATCCTTTTGTGGGTGTGCCCTTGTGTGGACCAGCATTTGCACATATGTGAAAGTGTGTGGAGGCCAGGAGTCAATCCCGGACATTGTTCCTCAGGAGCTGTTCACTCTAAGTTTTGAGACAAGGTTTCTCACTAGGACCTGAAGTTCACCTACAGGTCTGGACAACCTGACCACTGAGGCCGACTTTTCCTGCTGTCTCTGCTCCAGCGCTGGAACTAGAAATTTGAAATAAAATGTTTCTGATCACAACTGGCATGTTTTCCTTTCTTGTTTTAAGACAAGGTCTCTATATGTAGCCTTGGCCGGCCTGAGACTCATTATGTGGACCTGATTGGCACTGAGCTAACAGAGATTCACCTGACCCTGCCTTTCAACAGTAGAGGATGCTGCACTCAGCAACTACTGGCTTTTTATATGAGTGCTGGAAATCAAACTCTGATCTTTATTATTTCACAGCGAGCACTTCACTGCCTAAGGCATCCCCCAAGCTCCAGGTTCCATTTTTCTAATGGGCTCTTAAGTGGTGCCAATGTTGCTGGTCTGTGGACCACTCGCTGATACAATCACCTTCTGATGGAAGGCAGGTGTTTGACAGTTACATAGTAGTAATGGAACACAAGAATGGGGCCGGTGAGATGACTTAGCAGATAAAGGGACTTGCTACCAAGCCTGTTAACCTAGGCTGGCTCCCCCAGACCTCACGTGGTAGAGGAAGAAGCCAACACTAGGCAAGTTACCTCATGGCTTCCACACGAATGCTTTGACTTGTGCTCCCACCATCCCAACATGCCCAAAGGTACACACAAACCAAGTGACTAAATATAATTTTAAATTTTTAAAAAGTAAAAAATTGAAGAGAGCAGAATCGAGGCCCAGAGTGAGAACGAAAGTGGGGAAGGTGTGTTGAAATTAGGATTTTGGAACAAGACTGCTGTGGTAGACAGAACGACACCACTCAGAACGCCTGTCCTCTGAGTCTATTTCGAATGCAGCAAAGGCCAGTTAGGCCTGCAGAGTAAACGTTGTCATGTGACCCTAAGCTAGAGAGATTGCCTTGGATTTTCTGAACAGTTGTGATGTAACCATAGTCAACAACAAAATAGCTTCAACCAGCCATTTTGGGAGTACAAACAGGAGCAAGCCACAAACTAAGCAGCCTCGGGAAACAGAAAACACAGAGCATGTGTTGTCCCCGTAAAGCCCCCAGAAGACAGACAGCCTTGCCATTGTCTTCATTTTAGCTTCTTAGGACCCCAAACCATAAGACAACAACTTTCAATCATTTTAAGTCACCGAGATGTCCGGAATTTGTCATAGCAGCCATGGGAAACTAATACAATATTCTTTGAGACTATGAAAATGGATGCCCAAAGTTTCTTTATTTGGTAATAAGTAACTGCGTAATTTGGAGTCTGAACGCTGGTGTGCTTGGTGTTAGTTAATGATGTATTTAACATCTGATAGTAAGCATCTGGATTTAATTTAAAAAAAGGTTGGGTAGGATTCTGTGACAATTTAATATGCGTAGATTCAGGGAATGAAACTAGACTCGGTGTGTCCACATACACCATAACCCCAGCTACTCGGGAAGCTAAAGCAGGAGGGTGGAGTGTTCTCAAAACTAAACTAACAGGAGGAAGGGAAAGGGGGGGTAGAAGAAGGAGAAAGAGTGCAGGAGGGGGGAGAGGAAGAAGGGATGAGGAAAAGGAGGAAAGACCGGGGAGGCAAAGAAAGGGAAATCTAAAGCAACACGAAGGTTTCCTAGTTTACCTTGTTGCTGGAGAAATGGCATCTTTCCATTATTTACTGATAGGATGACAAGCAGCAGAATGCCCATTCTCAAATCCAGACTCGGCCAGTTGTCAAGCCAAACTCTGATGGCTCCTTTTCAGAAGACAGGTGCTCAAGATGGTCTTCACTATGGCTCCCCATTCAAGTGCAAGGGGATGCAACGTGGTGATGGGAGATGGGCATACGGCCTCTGGAGAGACTGTCTTCTCAGTGCTGGAGAGTGAACCAGGGCCTTGTGCATTGTGCATGCACTGGATCCCTGAGCTGGATCCCCAGACCTTGAAAACAATATTATATGGAAACAGGGTCTCACTTAGCTACCCAGGCTGACCTTGGACTTTCTCTCTAATTGGCCTTAAATTTATGATCCTCCTGCCTCATACTCCTGAGTAGCTGGGATTATTGGCCTTCTGTGCTACCAGATCTAGCTTATGCTTCAAAATCTTCCTAGTGGTATGAGAATTGGTACGGTTACACATTTCTCTTCTATCTTACACTTGGCTCAAAGTCAGCTTGTACACCACCTGCTTATGAAACATCTCTAGATCTTTCTTCTTTAATTCAGAGAACAATACAGGAACAAGCAACCTTGCTGGTAAATACAGCTGCAAAGTCTGCCAGCGGGAAAACAATGTTGCGATCTCACAGGCTTTGGTGTGGCGAGGCCTTGCTTCTGCTGGATATCGGATATAGTCTATGTGCTCTCCTTTCTCCTGCAAGTTACCTAAGCTCTCTGGGCCTCCTGTCCTCACTTGCAAAGTGGACAATCTAAAGTGCTAGGTGCATAAGACACCGTCAGTTGAAAACTCTACAATAAGAAAGGAAAAGTTGAGGAGCCTATAGCATTCCAGTATCTACGGTGGGTGATCATTTTTGCAAAGTCTATTTTTCAATCAGCTCTCAGGCATGGCTCAGTCTCAGCAGCTCCTGACCACATGAAACAGGGATTCCTGACAAGCACCACATAGCCTAGATCATTTGTTACCAAGGTTCAAATTCAACAACCCACAAAAAAACAGGTGCCCACCAGACCAAGGTTCAAGCCACAGTCAGACTGAAAAAGAGATATGAGTCATGTAGACCCAAGTTGGAGACATCAATTCTCCCCCCCCCCACCCAGGTTAATTTTCTTCCATATTTACAAACTACGGTCTTTTTTCAAAAAAACACATATTTTGCTAAAAACAGAGCGGGGAGCAAGGGAGTGTTGAGGCCAGCCTTGGCGACTCAATGAAGTCTCAAAACCAACTCACAGGAATAAAAGGCACGGGGTGTTGAGATTCAGCCATTGACAAAGGATCTCACTACCAGCCCACACTGGTGGCGCATGCCTTTGATCCTAGCACTGGGGAGGCAGAGGCAGGTGCACCTCCAAGTTTGAGACCAGCCTGGTCTACAAAGTGAGTTCCAGAACAGCCAGTGCTACAGAGAAACCCTGTCTCACAAAACAAAACAAAACAGAAAAAAGGATGAGGAGTAGAAGGAAGGAGGAAGAGGAGGAGGAGGAGATGAAGGAGGAGGGGGGAGAGGAAGAGGAGGAGAAGATGAAGAAGGAGGAGGGGGGAGGGAGAGGAGGAGGAGGAGGCTGCAGCGGCTCTTACTACCAAACCAGATAACCTCAATTTGATCTCTGAGACCCACATGATAGAAGGAGAAATGGACTCTTTGAGTCCTGCAAATTATCCTCTGACTTCCATATGTGTGCTATGATGAGCAAGTATGACAGAGAGAGAGAGGGAGGGAGGGAGGGAGGGAGGGAGGGAGAGAGAGAGAGAGAGAGAGAGAGAGAGAGAGAGAGAGAGAAATTAAATGAAATAAAAAATTTTAAACCACATGCTTATTCAAAGAGGGGTCTCCCATGTCTTCACCTAGTCTTCACGCCCTCTTTCCTCCTGATAACTTTTTCTTCATACAACTTACATCTGTGTGAACACGTGCCGTAGATGTCTGTGGGAGCACTGTCCCTTCCATTTCCACACAAGTGTGAGGAAGATAGAGTCTTTCTCTGCCTGTTATAATGGTTTTGCTCCTAGTTCACCGCTGTATCCCTACCACATAAAATGTTGATCTGCCGAGTAGCAGATACTTAGTGCATTTTTGTTAACCAAATGTTTGAAGGCACATTTTGGTCAATGGTTATAATACTGCACAATCCTGTGAATAAGCATTCTTTTATCAGCCTCATGTTGTTGGGGAGGAAACAGTATCGAGGTACTTAACCCAGGGCATAAAGAGAGAATATTCTTGGGCATACACATGTGCATGCACACACAGAGGGAGAGAGAGAGAGAGAGAGAGAGAGAGAGAGAGAGAGAGAGAGAGAGAGAGAGAACACATGAATGTGGTCCATGTGATCTATACTCGACCTATACCTGTGTCCCATCCCCCTCTGGAGCATGCAGTGGTGAAGTGCTTAGAGGGGTGTGTCTGATGCTGCAACATGACATTGTCACCAATAAAGTTCACAGTCAAGAACCACACAATCGAGTACAAAGAAACCACACGCATGTGCACACACGCGCGCGCACATACATAGCACAGTAAGTTTTGTATTGTGTGTCATTTATAGCTATTCTTGGCCACACAGGCCATGAGTTGGACACACTCAAAAGGGCCTTTAAGTCCCCCTCCAGATCTGACATTAACTGACATGAAAACACTAGATAACCATAAAAGTAAAAACAGGAAGCGTTTTAACAGAGTTAAGTTTCCCAGCCTCTTGCTAAAGCCTCAGAAAGCAACTGATGCATAATCCAAGCACGAAGGCAAAAAGCAGACACACTCTAAAAAGGACACTATTCTTCTGGTGAGACCATCAGCCAACACAGACAGACCTGTTAGGGTTCATTTGGAAACAAGAACCATCCTCTGCTCCGAGCCACATGCTATGCTCCTGTCCATGATGCAAACTGTGGATTATTGATGTGGGGGTGGGGTGGGATGGATTCATTCTGAGAGCATGTGAGAGCAAGTGAGACCATTAAGAGCAAGCAATAGCATTCGAGATTAAGACAAGAGCAGCTGCACCTGCACGCAGAGGCAGGCATGTGCTACAGTGGGAGAGCCGCCTCCAGGGCAGGGGTAGGTTTGTCTTTAAGTTCAGAGTGAGATTCACACAAGGCACCAGGACTGTGTTTCTGAGCTCCTTGGTGTGGCACCTGTTGGGCAATTGCTAGCTTCTCTGATTACACCGGATTCACTCTGCAGTGTTTCCCAAGACTGACTATATTGTGTCTTTCTCTCTCTTACCAGAACCGACCACAATGCTTGGGAAACTCCAGATTTCAATCAGTTTAGAAATAATCTCTTAAGGTTGTTGTGAGGAATAGTGACAATATTTAGAGAGGTGTCAGCAAACACTGGGTGTTACCTTTGGAGGGTATGTCTGCTTGACTCTGAGTTTAACCTCTGCCCACTGACCCATGCTGAGGTGCTAGTAAATCATTGACTAGCCATTTTCCAAAGTTAACAAGCTTGAACTAAAACACAGACACGATGATAAGAATTTATCAATACTTTAGCATGTCAGAAACAGTATCAGCCAATTGATACAAACAAAATAGAAAAGGGGTTTTGCAATAAATAAAAGATTTAATATTTAGGGAGAACAGACAATAAATATAAAAGTTGTTCAAACATTGTAAAATGGGTAAATGGCATTGCAATACAATTCATCAGAGAAGAAATTTAGATAACCAAGAAAAGAGAAATTTGAAATAACATTTTCATATTTGTCAAAATGAAAGTCTTATCAAACAAAACAATAGAACAAAACAAATTTTTTGCACATCAAATGGTAAGAATGAGAAGAGCAAGGAAGAAGAAAGAAAAATGGAAAGAAAGAAGGAGAGAGAAGGAAACGCACTACAGTATGAAAACCGCACATTTCCAAGTGACGTTCTCACTGTAGAATGGTCAATGATAATATAAATCTCCTAGACTGTAATTTGTTAATATTGTGAAGAACATATCTAAAACATACATCACTTGATTCAGCAGCTACAGTTCTATAATCTATCTTTGGGCAACAACCTAGAACTATAGAACATCTCTGTAGAATGGTGCTCATCTCACTGTAATTTGACAAAGGAGGAAAATACACAATTGTTAAATTACTGACGGTGTAAAAAAACAATTACTAAATGTTTTTTAAAATACTTAATATCTTAGGAAAACATTAAGCTATAAAGTAGACAAAATATGGGAATATAAAAATATATTTTGAGGTTGAGACACTTTTATAAAATTTTGTGTTTCCAAATATGAATATGTATATATGTATGTATGTATATGTGTGTGTATATATTCCTGGTGTGTTTTACGAATACATATGATATAAAATATGTGAATATGCATATATAGTTCTACACACACACACACACACACATATATATATATATATATATATATATATATATATATTCTAGGTAATTAATCCCAGAGTATTTATCTTTCATACATTGAAACTATAATCCTTCTAAATGACTTTTTTCTTTTTGGGTTCTGCCTATTGAACCTAGGATCTTGTGCACATTAGGTAAGAACTCCACCAAGTGAACTATAGCCTAGTCCTAGATAAAGTCTTGATTCAGTGAAATAGTGTGCATTTATGATACTGTTATATCTGTTACCTTTCTTATATCTATTTATTTTAATTTATGCTATAATTAATTATAATAATTTAATGTATGAGCGGTGTGTGTGTGTGTGTATGTGTGTGTGTATCATATGTGTGCCCAGTGCTTTTGATGGTCAGAAGAATTACAGATGATTGTGAGCCACCATGTGGGTGCCGGGAACTGAACTCAGGTCCTCCACAAGAGCAATATTGCCACTGAGCCATCTCTCCAGCTGCATTATCATCATATCTTGTTTTCTAAGCTGCCCAGGTCCTTCTCTTTGGCAGTGGGTGGTTTGGGTTTTGTCGTTATTTGGTTGGTTGGTTATTTTAATATTTTCAATTACAGGTTTTGTTGGTTTTTTCTTTAGTGTCACACATATATGTGAAGGTAAGATAGACACACATGTACTTGTATAGTCCAGAAGAGAGAGGGTACTGGATCCCCAGAACTGGAATTACAAGCAGTTGTGAATAGCCTGATGTGGGTGCTGAGAACTGAGTTCAGGTCTTATCTAAGAGATGTGCACACTCTTAATTTCTGAGCAATCTCTCCAGTTCTGATGGCAGGATTTTAAAAGGACATTCACAGATCATCTTCACTAACATCCCTTGAGGTAATTATTTACAATCCTGATTTTCATCCCTCCAAGTTTTGAGAATCAGAGTCTCTGGGAGCAGAGGCAAGGGTGTAAACATTTTCCCAGGCTCCGGGTGATGAGAAACAAGGAAGTCCTAGGTGCTGTCTGCTCCCTCCATTGTGTCAGCTCTAGTTTTGTGTGTTGGATTGGTTGGTTTTGGTGCAGAAGGCATCCCTCCATGTTCTATGGTTCCTCTGTGCTAAGGAAACAGCTAGGAATATCTGGGTCTCCAGCAATATGTATTAGTTCCTTTTCTCTTTTTAGCAACAAAACGCCTGGCAAGGGCAATTTAAAGAAGGAGTTCTTTTGGCTTTCAATTGGGTGGGTGTTTTTAGGGTATACCCATCCTAGTGGGGAAGGCATGATAACAAGAGCTTGAGTTAGCTAATCCCATTAAATCCGAGTCAGGAAGCAGAGAGATGTGAATCCTCAGAGATCCAGTGGTACTGTCCATATTTAAAATGGGTCTTCCCACCCCAATGAGACCAGTCTAGAAAACCCTTTACAAACATGCCCACGTGTTTGTTACCATGGTGATTTGAAATCCCAGTAAGTTAACAACCAAGATTAACCATCCACCACTACAGTGAAGCCATGAATCAAAATGTCTAAGTCATGAGTTTGTCTGTTCTTTGTTACCAGATCCAAGTTGCTTTAATGATGGATTAACTCAATATGGGAGTTAAAATATATATTGTAACATGAGTGTATGCTATGGGATACATACTACAATTGTGGTTTGAATAAAAACGCCCCTAGTAGGCTCATAGGAGGTGGCATTATTTGAAAGGATTAGAATGCATGTGGCCTTGTTGGAGTAGGTGTGGCCTTACTGGAGGAAGTGTGCCACTGAGGGTGGGCTTTGAGGTTTCAGAAGCTCCAGCCAGGTCTGGTGATTTACTTTCTCTTCCTGCTGCCAAATATAGAATGCTTAGCTCCTCTCCAGCACTAAGTCTGCCTGGATGCTGCCATGCTCCACCATGATGATAATGGACTGAACCTCTGAACCTGTAAGCCAGCCCCAATTGAATGTTTTCCTTTATAAGAGTTGCCTTGGTCATGGTGTCTCTTCACCACAGCATTAGAACACTAAGACAAGCACACTGTTGACTAGGTAATAATTGGGAAGTGTTACCTCTTCAGTAGGGAAAATACAGAAAGCTGCGCTGCTCACAAGGGCTAAGTGCTTACCTAGCATGATGGGAAAAACCAAGGAAACACAGTAACCAAATGCCACAAAGAATCTGTGAATGTTGTCAATGTTACCTTATAAAAAGAAAATTTGGCTGGGCAGTGGTGGCGCACACCTTTAATCCCAACACTTGGGAGGCAGAGGCAGAGACAGGCAGATTTCTGAGTTCAAGGCCAGCCTGGTCTACAGAGTGAGTTCCAGGACAGCCAGGGCTATATAGAGAAACCCTGTCTCGAAAAACAAAAAATAAATAAATAAATAAAAATAAAAAGCAAATTTGGAGAGCTGGAAAGACAGCTCAGTGATTAAGAACACTTGATACCTGTTGGGGGCCGACTTTTAGCAGAAAGCGGCTATCAGCTTTGCAGCCATCTTGAGCCATATACCCTGACATGAGACTTGAATTACAATAGCCTACAACAGCTGAGCACACTCCGATAATCTTGGTTTAGATACCTTGGGATTAAAGGTGTGTGAGATTAAAGGTGTGTGAGATTAAAGGTGTGTAACTTAAGAGTATGATTTAGAAGTATAGAGATCAGAGTTAGAGACAAGACCTAAGGGCATGATTAAAGGTGTAACTTAGAGGCGTGGCTTAGAAGTAAGACATATAAAATGCAGAGGCAGACAGTAGGATTCAGACATTAGGGAGACTATAGAAGACAGAACCAGACATCAGACTAGAGAGAGAGATTCATACACATCAGACATTAGGTTGAATCTGCCCTCACCCTCGCTCTTGCTGAAACCTGACCTGCAGACCGGAGCAGCAGCTTGGGCCGGGATACAGTGGCCGCCCAAACGTGGGTCGGCCCGGGCCTCAACATTTTGCCTGGGCTGCAACATTTATTTTGGCCGCCCCAACTTGGGGCTAGTGCAGTCCCCAACAGATACCCTTCCAGAGAACCTGAGTTTGGCTCCTAGTACTATGTCAGGTGGCTCACAAGCATCTGTAGTTCTAGCTCCAAGGGATCTGAGACCCCTGTGCACATATCCACATGTAGACAGACATACCTACAATATAGAAAAAGGGGGGAAGGGTTGTTGTTTATTTTAAATCCAGACTGGGCCTGTAGGTGAGTGGTAGAATATTTGTCTAGTATGCATAAAGACCTAGGTACACCCAGTAATACCAGGGAAACCAAGAATAATCTGGACAGTTTGCCAGACCTCAAAAACAAAAACCAAGAACAAAGTGTCCCCATTTGATTGAAATAGTTCTAAAACATTAAGAAGAAACGAAGCGCCCACATGGTATTTACAAAGGCAAAGTAAGCTTGACTCTAAAATGGGAAAACGGTAACAGAAGAGAAACTGCAGGTGAATAGTTCGTAATTACTATTTTTTAAAAAAATCTAAAATAAGGTGATAGGGAACCTAGGCATGAAGTAAGATAAAAATGTAACACAATTAAGGTAGAGTCACTGAAGGATTTTGAAGTTACAGTTTAGCACATTAAAGATCGAAGGGCAGTTGATGACTTTTGCAGGAAGGACAATCAATTTTCTTTGAAGGAGTGGCCAAAGTGGAGTCTGTTGTTTTCAATCTGTATGTGTACATACCTGTCTCTGTGTGTGTGTGTGTGTGTGTGTGTGTGTGTGTTTGTGCATGTATGTGCCCAGGTGTCATGTGGCACACATGACAAGGTCAGAAGCAGCTTCTTTTCTTCCACCATGCAAATCTCAGGCTCAGCTCAGATCGTCAGACTTTGCAGCAGGCGTCTTTACCTGCTGAGCCATCTCTTCCAGCCCCAGCCCTAGTTAGTGGCTTATTAACTCAAAAAGACACAAAGTTAGGAGAGAGATGAAACATGTCATAACCAAAATGCAGTGCATACATGTAGGAAATTTTCAAATACATAAATAAAAGATCAAAGGTGTAAAGATGCATCACCCTTACCAGAAATATTAAAAAGGAATTTGTAAAAACTTCTCAGCATTTACTCAACACACGTTCAGAGTCTTAAGAAACAGGATTGGGGCAGCATCTTTCATTCAAAACTGTATGGGTTTGCTTATATTTGTGTCTGTCTGTGAAACAAACAAAAAACCATTATCTTGAGGTTTATTATTTTTTACTTGTATGGGTGTTCTGTATATATGTACACCTTGTGCATGTCTGGTGCCCTCAGAGGCCAAAAGAAAGTGTTGGACCCACTGGAACTGGACTTACAGATGGTTATGAGCTGCTAGTTGGATATTGAAAACCAAACCCTTTGCAAGAGCTGCAAGTGCTCTTAACCACTGAGTCATCCCCCAACCCCAGCTCCCAGCTTCATTCTTACTGTGAAACACTCTGAGTTGCTTTTTAAAATCAGAAATGGATTTAGCATGTCTCTGTATTGTGACTATCAAATTAACCTTAGAATATTATCAAGAAGGAGAAATAAGGGCAGCTAGAGAGATTTGCCAGTGGTTAAGAGTCCTTGTTGCTCTTGCAGAAGACCTGGGTTCGATTCCCAGCACCCACCTAAAAGCTCACAAGCATCCATAACCCCAGTTCCAGGGGATCCAACAGGCACACATGGTACACATACATGCATTCAAATGAAACATTCATATACATAAAGTAAATACATTTTTTTTTATTTTAAAAAGAGCAATAAAAACACGACAAGTGGAAAGTTACTCTTAGCCATGTTGGGCTGGATAAAATAACCAGATAAAGTAATAGGTATTTTAAAAAAGATTCTACAGTGTTAAAAACCAGACCTCCAGGGTACTCTGAGCACTGCAGACTCAGTTCTTGGCTTTCTAGGCTGTGCTTCCCGGTCACTACATCCTAGAATATTTAAAACGTTACATACTTTCTTTGATTCTATTTCCTTAGATGACCTTGTTTTTTTTTTTTTAATTTTTAATTTAATTTTTTTTAAACTGAGACTATAAGCGTGTGTGAGAATGCTACTTCTAAGCTTCCATCTCCCCTTCCACTAAGGAATTCACGAAGGATGGATTACTTGGTTACAGTATGATACATCTGTTACCCAGGCACCTGAGAGGCTAAGCCACAGAATCATGAGTTCAAGGCTAGCTTGGTGTATATAATACCGTGGCTGAATTGAGGACTTCCTCTATTGGAAAAGCATTCATATTTCACTGTGTTCTATGTCCCAGTGCCTCGCCCTATTCAAGGACCCATCTCTGTCCTCTTTATTGCATAGGCAGGAAAACTCGATGCTTATATAGCTGCCTCACGTCTCCATCAACCTCCCTGTGTCTTGTTCTGTCTGGAGCTAAATTCCTCCAAAGAGGGCTCTCAAGGGTTGCTGCCTCCAACCCTCCTCTTAAATGCTTCTGACTTTATCCCTGCCTCCATCATGGTGGCCATGACTGCATCTGGTCAAATCCAGGGGCTACTTTTCTTCCACAGCCTTTCTGCAAACACTCAGGACTTTTAAAAACCAACCACTTCCTTGAAATCTCTCTTCCCTTTTGTTCTCTTTTGTTCTGCGCCATGGGGCTGCTCTCCTTAACTCATTGGGGGGTTGGGGGGCTTCTCCTCTGTTTGAATCTCATACTAGAGTTCCCCAGGCTCTGGTCTTTTTAAAATTTAAAAACATCAATTTTCCCATTTTAAGTGCACAATTCTACTATTTTAAATAAATGTATGACATTGAGTAGCCATCCCCACAATCCAGTGTTTGGACATTCCCTTACCCTAATATCTTTCTTGCTCATTTGCAGCTAAATAGTTTGGTCCCCACACTAAGCCCCAGGCACCTGCCAATCATTTTCTTCTCCATTTTCTCCATTGCCGTACTCTGTATAGATGTAGCATCCTGTCCTGTGGCTTTATATACTAGCCGTATGTCCAGTATAAAAGATGTATGTCCTTAGTGCCGATTACTTGTCTCCTGATTTCAGACCCATGTACCAGTACCATTCTGGTTCCCAACAGCACCTTGGACACTAATAATGTTACTGTTGTTTTTCTCCCCAAAGCCTCATCAACAGCAGAGTCTGCAGCAAGCTTCGGGGCTGGAATCTTACCTCTTGCTTATTATCTGTGTGATTTGAACAAGAAACTTAATCTTCTCAGGGTGTCCTCTTTTATAAAATGAAGGTTTTAAAACAGAGATACTTCTACCAAACTTGGTGCTTGTAATTCCTACTACCTGGCCGAGTGTCTGCTCACTGCCCCATCTAGCTTGGAAAGATGACATCAGTACCACACTGCACCAACCTGGGGAAAGATCAAAATTCAGAACCCTAAGGCACATGACTATAAATCAAATCACCCTAAGTGGAAACATCCCAGAGAGAGTCTTCAGTGCCTGTCTTGCATGATTCATGTAGCTATTAAATAAATCAACACCTCGCCTAGAAAGCCTTCAACTGAGTGAACCACATAGTAAGCAAGTGGTTCTCGAAACTTGAGGCACATTAGAATCGGGAGAATGTTTACAAATCTGGGTGCCCAGCCTGCACCAATTATCTCAGAGCCCCTAAAAATTAGCTAGTGCCTACTTAAACACAGAGATATATTTTTAAAACTTCTGACATATAATTTCAATGTGAGGCCAAGGTTGAGAACCAGGGTAGTACGATTGATTCCAGGGTATAATAAATATGATTGACTTGTGTCTCTCTGAAGCTTTGCCTCCTGTGTCTAACATATGTGTTATTGAATTATTGCTGAATAATTGCTAAATTGTCTCATTTTTTTCCTTGATAAAAATCTAAATTTTAGCTGGACATGGCTCAAGCACGGAATCCCAACACTTGAGATGCTGAAGCAAGAGGCCCCTGATGAGTTTGAGAATATAGTATAAGATACGGAGTTAAAAAGACTGTCTTAAAGAGACAGGAACAAAGGGAGAGATGGAGAAAGGAAAGCAGGAAGAAGAAAAGAATGAGAGAAAGAAAGAAAGAGAGAGAGAGAGAGAGAGAGAGAGAGAGAGAGAGAGAGAGAGAAAGGAAAGAGGGAAGGAAGGAAAGAAAGAAGAAAGGGAGAAAGAGAAAGACAAGAAAGGGCGGGAGGGGCAGAGGGACAGAGGGAGGAACAGACAGACAGATGGGACAGACAGATGGAGGGAGAAAGACAGGAGGAGAATGAGGAAGTTTCGTTTTGTTATGATACCAGGCAAAACCACAGGGGCCTCTTCATCTTTTAAGGTTCAGTCATGGTGGGTGTATAAGTCTATTAGTGGCTACTACTGACCCTCCAGCCTATAATGGTTTGTTCAGGTGTGATGCTGGCGTGTGATGTGAGTCAGTGAAGTATGAGAGGAAGACAGTTGGCACTCTGGGAAAAGTGTTCTCACTGAATAAAGCAGCAAAACAGAAGGAAACATCCCCACTGCCCTGACCCAGCTGTTTCCAGCTGAAGCTGCGGGCACAGCAGCTCTGCTATACGTAGAGTAAGAACTGCTTTGGCTCCGACCTCAGATCTTGAGCTGAAGCTCCCTAGCATTAGGTAAATCTTCCATTCCAATGGCTGATCACTGACTCCAGTGGCTACCACAGAACCTTTGTGATTTCCTGAAGGAAGGGGTGCCTGACAGAAAGCTCTTAAAAATCCATGAAGTTTCCCAGAATATACAAAGGTGGTTACTAACCAGCCAGAAACGCAACAAGACTGGAAGATTTTAATGCTCAGGTCCTGGTCCCCTAGACCACAGAGAAGGAAGAGGGACTGAAGATTGGGTTGATCACTGATGGTGAGTGCTGAAATCAACTGTAACCCCGTACTGAAGGCTTCATAAAACAAGACAATGAAAAGGGGTATAATTTGGAGAACCATTGAGCTGCAGTTAGTGGTTAATGCACCCAGAAGGGACATGGAAGTCCTGCTTGACCCCTTTCAATCACACCTAGCCTTCTCCTCCAGCTGGATGGTCTTTCTTAACATCTTTTTATTTATTTATTTTTTATTGGATATTATATTTACATTTCAGATTTTATCCCCTTACCCCATTCCCCCCACCACCCAGGAACCCCTTATCCCATCCCCCCTCCTCCTGCTTCTGTGAGGGTATGCCCCCACCTACCCCCCACTCCCACCTCCCCACCCTTGAATTCCTCCCCGCTCTGTGTTCAGCCTTCATAGGACCAAGGATCTCCTCTCCCACCTATGCCCGACAAGGCCATCCTCCCCTACATATACAGCTGGAGTCATGGTCCCTCCCTATGTGCTCCCAGGCTGGTGGATTAGATCCTGGGGAGCTCTGGTTGGTTGATATTGTTGCTCTCCTCTTGGGGCCACCAACCCTTTCAGCTCCTTCAGTCCTCTAACTTCTCCATTGGGAACCCTTGATCAGATCAGTGGTTAGCTGTGAGCATCTGCCTCTGGATATGTCCGACTGTGGTAGACCTCTGAGGAGATAGCTATATCAGGCTCCTGTAAGCATGCACTTCCTGACATCCATATCAGCGTCTGTCTTTGGTGACTGCACATGGGATGGATACCCAGGTGGAATGGTCTCCAGATGGCTCCTCCTTCAGTTTCTGTCCCACACTTTGTCTCCATATTTGCTCCCTTGAGTATTTTGTTACTCCTTCTAAGTAGGACCGAGGCATCCACACTTGGTCTTCCCTCTTCATGAGCTTCATGTGGTCTGTGAGTTGAATCTTGGCTATTTCAAGCTTTTGGGCTAATATCCGCTTATCAGTGAGTAAATACCATGTGTGTTCTTTTGTGATTGGGTTACCTCACTCAGGATGATATTTTCTAGTTCCATCCATTTACCTAAGAATTTCTCAAATTCATTATTTTTAATAGCTGAGTAATATTCTATTGTAAATGTATCACTTTTTTTTTTATTCATTCCTCTGTTGAAGGACATCTGGGTTCTTTCCAGCTTCTGGCTATTATAAATAAGGCTGCTATGAACATAGTGAAGCATATGTCCTTGTTATATGTTGGAGCATCTTCTGGGTATATGCCCAGGAGTGGTATAACTGGGTCCTCAGGTAGTGCTATGTTCAATTTTCTGAGGAACCGCCAGACTGATTTCCAGAGTGCTTGTATCACCTTGCAATCCCACCAACAATGGAGGAGTGTTCCTCTTTCTCCACATCCTCGCCAGCATCTACTATCACCTGAGTTTTTTATCTTAGCCATTCTGACTGGTGTGAGGTGGTATCTCAGGGTTGTTTTGATTTGCACTTCCCTGATGACTAAGGATGTTGAGCATTTCTTAAGGTGCTTCTCAGCCATTCGAATTTCCTCAGTTGAGAATTCTTTGTTTAGCTCTGTACCCCATTTTTAATAGGGTTATTTGGTTGTCTGGAGTATAATTTCTTGAGTTCTTTGTATATATTGGATATTAGCCCTCTATCGGATGTAGGATTGGTAATGATCTTTTCCCAGTCTGTTGGTTGCTGTTTTGTCCTATTTGACAGTGTCCTTTGCCTTACAGAAGCTTTGCAATTTTATGAGGTCCCATTTGTCAATTCTTGATCTTAGAGCATAAGCCATTGGTGTTCTGTTCAGGAACTTTTCCCCTGTGCCTAGTTATTCCAGGGTCTTCCCCAACTTCTCTTCTATTAGTTCCAGTGTCTCTGGTTTTATCTTAACATCTTTTTAATACATGGGTCAACAGAACCATTTCCCCAAATTCTCTAAGCCATGCTAGCAGAATTAATCAGACTGAAGGAAAGGTCCATGGGAAGCCCTGTAATAGCTGGTTGGTCAGAAGTACAGATCACAATCTGTAACCCCTGATCAGGATCTGAAGTACAGGGCAGTCTGGCGGAACTGGGCTCTTAAGCTGGTGGGGGAGGGGCTACCACTGTCTAGATGGACAGGAAGTGGAAAAGGCCAACAGCTGTTCCCTGTTGTTAAGCTGCAGCAAACAAGGAACAGCCATGGCTGTCACGGTTGGCAAAGATGCAATCATTCCTAGTGGGCACCAGCTGGTCTTTCTATAGGCGGTATCAGACCCTGTAGGTTGGGGTCTCAGTCTCCATGACTTCCTCCTACTTCCGACGTTGGCTACAAGCCCTGCAGTTGGGATAGACACTGGAATCTCAAGAGTCCTCTCCTCAGTTCCCACTGTGTTACTCCAGGAGAAGACAGCACTCAGGGAAGGATGGAGCTGAATCTAGAATGGTGGTGGCCATCTAGAGACCATGAGCAAAACTGTTCTAAAAACCTTCTCTCTTGAATCTCACACCCAATGTTGGTCAGCTCCTTCAAGCATATTTTTAAACTCTTTCCACTTCTTATCTCCTTCAGGTCCATTTCAGTTCCAGCTACAACCATCTTTCCCCCCCGCCACTATAAGAACCTCCTGGCCACCCGTGATCTCTTTTTTTTGGCTCGTTTCTAAAATTTTCTCCATAAGTAGCAGCAATGACATTTTAACACATGGACGTCCCTCGATTAGAACTCTTCATTCAGCTTCCTGCTGCATGAAGAGTGAGTGTAAACTCCTCCCTGTGGCAAGCAAGACCCTGTGTGGTTTGACCTGCCCACTCACTTCCTCCTGCTCTTCCCTGCTCTTCCCCAAGCTCACAAGTCTCCAGCCACACTGGCCTGCTCATCTTCCCTCAGATGCTACACCCTCACTCCACTTTTTCACACTTGTCTGTTCTCCCCAGCACGTTCAGCTCCAGCTGGCTTGTGATTTTTTATTCATTTGGGCCTTAAACTTCTCTGGCTGCTTAACTAAAGTAATCCAACTTCCTGGCTGACTCCCTTGTGTCATTGTCCTCAGGGTAGTTCTGACACACATATTCTCTGTCTCTCCCGACATGTGAGCTTCCCGGAAGGGTTTGTTTGCCTCCATATTCCAAACACTGAGACCAGTGCCTGGTGTATGATGTAAGCACTTAGCGAACGTTCGAGTGAATTTTAGTGAAGAGGGTGGGGGAGATGGATTGCTGGACAGGAGACATTGGGGGGCAGGAGCAAGGAGCAAAGGCAGAGAAATGAAGACTCTTCCCTCTTCCTGGAAGTTTTTAACTGGAGAAGAAGCCCTTTCTTCTTCAGGATCGAGCAAGTTCTGGTTGTTTCCCTTGGAAGATGTAGAGCTAGAGAAAGGAGACTGCAGAAGAAAGACAGGTGGCGTGGACTGTAGTGACACGGACTCTGGTGACACGGACTCTGGTGACGCTCTTTCCACACCTTCACTGGTCCTCCTCTTCCCTTTGAGCAGTTACACGCAGAATTTTCTTGCTTACGGTATTAGTTGCTTTTCTTTTTTTTAAACTTTTAAAAATTTATTTTATTTAGTATGCATGATCATTTTTCTTGCCTTTGTATGTATGTGTACCACATTCATGCTTAATGACTGTCGAGGTCCAAAAAGGGCATTGAATTTCCTGGAACCAGAGTTACGGATGATGTGAGCCATGTGCGTGGGGGGGGGGGGGGGGCGCTGGAAAGCGAACCTGCGTCTTCTATAAACAGCAACAAGTGATCTTGATGCCTGAAACTTCTCTCTCTAGCCCTGTTTTCTTTATTTTTCTTAATTCTTTACTCTTTGAGAACTTCATCCACATAAACAACGCGTTTTGATTATATCCACCCCACTTCATCTCCCCACCTTCTTCTTGATCACTGGTGCCCTCCCCCGGCTTCGGCTCCTCTTTTCCTTCAGCTGCTTTTCTCATGGCTGTGACCAGATACGTGACAAGGAGCAGCTTAGGAAAGTTTTGTTGGCTCACAGTTTGAGAGTACAGTCCATCAGGGCAGGGAGGGCTGAGGAGCAGCTGGTCACATTGCCGCCTCATTCACAAAACAGAAAGAAACAGCAAGAGATGGAGGCCAAGCTATAAAATCATTATGGACTGCCTCCAGCGAGCCATTTTTCCTGGCCAGCTCTCTTGCCTAAAAGCTTTTACAGCCTTCCACACGAGCACCACTAGTTAGGAGTCAAATCTACAACACAGGAGCCTAGCGGGGACATTTTTCATTCACACCACAATATTCATTTAAGATTATCAAATTAGATTTGTTTCTCATGCCATCCTACGTTCCAACATCAGCTGTTTCAGAAGGGAAGCTTTGCCCTGGAGCTAGTTATTACCTGTGCTGAGTCCCCATAGTTCTATCTCTCCATGCCAAGAGGATGGGGGAGGAACCAGGCTGTATAATAGAGATGGCTGGGGAAGCTTCTGACGTAACAGAAGGGTTCTGGAAAGCCTAAATTCTGATGCCTGTGGGTATCCAATAACCAAATGAGAATAGCAGGTACTAAACACAGATATTTTAGGGGTAAGAAGGTAGCTCAGACCACTGAGCACTTGCCTACTGAAGCCCTGAGTTCAATCCTTACCACAGTGTAAACTGGGTGTGGAGGCTCACTCCTATAATTGTAACATTTGGGGACTCAGAAACAGGAGGATCAGAAGTTCAAAGTCACTCTTGGCTACAGAGGATCAGAGTTCAAAGCCAGCCCGTGCTGTATGGGACTGTCTCGCAATTTTTTTTAAATTGCTAGACATTTTAAGGTTTTTCTGATTTTGTCGAGGTTTATAAGGCTTCATTATAGGTTGGAGTAATGAGAGGATATTTGCCTTGTGGTTCCAAGCATCAGATCCTTTCATGGCACTCAAGATGAACTGCTGCAAGATGAAAGGGCTTTACTTTTCCACCCAGTAGTGAATGAATGTTTGTTCCTGCATGACAATGTCAGAGCTGTGGAACTCCATCCGTGTCTCCAGAATTCCTACATGATATCACCGTGAGCTCTGCTCCCTCCCTCAGGTTACTAAGACCTATTCTCATACACTTTTAATTGAAATATAATTATATCACTTTCCCTCTCCTCCCTTCAGCTCCTCCCACCTCCACCCCTAACTCTTTTCATTTCCCTCCTTTCTCAGATTGATCTCTTTTTCTTTTATTAGTATTGTTTGTTTGTGTGTGTGTGTGTGTGTGTGTGTGTGTGTGTGTGTGTGTAAACATCCACAAATATATAAATACAACCTGCGGAGTCAATTTTTGTTGTTTGTGTGTATGTGGATGACCACTCTGTATTGGATTGCCAACTAGCAGCTCATCCCTGGGAAAGGCTAATTCTCCTCTCAGCCGTCACTAGTTGCCTGTAGTTCTCTGTCTAGGGTGGGACATAGTAAGAGCTTTCCCCTTCCCCGTTAGCTTGTCTATTGATGTTGTCGCTGTAGCATATAAAGCCATTTCTAGGAGAGATGCTTCAGATCAGATCTTGGTCTTTCCAGTCCTCTTTACCAACCTTCCCTGAACCATAAATGCAGGAGCTGTGATGTACATGTATAAGTTGGGTCTGGGTTCCCATGATCCGTTGATCTCTGCACTATATCCAGTTGTAGTCTCCTGTAATGGGCTCTATTTGCTATAAAGAGATGCTTCTTTGACTGGGAGTGAGGGATGGGGCAGGTAGCTACACTTATCTGTGGGTATAATGATAAGGTTTAGAATGTACTTGGATCATTTTATTATGAACAGGAAAGTTTATGAGGACAGCTGTCTGTAGGCAAAGTCCAGGGAGGAGGGTGGCTTGAAGTCAGCTTTGCTCAGCCTCAGAGATCAAAGCAGATTGTCCCTTTCCCTTCAGGAGCCTCAGAACAATTACCCAACGTCTGCTTCATCTCACCCAAGCCTGCTTTTCCTTGTTGAGGAAAATCAGGAAAAGTTAGATCATTTTATCTCAAAGGGAAACAGAAGCAGTTATGGCCAGTCTCCCAAACATTAGAGCCACAGCTGGAAATCAGAGGAAGGTCAGTGAGCCATTCACTTTGGGCATCACACTCAAGGGATGTCAAAAAAAAAAAAAAAAAAAAAAAAAAAACTAATATCAATGTGACTATTTTAACAAAATATTTTTTTTTTAAATTAATGGGTCCTCTTTCTTGTGGTGGTAGACCATATCAAGATGAAGCTAAGTATCTGTTCCTAACCACTGGCTATCAGAGGCTCATTGAAGTGGGCGATGAATGCAATTGTCATATTTTCTTTGAGGAACACGATCACAGTAGCTGCTGATGCTCTGAGTGAAGAGAGAGGAGGGCTGACGTGGTCAGAATCCATGGTGGGAATGACAAATGAGGTTTCCCCATGAAGCAAGCATCTTGATGAATGGCAGAGTGCACTTACTGTTGAATAAGGGGCACTCTTGTTATGGTTCAAAGAGATGGGAAGAAGTGCCAGTCTCTTTGTGGATGTATTGTGATGTATGTGCCCATCTGAGTATTCTCAAGTTGGTTATTGTAAAGACGGACAGATATTCCCAGACAGATGCTACTGTGCCTCAACAGTTTGAGGGCCCCAAAAAGCTAGCCAAGCCCCAACACCCTTCCAGTCTCTCTAAAGAAAATGATGTCCACCAGTGTGCTCTCAGAAAGTCCCTAAACCAAGAAGGAAAGAAGCCCAGAGCCAAAGCACCCATGAGTCAGCGTCTTGTTTCTCCCTGTGTCTTGCAGTGCAGACACCTACATATTGCTCTGAAGAAAGAGCATGCTAAAAGAAACAAAGAGGCTGTGGAATATGCTAAACTTACAGGCAAGAGAATGGAAGAAGCTAAAGAGAAACACCAGGAACAGATTCCCAAGAGACAGAGGCTATCCTTGCTGAGAGCTTCTACTACTAAGTCTCAGTTCAGTCAAAAACAAGGTTTTAAGAGGAACAAATAAATGATCAGACTCTGAACATATAGTAGTAGTAATGATAATGATAATGATAGAGGTGGACATTTTATGGTTGGTGGGATGGCTCCATGGACAAAGGTTCCTGCCACCAAGCCTGAAAACCTGAGAAGGTCAATCCCTGCTACCCCCTGGTGGAAGGAGAGGACCTACATCTGAAAGTTGTCCTCTGAACAAACTTTTAAAAATTGGTTTTAAACAACCCAGGAGGACCATTCATCCATTTTAAGTGAAGACAGGATGTATAGTGCTGACATTTTTCATTCTGTCTCAGGCATCGCTAAGCCCTGGCAGTTACTCACCAGAATTCCTGGGAGAACCATGAACCTGTTTTAGCAAGCTTCCCAGGTGATTTTTACATTTAAGAATTACTGAAAAGATGACCACTGATGATCCTCTCCTGCCTTCTGGGCTGGTGCACCCAGAGAACCACACCACCATATGGGGCGGATCCAGAGAACAAGGAAGCAACCAAATCTCACCCACAACCACCTGACCTGAGAGGTGACCCCAGGCCTGGCTGACTCCGAATTGCAGCCTTGTGAGAGTCCTCAAGCAAAGCCCTTTTTAAAGCTTTTCCTGGACTCTTAACCCAGGGAAAATGTCAGATGATAATTATAGGTCATTTTAAGCCACTAAGTTTGTGTTTATGTGCTTCAAAGCAATAGACAACCTTAAGATCCTAGGTTGTCATGTACCAGTGTGGATCACTGTTCTTCCAACTCACTCAGTTGTGATTTCCATCAGTGCTATATCTCTACAAAATATGTTTATTTATTAACACATGCTCCTATTACCATCTTTTTATGAAATAGCAGACTATTGGCAGCACATTAAATTATTTTCACAAGTCCTTCTCCATTGGTTGTATTCTGGATCCTTTGCATAGCCCCTTTATTGGCATATTACATACATACCATAAAATTCATCCATTTGAAGTGAACTGTTCAGTGGTTTTAGGATATTCAGAGTACTGCAAGCACCAGAGAATTGTCACAAGGCCCAAGAGACCATATGGCCTTTGACTCTAATCCTAGTATCTGACACCTCCTTCTCTTGCCCAGACAAAGACTAATAAACTACTTGCTAGCTCGTAAGACTTTCCTGTCTGAGACATTTAATGTAAGTAGAATCATGCAAGTATGTGTGTGATCTTTGGTGGCTGCTTTCTCGGAGAGTTTTAAGGTCCTTCCATGCTGTAACATGTATCGATGTTTTATTCCTCATACAGCCCAAAACTACCAAATTCAAAAACCATCTGTTATAAAAACAAATTCCCACTGGCAAACCCTCTTTAAACTTAAACAAAGATAATAAAATTCTTACTAGTTTCTTTTCTTTGAATGTGCTTGCCTGTGTAATGAGCTCCCTGGGGATATATTCCTTACTTTGATGACATCATATGTGGGGACACTTGAGAACACTAAATGACAAAAATGTATGTTATGTTACAGACAGGAGAAAAGACACATATCTACAATCACACACACACACACACTCATACCTGTAGTCACACTCAAAACACACACATGCTCACTCACACACATTCACATGCACTCATACACACAGCTAGATTACAGGCAGAACACCTATGTTAAACCCACCTTACATTAAATGTTGCCTAGAAACAGCTCACATCAGACCAAAGTGCAGATGTAGTAATTTGCCTTTATAATCACAGTATTGCTAATCAATACTATCACTGGCCAGAAGTCTATAAGGTGCTAAGTCCAATAATAGCATTGTGAAGACTATCAGCACTCAGACAGGTTAGGCAGCCTGGTGAACAGCTATAACCACCCACGCCATCCCATGTGCCCATCAGCAGAACATTCAAGGCCTTCATGGCCCTTCATCTACCTAGGACCATCATGGTTTCTCCTATAAATTTTTATTCATTGCCACAGATTTGTGTTTCATCACCCAAATGCCCACCCCGGCACCCATATTCTGGGTTAATTCTTCCCAGATCTTTTATATATTTGTTTGTGTGTTCATTCATTTGATTTTCATGTATGCCACAGCTTGTTGTGTGGAGGCCAGAGTACAACTTCTTCTGTCATGTGGGTTCTGGGAACCGAACTCAAGTCATCAGGCTTGGCAGCAAGCACCTTTACTCACTGAGCCATCTTCTCAGCCCATCTTCTTCAGATCTTAAGAAGTCATTTCACCTCCTTCAATTCCTAACCTATCTGAGGCCAGCCTTGTCAAAAGAATCACCTTCACCCTACTTTGCCCACCCTCCCTATCAGGACTAGGCTAGAAACCTGGCTAGTTCAGAGGTAAAAATAACCTTGACTCCCTTCCTGGACAACTGGAAGGTCATTAAAACACCCAGCAGGGCTGCTTAACTTTCATTAACATTGCAGTTCAGCTCTCCCTCTGCCCAGACCTGATTGTTTTTCTCCCCCCTCTTCTTGGTGATCATGAGAGCACTCACTAATGAGCTTCCTGTATGCAAATTTGTATCTGAGTGTAGGCCTTCCAAAAAGCCCCAACTTGTTCCCCTGGTGAGACTTTTTAGTGCCACATTAACCAGAGGTTAGCATTCAACATATAAAGAAACAAACAGTAGTATAGGACACGTGATTCTGACTGTATTACATTCTAATCATGGGAAACCACTGCTGGCCTTGGCTCATAGAAAAGCATCTTTTATTTTTTATTTTATTTTATTTTTGGTTTTTCGAGATAGGGTTTCTCTGTATAGCCCTGGCTGTCCTGGAACTCACTCTGTAGACCAGGCTGGCCTCGAACTCAGAAACCCGCCTGCCTCTGCCTCCCAAGTGCCGGGATTAAAGGCGTACGCCACCACTGCCCGGCTGCATCTTTTAATTTTTTTACGAACCTCACTTATAAGGCAAAAACCATAACTCTCAACTCAAAAAGGATAAGAGATTCTGGAGTCAGATATGAGTGAGAAAAGTTTTAAATTGCCCCAAATTCCAGGTTCCAACAGTTTCATGAAGCTTTATAGAGGCAAAGTGAAGAAAGCCATGCATAAGACACTTTGCAGACTCACTGGTGGGAAGATGAAGTAGGCGTTAGAATGGAGCCAGGAAGCTTCCACTTTAGGCGTCAGATGCTATCTGATGACAGACCTAGCACTTACTTTAGTGGATGTGAGGGTCCATTTATACATTCCAAAGGACTTACCTGACAGTCAAAGGATGTTACCTTACCTACAGAGGTAGACACTAAATAATTGCTAAAGGGGCTAACGTTAATCCAAGACAATCCTGCTTTGGATCTGCAACATTCCAACTTCTACACATCAGGGAAGTTCTAATCAGTCAATCATCCTTTGAAATCACAGCTGCTTTCTGGAAATTTCTCACTCATATTTCTATACCCCATTACCCCTGATTCTCCCCAACATTTCCACAGGAGGGTCTAAACTGTGTTTGGGTTTTTTTTCTTGATGTTCTTTCAGACTCAAGTTCATGGTATTTAGGGTTTGTAAGGCTCTACATGTACAATCTTTTTAAATTTTTAAAACTTTTCAAATTGTGTATTTGTGTACATGTATAGGCTTGTGCGTGAAGGAGGTGCTGTAAGACTCTAGCAAGCAGAGCCTTAGTTTACCGGAGACCCCCTGAGTGAACCATGAAGAGACAAGAGATCGCTGCAAAATGCAAGAGGAATTTTTAATGTTTCAGCATGCTGGGGCCATCCTGCATCCCAAAAGGAGAAGTGACCCCCCTCCCCCACATTCCCCACCTCCCCACCCTGTACTGCTCAGTCAGTGAGCTTTTATACAGGCCTTAGGGCAGCAGCCATTAGGCACAATGTGGTTGGCAGAACAATGTGACTTTTTAAACTGATTGGTCTTTGGGAAATGAGGTGGCAAGGACCTCCCTTGTCTGTAGGTAGCAAGGATTGCTCCGTCCTGCAGAATGTGTCTCTGTGCTCTGGGCCTTCCCCACCCTCAGGTGGGTTCCCTTCCATGTGATCTGAGGAATGTTAATCAGCCTCTCCCATGGGGGGTGTGGGAACAAGTGTTCCAAAGTCCCTCTTCAGTACCCTTAAAGCCAGTCTTTTAAACTTGTTTATTTATTAGTTGTGTGTGTGTGTGTGTGTGTGTGTGTGTGTGTGTGTGTCTGTCTGTCTGTCTGTCTGTCTGTCTGTCTGTCTTTGCCATGTATGTGGGAATACCTGTGGAGACCAGATGAGGGCATCAGATCCTCTGGAGCTGGAGTTACAAGTGATTATGGACCATAGATACTGGGAATAGACCTGAGGTTCTCTGAAAGAACAGCAAACAGCATTGAGCCATGACTCCAGTCCTCTACATGTATAATTTTTAATTGTTCTCTCTTCATAGCTTGATGGTCAAAGTCTAAGATTAATAAAGACTCTGATAGAAGCAAAATATAAGCTGTCTATTTAAGTCAACAGAAATTGCATTTGAGATGTTTTGGTTCAAGAAGTCTTTTCCCTGGTTCTGTCTTTAAGAAAGTTCAGGTCACACACACACAAGAAGAAGAAGAAGGAGAAGGAGAAGGAGAAGGAGAAGGAGAAGGAGGGGGAGGGGGAGGGGGAGGGGGAGGGGGGAGGGGGAGGGGAGGGGGAGGGGAGGGGAGGGGAGAGGGGGAGGGGGAGGGGGAGGGGGAGGAGGGAAGGGGGGAGGAGGAGGGGGGAGGAGGGGAGGGGGAGGAGGGGAGGGGGATGAGGAGGAGGGGGAAAGGAAGGAAGGAAGGAAGGAAAGAAGGAAGGAAGGAAGGAAGGAAGGAAGGAAGGAAGGAAGGAAAAAACAAACAAGAAACAATTAAAGTGTCTGGAGCAGGTAACCATGTACTTGTGATGAGAGCGTGTGCCACTCTCTAAAGCATGAGAGCTGAGAGCAAGCACATGGGACCTGGACATTCCTTTGGTTTTTATTGTAACACATATGATGACTGTCTTTTTTCTCCATTGGTTGGAGTCCAACCTCACAGCCTTCCTTGATTGCCTCATTTTAAAAGAATCTGTGGGAAGGAAATGAAGGAAGGCAGGAGGTGGGAGGGGCTAAGTTTGGGGGTGCAGCAGGGCCTTTGTATAAACAAAAGTCTTACCTGTTGAGGGTGGAGGGATTAAAACGTTTGCATAAAGGTTTTACAAGGTGTAGAAGATAAACACATTTGTATCCCTTGTGGTAAATGGAAGTTTTGCAGTTTTTGACAAAAAAAAAAAAAAAAAAAAGGCTAATATTTCATGTTACTTAAAATGTTATTGTTTGGAGAGGGAGAGTAAAGCCCAAAGGAGATAATGTTTACCCAGTTTATGAAACAGTTCATTGAACTACAGCTTTTATCAGGAAGGGCAAAGGTCATAATTACAATAGTTACAAGCAGGACCCAAGTGTGGAACAAGGAAGGAGACAGAAAGAGAAATGAGGCTGAAACCTGAGAATTTAGGATGCTCGGCAGAATTGGGGATCCAGAAGTAGCTAAGTGTTCCGAGCTAAGCAAGCTTGTGTGAACTGTAGCTGGCGGAGAGTCCTTTGTTACCACATGAACACTGCAGGGATTTCTACAATACGGCAAGTCTGCCCTGGCCTGGATGTTCTAGTTGCTTTTGTGCTTGTGCTGAGTTACCTGTCAGGAAGCCACCCAAGAGACAAAAGCTTGATATAAGCTTAAGAAGTAAGGATTTACAGCCCATCATTGTGACAGGACTACACAATTAAGACTCTTTGCATCTTGACAGAACAGGAAGCCCGAGCCGGGAGTTGTGCCCAGCTACAAAACCTCAAGGCTTGTCCCCAGTGACCTATTTCTTGCAGCGATGCTTCACTTCCCCAGGGTTTCACAATGTTCGAAAACGGCGACGCGACACAAACTGGGAAGCACGTGTCTAAACTCATGAGGTTATGGCAGCGGGCATTGCGAACCACAATGCGGGGCAGTCTCCGTCTTCACCCCCTTTGCGGAGCACCGATCTTCTCAGGCTTGCACTCGGTGAACATCATAACGCAACTGTTTGGTGGAGAATACAATAACCTAAATGCATAATCCTACCACACATACACAAATTCTTATCTTCCCCATGCCAGAAGAACCACAGCCCTCCCACACACCGACTTCCAGGCTTCCTGTGACCACATGGAGGTGCAACCCAGCCGTCCAGGTAAATTTGATGAAGTGTTGAGGATGTTGTGGGCAAACCATTGTGCTCCCTCTGTCCTCGGGGAGCAAACATCATAGCAGGTCTCTCCGCCCACGTCACCTGCCGGCAGATCCTCACTGTGCCTCTCCAGCTGTGTTGTTTCCTGTAGTGAGGCTGCCAGGGTGAGAGAAACACACACACACACACACACACACACACACACACACACACAGAGAGAGAGAGAAAACCAACTTTCTTCAGTGCATACCATCTTCTTCCATAGAGTCCCAGTGAGGTCATGGCTAGAGTCAAGGGCTTGTCGAGTGTCTTCCCCAGAACGAAAGGTTCATCACCACCGAAGTTCATGACTGTCAATACAGCAAAGCAGTGTGGTCCTCTTTGGATTTGCTTGCTTGTTTGTTTTCTGGTTTTGTTTGTTAATGTTTGTTATGAGCCTGTTGGTGACACATCATAATGGGTCTCACTGTGCCTTTTTCATACATGTACATAAAGTATTTCTATCAAATTCACTTCCATACCTATCTTACCCTCCAGCTCGAGTTAATCCCGATTGTAATATTGATGGACTGTCCCTTTGTTGCTATTTGGTTTTGGTTTGTGACCCAAGGAGTTCAGTTCGTACTGTTCACAGGAGCTGGGAGTGGGGGTGGGGGGAATCTGTGAGCTTTTTTGTTATTGCTTGCGTGTATTCCTTCTCAAGGGCCTCTAAACCCAGCTTTGCATTGCTGTGAATGATCCCAGTGATCCCAAATGCCTGAAGGCACAGAGGGGAAAATCTTCCGTGTATACTCGGCCTTCCTGCCACTTTAAAAACACCTTTATGGGCTACAGGAGAGTTGAAGACCAGACACAGCGTTTGGCAGGAGAATGAGCCTCTTCGTGTCAACACATGCCCACAACTGAGGCTTCCTCACACACTGAGCTGAATCCTAATCCTTCCAGAAGCAGGGAGGATTTCTTCCCAAAGGCTGCGGCCAAGCATCACCATCCAGCTATGGAAGAGATAAAGATGAGCTGAAAGCAAATGAGAAGGCTGGGCAGGAGCCGAGGTCGTGAGCTGTGCCTGCTCTGGGTCCTAATTGAAGTGGAGGAGGCTGATCTGAACCTCACAAGTGACCTGGCATTATTTGCATGCCAAACCCTGCCCCACCCTTCTTGCAATCCTACCAGGGAAGAATGTGGCTCCGCCTTCCTGTCAATCCCTTGATTAAATAGGCACTTCCTTCCAGAAGGCTTCTGAAGCACAGCACCTCCTACAGCTGCCAGAAGCAGCTCCCTCTCCCCCAGCATGAGAGCTGTCCCTCTGCACCTGCCCTGGACAGCCAGCCTCAGCCTTGGCTTCATGCTCCTGCTTTCTCTCTACCTGGACCCAGGCCAAGCCAAGGAGTTGAAGTTTGTGACATTGGTAAGTACACTTTTTCTCACTGTTTTTCCTGTTACCAAAGAGTCAGAGAAACCAAGTGTTACCTTTCACATTTCCTCTCTGCTATCTGCCTGAGAGCAGGCACTGTTCAGACTCAGGAAGTGAAGAGTCACACAAGTTTGTTCTAATGAAGACAACAGTCTCATTTGCTGTTGATGGTACTGTTTCTTTACAGCTGCTCTCTGGTCCGATGCCTTTTGACTGACAGAGTGCTGTTCTGATGCCAAGAGCTAGCCTGGCCTCTTTCCAATCAGTGATCATTAGTTTGCAAATCAAAAAGAACAGTCAATTTCTGAAGTTAAGTCTCTTGTGTTTATCATGACTCTGGAGCGTATGTTGGGTAGCACACAAGAGAAACTGAACACAGAATTTCAGAGTGACTATCAAATAAAAGATTTAGTTGATCATTGAAACCATGATTTTCCCTACATATGGTAACTGTGTCAAGCCATGAAAAGGAGAGGGTTGTGTCTTGCCTGTTGTCAAGGAAAAAAAAATATATATATATATACAGTTGGGTGTTAAAACATATGGGAAGGGGCTGGAGAGATGGCTCAGCAGTTAAGAGCACTGACTGCTCTTCCAGAGGTCCTGTGTTCAATTCCCAGCAACCACATGGTGGCTCACAACCATCTGTAATGGGATACAATTCTCTTTTCTGGTGTGTCTGAAGACAGCGACAGTGTACTTATATACACAAAATAAATATATAATTCTTTTTTAAAAAAAAACATATGGGAACAGCATTTTCAAAGTCAAAAGGATTCACCTCCTCTCTTTCTCAGCAAGAGAATCTTCAGAAATTATTTTCATGATTTAGAGAAAGGATGCCACTTAAACATGATGTTCCTTCCCTGCCGACGTGAGGTATTCAGAAGATTCTTTTCTGTCTACAGAAAAATCTTTAATTTTACATAAATTAGGACCCTTAGTCCAGTAAATCTTTACCGGTCGTGAATCAAGAATGAGATAGGAGAAAGCCAAAGAACCATCAAATCCTCTTCCTGGCAAAACACTTGCCAGCCGTGTGACTTTTGTGTTGATAAAGCAACACAACACCCCGTACCTTCTGCAGGAACACCCATGCGAGTTATTCTTTCCCTTCCACGCATGGCATCCTTGCCAATGAGCTCATTAGAAGAGGATAGGGACCATGGCATTGTGCTATGTTCTGTTGGTCCCGCCATACCGTGCAGGAAAACTGCTGGCTGCATGACAACCTTCTCTGAGACACTAGAGTGGCTCTCTGAGTTCCAGCCACAGCCCAGGTAACTTGCCTTGGCTGTCAAAGGTTGTGGGTCTCCTTCCCCTCCTTTCTGCCTCTCCACTCTCAGTTAAAATATGGTCAGTGACTAGCAATTAAATTCTTCCGTAAGGAAAAACCAAGCCCAACTGCCTTACAACTGAAAAGTTAACCAGTACTGCAGAAAGCAAACATTAGTTCTGTTTTCTACCATGGCTTCCTTCCGTGAATGTTAAATGATGGGCAATTTAATACATCTTCCTTGGCCTCTAACAAAACAACTTCTCTCTGATGACATCAGCCAGAAGGTCTCATTTACCTCTTTTGATTGATTATAGAGACTATTGTACATAAATAGTTACCTTGAACATTCAGAGAAATCCTCAAGATTATTAAGAGAACAAATAAAAAAAAATGTCTAGTCTGATGTGGTGGTACATGCCTTTAATCCCAGGCCAGCCTGGTCTACATGGTGAGTTCCAAGTAATACATACCCAAAAATCTAGTAACCCCACTACTGAGGAGGTGGAGGCAGCAGGATCAGAATTTCTTCATTTCTCCTTCTGTCTCAAAAAACAGAAACAAAGACAGACAAACAAACAACACCCACCAAGCTCGTTCCAGCTTTCAAGAAGGAAACATAGGTAAAAGTGGTTAGACTATTTGATGATGTTCACACAGGTAGAAAAAGAGTCTTGAGCCCACACTGCCCTGACCATGTTTTTGTTGAGTGCATAGACCCTAGAACCTGGAGCTAGTCTGAGATGACTGCACAGTTTGTAGCATCCTTGACTCAGATGCTGTAAAAATCATTTCCTTGTTTTCCTCCATAATCCAGGAAAAATAAATCTCTGAATTCTGAAAAGCTATTTTTGGCAGAAAGGGAGACTGCCCCTGGATCTTAGTCTTGCCTGTGAACAGCCAATCACCCATGATTATTTTAATGGTTATTTTATTTTGGTTGGTTGGTTATTTTCTGTAGTGCTGGGGGCTGAATCCAAGGTCTCATGAATGAATCCAAAGACTCCTACAGGCCAGGGAAGCAGTCAAAAAGCATGCATCCTCAGCCCAGAACTACATCAGACACACACATACCACAGAGCGTGCGTAGAAATCAGAGGATCCTGGAGTTGGTCTCTCCTTCCAACACTGAGTTCCAGGGATTGAAGTCAAGTCATCAGGTTTGCATGGCAAACACTTTTACCTATTGAGCCGTTGACCCCTCACCAACCCTTCCTGATCTTTTGTGGGTTGGTTTGTTTGATTGCTTGATTGTTTTTTAGTTTTGTTTGTTTTGGTTTTTTTGTGGGGTTTTTTTGTTTTTTTTTGTTTTTTGTTTTTTGTTTGTTTGTTTGAGACAAGGTTTCTTTGTGTAGTCCTAGCTGTCCTGGAACTCAAGACCAGGATGGCCTCGAACTCAGAGGCCTCAGCCTTTCAAGTGCTGAGATTAAAGGCATGAGCCACCACCATCCTGCTATGCCACATGATCTTTTAAAACAAAATCAGACCAAAAAAAAAAAAAAGTGTTTCCATGAAATTGTGTTTTGACTGCTTATTAACTGTTGGATGGAAAAAATGAACTCTATTTTGGGTTTAAATATGTCGAAAGGATCTTCTTAAAGTGTGTAATGAAGTGCATCTTTAACGGATACTGTAGATTTCAAGCAAGGAATCAATCTACTTGTAAACTGCTTCCTGGGATGACTACCGCATCCACCTCCCCAGACTGTAGTAGACTACAATTCTCTACTGTCTGTAGAGAATTGGTATTTTTAACTTTGTAGAGAAAAGACAGTGAGGCTGCGAGTCCAGTGTATGCATCAGCCAGCTTTGGTAATTATCACCCAGTTCACTCCACCCCACCCACTCCCCGAATACCTACTCAGTTCCTGCACATGTTCACTTGCCTTACTTTTTATAATAATCTCGAGTATCACATTATCCCATCAGAAAGAGTGCTGTCATAAAGCATTTTTCCCTTCAGCCAGAGAAAAACAAATCCGGTGATCTCAGACAAAAATTCTGTGTTGCTCCTCTGGGCCTTTAGAAAGAAAGGAATAATGACTCACAATACAGAGTTTCCTTTTATTCTTCATGGATGACCTTACTTCTGCAGGGTCTTACCTGAGGCATAGTACATTCTTGTCTCAGAGAGCCTCCAAGATCTCTGCACATTGTTTCTTCAGAGGGCTACTACCTCCCAATGAAGACCGGACCTGGGCATGATGCCAGCTAGCCATTGTGTATCTCCAGGACTAACCCATCATCTTCATTCCCTCTCCTCAAGAGTTAGCAGTCAACCTCACAGCTAGTTTCCTAATGCATTTTGCTAGAGTAGATGTTGAAAGCGATACCTAGAAAAGCACAGGATTTTTATTAACTCAGTTCCACTATTTGTTGGCCAGGTCTAGGAGCAGAGCCAGGCAAAAAAAAAAAAAAAAAAAAAAAAAAAAAAAAAAAAAAAAAAAAAAAAAAACCAGCTGAGTTTCAAGTTCCCAAAACTTAAAGTTAGGGATCACAACCAGAATGGGAAAGCAGAGGTAATATTTTAACTCAGACAGAATTCAGTGGGTTGGCTGTAAATATTACAGGAAATGGTGAATAGCTAGTAACCCCATGGTTTCTAATTTGGGTTACTGGAGCGATGAGGATGCCACGGAGGTAGAGTGTAAAATGCATCAGAAAGTAATTGATATGGTTCTGGGCAGCACCCTACATATCACCATAGCAAGAAATGCAGACCCAAGAATCAGACCATTAGTTGAGCAATGCCAGCTCAACCTGGTGCTAGCTGTGTGACTCTAGTAAGCCACTTAACCAGTCTGTGATTCATCACTGAAAATGGGGCCAATAACGCCTCGTGGGGTTGCTGTGATGCTCAAGGAAGTGCATGAAAAGTCCTTAAGCCCCTCTGGTGAGTGTACAGATCTTTGTGACAAGCACCAATTTTTACACTCTAATCATTCACGTGACCAGTTCACTGCAGGGCCAGGCCTCATTTTATTTTTTCTAGTTGTTAATTTTATTCTCAAAAAGGTCACGTAAGTATTTACATATCTTTTACGTTCAGTCTTTTTTCTTCGTAGCTTCAGGCTTTGGCCCAATTTTAGAGAGAGAGAGAGAGAGAGAGAGAGAGAGAGAGAGAGAGAGAGAGAGAGAGAGAGAGGCATGTATTGGGGAGTGATTCAGAATCACAAAATCTATTGGTATTTTACTCAGTAGACTGATCCATTGGGTTCCTTCGTGGCTTTTGATTGAAAGACATTTTTGATTTGCCTTTGTCTCCACTGTTTGTGTTAAGGTTATGCCTTTGGCCACAGGCATAGACTTTCCAAAACCTGTTCCCCTTTTCTTTTTAACTTCAACTGAAGTAAAATTTTAAGTGTAAGTAATAGGTTGTGAGCATCTACCTGATGCCAGGCACTTTTCTTTTTATACTGAATCTTCCCAGCTACCCAAAAGGCATATAATATGATCTTAGAATCACATGAGAGTTAGAGTTTTTGTTGTTGTTACTCTGTTTTGTTTTATTTCTTTAAGACTCAGACCTTGTCTTTCACGGCCTAGAATTCAATAAATCCTGTTTTGGAAGCTCATCTAGAACGTGTGGCGTGGCTTGTGAAGAGAGCCACTACATAAAATGTCCCACTGGGAAAGAAAAAGCAGATTCTTTTGCTCACAGCCTTCTGTTCTTTCTCCCTCATGTGTGGCTCTCTAGTCATGAGTGTCCAGGAGCAGCAGCAGGTGTTTCTGGTGACCAGCAGGTTCTGCAGAGAGGTGTGCTGGAAGCTGATGGTCCTAAGAGATGGTGTTGGCCAGGCAGGAGGTCATCCATCTAAGCTTGTAAGCTCAGGAAATTGTCTCTACTTGCTTATCCACACATTTTGCAAATTTCCAGAGCACTGAACTCATTAGAGAGACTGTATATGGCTCAAAACATTTTAGGTTGCCTCCCCAGACACGTCAAGATCTCAGAGTGGCTCAAATGCAGAGGCAAAAAGCAATATGGCTCTTAGGTAAATGCAAGTCAGGGGAGATAATTATATATTAATCGAGATGTTTCTTGAAAGAGAAGGCTGTTTTCCCAAGCTTAATGGGTAATGCCCTGGATGCTGCAAACTGCTTTCAGCAAGAAAGGAAGCATATGGAACAGTTGTGCGTGTGACTAACATGAGTAACATAATAATAAATTCTGGCTGCTGGATACATCCTTCGTGCTCAGTCCTCACACACACCACACATGTGATCCTTACCTTGCTCTTGGCTGGTAGAAAGTTATTTTCTTGTTAGCTGGAAAGAGAAATTGAGACATGCCGACCTTTGAGTTTAGTTGTTTTCTCAGGGTCACTTGGGCAGTGGTTGACAAAGCTGGTGTTTGAAACTTGCCCTGGGTAACCAGAATGAGCGTCAGACATTGCTGTTTACAGCTCACACGAGATGTAATACACGGTTTACACCACTTCCCTTTCCTGCTGGGTTCTCGTTCTTCCTGGGCCCTGGAGAAAGGGCTTGCTAGGCCTCTTACATGTTCTTCATGGCCAGTGCAGGCTGTAGCTGCATCGTGACTCTTCCCATAGCTGACGGTCCATCTTACCTCTTACAGCATGTCTATGGGAATCCTCGTTCCCACCCAAACTATCTTACGCTCTAATTATCTGCCAATGGATTTATTTCTCGATTCTTTAAAATAAGAAAATAGGACTAAGGAGGTGTCTCAGTATTTAAATGCTTGTTTATGAGTGTAAGCACTGGAGTTTGGATCCAAGGTCATTCCAAAGTTTTTCTGCTGTCTTGAGTTCTAAACCTCAAAAGGCAACGTGATAGTCTGTTAGATTCCAGCATATTCTGAGGAAAAACTCACTATTCCAAAATCAAAGGCAGAAAATGGGCTGAAAGAAGGGGAAGTTGAGAGTAAGGGAGGAAGGAAGAAAACAGAATTAAGAGGCATTGCTTGTTGACACATGAAGATGACAATCAAAAGCTCTGAAACCAGAAACCGTGAAACCTGAGAGTTGGAGATGTTATCACCAGCCTAGAAGAAGGGGACCCAGCCCAGGGTCCATTTGCTCATCCAGACCAGCCTTCTGTGTGCTGCTGTAATCTAGACAGTGGCCATTTCTACAGTGATTCTACTTCCAAGGACTTCCTAGGAAGATGCAATGTTAATCTCCGGTATCAACTTTGACTAGCTCCAGCCTCACAAAGGGATACTCTTCGAATGTTAGAGAGTGTTTCCTGAGAGATTTAACTGAGAGGGGAAGACACGCTCTGAATGCCAGCAGCTCCAACCTATGGCCCACTGCCCGAGACTGGATAAAATGGAGGGTTTAAAAAATAAGAAAAAAGAAAAATCTGACTGAGTACCAGCATTCCCCCACCCCACCTTTACTTCTTGACTACGTATGCAATGGGACCATCTGATTCACCTTCCCACTTCCAAGCCTCACCACGACAGATCATAATCAAATCAAGAACTGAAGTTAGACCTCCCTGCTTTCCTGAAGTGTCCCTGTCAAGGATTTTTGACACAGCAGGGAGAAAACTAACTGGCATAGAAGAGGAGCCAGGTCATTTTTTTTTTTTTTAATTTCTAATGAATACAACCAGAAAATACTAGAGATGGAAAGAAAACAGTAAGAGAAAGTAGAGACTGTGTGGGCGTTACTTAGTCTGAAAGGGCCCTCGAGATTCCCTGGACCTGCCTGGATGTAGAGAATGGGTGTGTGTGTCAGGAGAAGCAGACACTGGGCATTCCAAGCACTGGGGCTGGCTGGGCAGGAGGGCTGGGCCAGCAGGAGAGCTCCCGTGGCTAAGCACATTTAGCAAGAGTGTGGGCTAAGGACAGTGAGGTGAAAGAGAGACCTAATCAGGTAAGGTTTGGGGGGGGGGGGGGGGAAGGGCTGTTACAGAGACTTTGGATCTTTTTTTTTCTTTGAAGAGCAGTGAAACATAATTCCTAAGAGTGATGAAGTTGTAAGTCAAGCCCTAACTATGGACAGACTGACCATCAGAGCTGGCAGGGCCTACAGGGACTCTTTATAAAAATCTCAAGAAGAGCATTAGCAAGCCTGAGAGAGGAAGGAAAGGAAGTGTTGGAGAGTGTGGCCACAATATGCTCTGTACACACACGGCTGTCAAAACTCTTAAAATCCTTTAAAGAGTTAGACAGACCAGGTATTGGATATTCTCCTCTAATCCCAGCACGTGTGAGGCTACGGCAGGAGGATAAGAATTCAAGGCAACTAGGCAATGTGGGAAATAGAGTGAGACCCTAACTAAAGAAAAGTTCTTGTAATTCATAAGAGAGTAGCTGAATGTGGGGGGGTGGAGTCAGTAATGGAGGACAAGCCCTCCTGGGAATCAGGAGATCTGAACAGCTCCTCAAAGCTCTCCGAGCCTGTTTGCTGATTTGGTCTATGCTGAAATAATGCCAAGCTGCCCTGCAGGGAGTTGTAAGAATTATGAGAGATAGTGGGAAATCTACATATGGTGGCTCATGCCTATAATCCCAGTGTTTGGGAAGGCTGAAGCAGGAGGATCATTTTGAGTTCAAACCAGCCTGAGTTACCTAGTTAGATCCGAGTATAGAGAGGAAGACGCTATTAAAAACAATCAAAAGGTATGCTGGGAAGGGCTCTTTAGAACATGGAGGGGTGTGTATTTGAGGGGTTCTCATGGTCTCAGGACTCTTCCTGTTGCTATCCTTACTAGTTCTGTGGAAACTTCTGATCTCTAATAACACATTTTTGGTTTTCTAAAGGTTTTGATAAAGTAGAATTACTAGCCTGAGGTTAGAAGCAGTGATGTAGTGGAGTTGAGAGACTGCCCCCTCTGTAGACTTAAGAACGCCTAGACATAGTCCGAGTGCATTGAGAAGCTCTGAGCTCAAAGCTTGCCGTCTGCACACACAGGCATGAGCACATGGGTCCAAGCACACATACAGACAGGACATCCATACACATGCCTGTACACACACACACACACACACACACACAGACACACACACACTGATACTGTTGTGAAAGACACATGGCCAATGCCTGGTTAGTTCTACCGCTTGCAGGCTAGGGAATCTGGACTCATGGTTTATTAAAATGAGCTGGGAAATGTATATAACAAGAATTGTGGCTAAGTTGCAGAACTGGTTGAGGGGATGAAACATGAGAACCACTTAGCAGCTTCTCAAGCCAAAGCGAGTGTGGAAGGATTGTTGTCATTGGATGCAGTAGCAAGTGCTGTGCCTTGGCAGGCAGGCATGTTCTTTGTTTTGGTAGAATGCCCATTATCAGACTTCAGCTAGACTTTGGCTAGCTCAGTGGTGACGTGTTTGATCTTTCCAGTTGCCATAACAAGGAAGTACTATGGGCAGCCAGTGAGCCAGTACACACAGCAGCTCCCTACACTGAAGAATTATCTGCCCCTGAAAATGTACAGTGCTAAGATTGAAAACAAATCTGAGGTTACAAATCCATGAACACCATGTCACAGTTAGTTCCCTTCCTAAGAAGGTTCGTGGTCCAGCGAATGGAATCCCAACAGTCCTAAGAAGTGCCTGGTTGTAGAAACGGAGTCACTAATGGCTAACCTTGGTGGTTCCCGCTCAAGGACCAAGTCACTCCTACAGACTGGCACTGGCAGCTGTTCTTCCTGCCAGAAAGGCGAACTTCTAAGCTGTATTTTTCCTACCCGTCCCAAGGGCTTCTTAGCACCTTCTGCCCTGTTCCCCCTATGTTCTGTAGGCTGTCCTGTGAGCTTTTAATGTTCCACTGGTTTGGAGTAGCAAAGACTCACTTTATTGAGAAACCAGAGATATAGCATGGGATTTGGAAGCCTTCCCTGCTATCCTGGAATTCCTTCATAAATGTAACTAACGTTTGAGGTTATTCCTTCCTCAGTGTCTCCTGAACTGTTTTGAAACACAGCCTTCTGGTTTACGTACAAGGTGTTCTCCCAGTAGGTAATCCAAGTGACAGGCAAAGTTGATCTCAGATCAAAGGAAGGGGTATGCAACCGTCCTCTGTGTTAGTTTTCTGTATGTCAGACTTCATTTTTTCCTTCTTGGGAGCTTTTCTTTCCTTATGTTTTGATTATAAAATCGCATGGAGTTTGGCCTGACACACTTCTCTAAAGGTGTTTTAGAATCAAAGTACCAAGGTTTCAGAAGTTCAAACATCTCTCTCTAAAAACAAATGTGAGAATAACAAAGTGCCTATACAGATCCAAAAGCGTACTGTTAAAGTACTGAGACCTGGATTTCCTAATCTCCCAATCTAAAACTAATCACGGAATCAGAGTGTCCACAGTCCAGCGTGCCATTTCAAAACTAATCACGGAATCAAAGTGTCCACAGTCCAGCGTGCCATTTCAAAACTATTATACATAAAATTTAAAGAGCATTGTTACTATAACTATAATGAAGAGAAAATATTCCTTTTATTTAAAAAAATTATCTATTTACTTATTTATGTATGTGAGTACACTGTCACTCTCTTAAGACACACCAGAAGAGGGCATCGGATCCCATTACAGATGGCTGTGAGCCACCATGTGGTTGCTGGGAATTGAACTCAAGACATCCTGAAGAGCAGTCAGTGCTCAACCACTGAGCCACATCTCTCCAGACCCAGAGAAAAATATTTCTATTCAGTCTGTCTGCACCAAGTGATCTTATATGTTCATGCACTAGTCTATTGTCCTATTGTCTTGGATATATGACTATCTCCATATATATATATATATATTAGAGAAATATATATGTATATGTATACATATACATATATACATATATACATATATATATTTGCTTTCCAATGGCCAATCAGCTTGATGTTATAATTTATTACCTCAAGCTCAATGTTAGTGGTTCTTCAAGTACTTGAGTTGTATTTGAACAGAATTTTAGAAGACTGGTACCCTTGGTCATAAGCTCAACTAACAAAACCAAAATCCCAGGGAGGAAACACTTTGTCATTAAAAATTTTCTAAAGCTCCCCAGGTGATTCCAGTGGATAGACAAGGTGGTGGCTGTGGTTTAAGAAACTCTATTAGGACAAGTAGAAGCAAAATACATGAGTGACATTTGTAATGTTGTTGCTGCACGTCTTTTCTTAGGTGTTTCGGCATGGAGACCGAGGTCCCATCGAGACCTTCCCCAACGACCCCATTAAGGAATCTTCATGGCCACAAGGATTTGGTCAACTCACCCAGGTTCGTTTGATCTTTTTCGTTGTTACTTTGTATTTTTTGAAACCAGGTTCATATCACACAGGCTGACCTTGAACTCCCTGTGTAGCCAAGAATGACCTTGAAACCCTCATCCTCCTTCCTTCACCTCCCAAGAACAGAGATTTCAGGTGTGAGACAAAGCTCTGCTTAAATTTTTCAGTGAAGGAGAAATATGTACAGAATTTTCCACTTTGATATATTTTTCCTGCTGACTATTTTTTAAGTGTGAGAGGTTTCCATGGAAATTGTCTAGAGACAGGTTTAAAATAGCGACAATATCTTATTTAATTAGCATAGGTCATGGTCTGGACATTAGAATGTTTAGAACGTCTTCACTTCATTTTAATGCTCAGTCAAAGCCAAGAGTCATGGTCCTAATCAAACGTCAGGTTTTGTAGAGGTTAAAACTCAGAGAAGCCATGGGCAGCCAGTATCTACCACTTCCGAAGGTCAGAGCCTTCCCCACCATAGCCTAACCATCTTTCTATCTAATGAGAAAACATCACAAAGATCCATATAGTGTTTTCTTAGTACAAGGCTCCTGTTTCCTTGCTATGCTTTTCCAGTGAGACCAAAAGATTTTTATGAGGGTCATGAGGTCCGGATTCAACCCCAGAAGTCTCTTAAGTAGCAATGAGATTCCAAAAGTGAGCTGTAAGTTAGAAGACAATTGGGCCCAAAGCTCTTGCTTCTTCAGCTACTTGGGTCGTGGTATATTGTTCCTGCCTATAGTTATTCTCATCTTTGATGAAAGGTGACAGGAGAGACACTTCCAAGTGATAAGCAAATGAGCAAGTCTGTCAAACAGTAGCTTTGGGGTGACCACAACCTCCCTGGTTTGTGAATCTCTTTGGTGAGGCCCTGGATTAACAATGAACCTAAATGCAGTGCTTCTCAATTTGATTTTTAACACGCTCCAAGTGATGCCAATCCTGTAGATCCAGAAACCACACTTTGAGTAAAAAGCTCTATTTTTTTATGAGCCAGCAATAGACAGGCAGTGATTGTAATAAATCAGTCTGTTTATTATAAGGTTAAAAGGGACCTTAAGATTCAGCAAGCTCAACTTCACCACCAGATGGCTGAATTTCATTCACAAAAAATTCCTACAAAATGGACATTCAATCACTTTGAATGTTCTATGTGGATCCCTCTATCACACTTGAGATAAAGTATTTACCTAGATGAATAACCAACTATCAACTGAGTGAGTGCTATACACAAGCCTCTACATCGTGTGCTAACAAAGATGAATGAGTGTTCAACTGTTCTCTCTTGCCTTAGTTTAAATAGGTGGTTTTACTGTGGAACTGTAATGTATACCATGTTCATGTTGTATATAATGAGAAGAGACACATTTTTATGCTAATGTATACTTTTCCTAACCTTCATTTTTATTTTCTTTCCCCGTAGTGGGGCATGGAACAGCACTACGAACTTGGAGGTTATATAAGGAGAAGATACGGAAAATTCTTGAACGACTCCTATAAACATGATCAGGCAAGTTGGGGAAACAGAACTTTGAATCTTGACTCTTGAACAAAATTAAAATAATTCTTCATGCGTATGAAGAATTTACGCCTTTGCCTATTTTCTAGAGAATTTATGCAATTTGGCGGTCTTGTTTATAATCGTTCTTCTTTTGTGTGATTATTTTCCCCCCAAAATTTGTGAATCTTAATTCCAGTGTTTATGGGTACCTGTGTAAATGCTTTGGCCTAGTGTCATGGGTCAACTGTTGGCCTACAGATTGCCTCGTCCCATTGTATTTTCCTAGTACTATCCATCCTGTGACAGAGATGATTCTGATGCTTCCACAGTGCTTGCTGATATCTTATGACCCCTTCCAGCTCTTTCCCTGGCTCCCTGCCAACCCCACAGAAAGAAAATCTCAGGTTTTCTCTAACTTTCCATCTGCATTGATTTCTCCCACTTTAGGTTTACATCCGGAGCACAGATGTCGACAGGACTTTGATGAGTGCGATGACAAACCTTGCAGCCCTGTTTCCCCCAGAGGGGATCAGCATCTGGAATCCCAGACTGCTCTGGCAGCCCATCCCAGTGCACACAGTGTCTCTCTCTGAGGATCGGGTCAGTATCCTGGGTAATCCAGGAGACAATCAGGCTACTGGGGACTTACAGATTTAGCAAGCTGGATACACAGGATATGAAAGGAGTCAGACAAGCAAGGCTAGGAGCTGGAGCTGAGGTTTTCCTTAGGTTTATTTTGCCTAATTATTGCCATTCCAACTTTCGGTAATTTCTCTCTCTCCATCTACACACACACACACACACACACACACACACACACACACACACACCAGTGTTCTACCTTCAGTCCTCAAGATTTTAGAACCTAACATAGGTTTCTTATCTCCCCTAAATACTCAAAGATCTCCCTGCCCACCAAACACTCTTCTCTCATTTACATTCAGGCTAGAGAGATGGCTCAGAGGTTAAGAGTACTGACTGCTCTTCCAGAAGTCCTGAGTTCAATCCCCAGCAATCACATGGTGGCTCACAACCTTTGTAATGGGATTCAATGCCCTCTTCTGGTGTGTCTGAAGACAGCAACAGTGTACTCACATACATGAAATAAACCTAAAAGAAAAAGTTTACATTCTGGAGCAAACGAAACATTCAGAGAGATAAAACAACCAACTTTGTCCAATGCCCATTGCTAGTAAACAACAATCTGTTGTGGGCCTCTCCATTCAAAAGCATCTTCTTCCTGTGAAACAGATGCTCTCAGATTTAGCTGCCTTCAAGAACCACCAATGACAGGGCATTCTGAAATGCACTCACAGCAAGTCAGTCTGAGGGCAGGGTCCTTACATAAGTATATTTTCAATTATTTTATTATATATGTTTGAGTGTTTCACCTCATGTGTATACACCATGTGTGTGACTGGTACCCTTGGAAGCCAGAAGAGGGAGTTGGATCTCCTGGAATTGGAATTATAGATCGTTGTGAACTGCCATGTGGATGCTGGGGATTGGGAACCTTGGTCCCATAGAAGAGCAACAAGTCCTCTTTACTGCTGAGCCATCTCTTTAGGCCCAACCTCAGTGTTCTAAAAATCTCCCTAGCCGGGCAGTGGTGGCACACGCCTTTAATCCCAGCACTTGGGAGGCAGAGGCAGGCGGATTTCTGAGTTCAAGTCCAGCCTGGTCTACAGAGTGAGTTCCAGGACAGCCAGGGCTACACAGAGAAACCCTGTCTTGAAAAACCAAAAAAAAAAAAAAATCTCCCTAAATGATTTTATGGGCAGCCAAGTTTGAGATATAGCATCCTATGCCAAGTTGCTTAAAAGGAACTATTTGAGAAAAATTCAATTTTACTCATTCAGGGTAAGATTTGACCAAGAAATCCAACCTTTCCAAAGGAACTGGTATTTAGAAAAATGAATATATAAATCTAACCTCCCATTGTAGAATCTAAGAGAATACAAATTAGCCAGTTTGGAACAAAGAATTATTCCTTAATTATAGGTTTGACCATTTTAATGTTTTTTATAACTGAGCAGTATAGGCTGGGCTATTTAAATATAGAGGTTCACTCAGGTCACACTTTTGAAGACTTGAGGTTCAAAGCATGAGACCAACATCTGCTCAGAATCAGGTGAAGGCCTCTTGTTGGGTCATGGGAGCAAGTATATCCAAGAACGTTTGCTTTTATAATAAATCCCTTCCTGCCCATAAATATCCATTAATCCATTCCTGAGGGCAGAGCTCTTGTGACCCAGTCACTTCTCACAGTTCCGCCTTACAACATAGCGTCACAGGAGACCAAGCTTCAAATGCGTGACTTCTCTAAAAAACATCCAAATCACAATAGCATCTCAGACTCTGTTTATTAGTATTGACCAGAAGCTTTTCCCAGGGACTTCCGGGACATACTAGTCTCCTCTCTGCCCTGTCAATACTTCTAGAGAGTTGGCTTAATGGGCTGTATGAACTCTACAATTGCTTTGTAGAATTTTTCAAAATACTTCATAGAAGCAGTGCCTCCTTTGTACACCCTACTCAAAGTGATTGTATCATAACCATTTTCCTGGTATTTTCAGAATAAACTAGAATAATGTATTTATATCCAGAATACATTCACAGCATCAGCAGGGGAGCATTATATTACCAGTGTTCTAAAAATGTTATGAATAATACTTATCAAAAAAAAATCATGTTTACCACAGGCTTTTCTACAGCAATAAAGCCTGAAACGCAATATCAAACCATAGCCAATGTGAAGGAGCTAGTCAACGTGTAATCCAGAAAGCTGGCGGTCAAATTGCACAATAAAGATGGTGGGGCTACTGGAAGATGAGAAAAGAATCAGAGAGTGAGGGAGATGGAGAGAAAAACAGGGAAAAAAAAATCTATCCACAGGTTCCAGCTACTTTTTCATTAAGGCAAGCCAGATTCTCTGATCAATGAAAAAATTTAACAAAATCGATGAAAAGGCTAGGTTATTCTCCTGGCTGTACTGAATGATGCATATCAGATCAAGCTTCGAGCCTAGATCAGTCTGATGGAAGAGACTGAGCATCTATCAACCACATTACACACTACAGGATGATGGGTGATGATTTCAACACACGCTGCATATGCTGAAGGAGTTCAGAGGAGGGGCACAGGGCAGGAATTCAGGTCCTCACAGAGAGTGAGACTGAACTAGACCTCGGAGGTAGGAGAGGATATGACAGCATGCATTCCTCAGAACTACCTGGGTGTGATGTGCGGTATATAGAGCCACTGTCCTGACAATGCTTTAAAAAAAAAAAGATGTGGGTGCCTCAGAGGATAATTGTTGATGTCATTCAGGGATGACGAAATGAACATCTGCGATTACATGGTCATAAAAGGAAAGGAAACAAAAATAAAACCAGGTGACACGCAGAGTCAGAGAGGACAGACAGGATGCAACTTAAAAGCATTCTGAGCATCGACTAACTCAACACCACCCTGGTTCTGGTTGTAGACAATGCAGCGGAGAGCGTGACAGAGAGGACTGTAGTTCACTGGAGACTAATATCGGAAATAGACAATAAAGACAAATGGCAAGAAAGTGCTTTCAGATTGTGATAAGTCCCTTGGAAGAAGGAACTAAGTTGTTGTAGTGGCTGAGGCAGGATGGCTTGGAAATGTAAGGTGGGCCCGGGCGCCCAGCAAGAATGCCTCGGCACTTCTGAACTGGAGAGTGTGAGGATGCGGAAGTTGGTAGAATGGACCACAGTTGACCAGACAGGGAGTACCGACAGTGACTGAAACACAGAGCCTGTGTCCAGACTGGGGATGGACAGTGGAGATGAAGGAAGGGTCTGTTTTAGATCTAGTTTGGAAGTAGACCAACTCTCCTGGCTGCCTACAAAGCAGGCTTACAAACTTTATCACAGGCAGAAATAAAGACATTTTTAAAAGGAAATAACTGAAAATGAGGTTGACCTCGGCTCTGTACACACTGAGTTTCAGAACTTCAGTGAGCGAAGAGCAGCCTTCGGACGGCACTCTCTATGAAGGGCTACCGAAACAGAGTGGGTGAGCCTTAGAGCCATGAAACAGGCTCACAATGAGCCAGCAGCCTGTGGGTCACCGTTAAAGTTCAGAGCGGTTGGGAAACGTACACCAATTTTATGATGATCATTTTGTCCTCCTAATAGATTTCTTAATTATATTTTCCACACGTTTAACACACACTCTCATTTTGACAGTGCAGATTTCCTAGAATGAAGTCAATGAATGGTTGATTCCTTTAAGATGCTATTCCAAGCCTCTAATTCATTTCACCTCACTCCTGGGGAAGAGAGGGCACACACAGATGTGCGCTTAGCACAGATAACAGTCATCCACACAGAAAATGAGCAATTGGGTATTTATCAGCAGCTCATGAAGAAATAAATAAATCAGTTTCCACATCAGGGTACACGCCCTACTGTCTGGGGACCTGGAGACCATTCACCTCATGAGTCTAATTTTAGAATTTCTGTTCAAAGGACACTTGGATCTTTTAAGGTTGCTTTAGACCCAGTGCGGCTGAGAAAGTTGGCTCCGAGTCTCTGCCGGCGCTCGTCTGACTGATCAAGGCCTTACGTTTTGTTTTGTTTTCTTTTGTCCGCAGTTGCTGTACCTGCCTTTCAGGGACTGCCCTCGTTTTCAAGAACTCAAGAGTGAGACTTTAAATTCTGAGGAATTCCAGAAGAGGCTTCACCCATATAAAGTTAGTAGTGTCCTCTAGCGTATACTGGGGCATGAGGGTGAAGAAGAGGAAACTTGACCTTCTTCAAAGAAGTGTGGGGTGAATGTGTCTATCAGTGGCTCATTATGACGTCAGGTTAGCATATTTAATTAGGAAAATCATCCTATCTGTTTTTTTTTTCCTGTGTGGCAGTCACCAGCCAGTGCAAAGGCCAGTCCCTTCCAGGTTTTGCCTACTTCCTTGACAGGTGTCTGGTACATGAGGATGAACACAAATGTCACTTGCTTTGAGGAGGCTGAGGGACCGAGAACCTCATCTTCCTATACACCAGTATGCTGTTCCCTTTTGTGAAATACTCGCTTTTCAGGATGACGCAAAAGGTAGACATAATCATTTGGATTTTTAAAAAGTAACCATTAGTTACATATCTCTATGGTCCAAGAATCAGAAAGCATCAAAAGTACAGCAGGATACGGTAGTCTTAACTTAGTGACCCCACAGGTAATTAGTGACACTGTTTTCTATGGAGTCTTCCAGTTTTCCTGTGCATACTCAAATAGTTAGCTTTCCCTTTTGCTCCACAAGAAGCATCATCATCATCATCATCATCATTATTATTATAATTAAATAAAATATCTGGAAAATATTTTATATTTGTAGGTAAAGCATTTCCTCAAGTTTTTGCAAATGTGCAGTATCTTAATTTATTGATATACCATAACTTATTTTTATTTATTTCCTGGAACTGTGGCTCACTTGTGATCAAATTACCTTTATAAACACTTTGTGGTTCATCATTCTCTGTTAACTGGTTCATCTTTTCTCGCTAATTTGAGCTCTTATATATTAAAATCTCCCTATGGATGGAGGCCAGTTCTAGAATTTAAGTTCTATTTCTTGTTCTGATTAGCCAGACCATGGTTTGTTAGAACTTAATGAGCCATCTTACAATCTAAAGTCACCCGTCATCCCTCTGTTATCAGTTCTTTGGGTTTTTTTTTTTTTTTTTTTCCTTTTTGGAAACAGGATCTTTCTACATAGCATGGCTGTCTTGAAATTCTCTACATAGACCAGGCTGGCCTCAGACTCCCAGATCTGCCTGCCTCTGCCTCCCAAGTGCTATGACTAGAAACGTGCACCTCCACACTGGACTCCTCTCGTTCCTGAATTTTCATGTGTGTAGTTTTAGCTTCTTTTTAAACTGTAGAATCAGCCAGCATACTACAATCGCATATACTACAGGGGGAAACGAAGCCAAGGGATGCTAGGAGACATGTAGACTGTGAAAGAGAGATTTACTCTTTCCTGAATATCCATAGTCCCCTAGTTTCAAAAGTATTAAACTTTTTAGTGGTTTTATTGAGATAATATTAAATTTATGTTAAATTAGGGAGGCTCTATAACCATTAGATATGGAACTTTTTAAAAAATATGATATCTTTGTACTTATCTTAAAGATCATTTTAGGCTCTTGCCATGTATTTTTTTTTTTTTTTTGCATCATTTAAAATTTTCAAAATATATTTAAAAAAGACTTTTTAGCTTTATGTGTATAACTATTTTGCCTACATATATGACTGTGTACCACATGCATGCCTGCTGCCTGCAGAGGTCAGAGAGGCATCCATTCCCTTGGAACTGGAGTTACTGATGACTGTAAACCACCATGTGGATGCTGGAACTGAACCATGGATCCTCTGTGAAAGCAACGAATGCTCTTCCTCACTAAGCTGTCTTCCTAGTCCGTCCGTCTACATTTGGTATATCCATTCCAGTTTACAGTATCTGTAAATAGCAATAGTTAGTGTCTAGTTTTCTAGTATCTACCTCTCTGGTTGTTTGTCTTACCTGCTGGTAACGGCCAGTACTTACAGCACAGTGTTACACAACAGTGTTGTAGTGGGCGTCATTTGTCATATTTAGCAGTTAACTTTATTTTTTATTCTTATTTATTTATTTATTTATTTAATGTATGTGAGTACACTGTAGCTGTCTTCAGACACATCAGAAGAGGGTATCGGATCCCATTACAGATGGTTGTGAGCCACCATGTGGTTGCTGGGAATTGAACTCAAGACCTCTGGAAGAACAGTCAGTTCTCTTAACCGCTGAGCCATCTCTCCAGGCCCCCCATTTGTCATACTATTAATATATTTTCTACTGTTAAGTGCACTAATTTTTGAGTCAAAATATAGTAGTTCTTTTTTTATTATTAAGTTGAGGATGTATCTAATCCCTCTGCATGGTGGTGACACATCTATAATCTCAGCTTGTAGGAGGCAGAGGCAGAAAGAAAACTGTATGTTTCAGACTAACCTGGACTACAAAGAGAATTCTAGCCAAGTCAGGGTAAACATAATGACCCAGTCTTAGAACTGAAATTAAACACAATTTATCTCCTCTGACTTCATGAGTGTTTTAATCAATTAATTTCTTAATCTTTTGAAAGATTTTTCAATGTAATCGTCTCCCCTTTTGGATCAATGACTATATTACCTGCACTCAGAGATGTACTAGAATCGAACTAACTTTACATTTCTCAAATCAAGCCTTTTTCCTTTTGTGCAAAATTGAAATATCTGCTAATGTTTTGTGCTTTGTGTTGATATTTACAAGTGAGTCTGAACTCATTTTATTCTCTGAGCAGTTTCTGTTAGCACTGGTATCAGGACTAACACATAAACACTCTGAAAGTTTTCTCTCTCTTTTTAATGGTCCTGAGTAGTTAAAAATAGAATTAGAATAATTTGCCCTTGTAAAGCTTGACAGAGTTCCTCTGGGAAATCATGCCCTCTGGAGTTTTGTGTTTGAGGCAGGAAGAATAGAAACCATCTTTCATATCTAGGAGGTAGGTGTGTGTGTACATGTGCAGGTATGTGTTCTTCTATGCCTATGTGTGTGTGTGTGCCTGCGTGTGTGTATGTGTATGCTGCATCAGTGTGTGTACATGTGTGCTGCGTGAGTGTATGTGTGTGTTCTTCTATGCCCATGTGTGTATGTTTATATGTAGAGCCCGGAGTCACACTTAGGTGCGAGTCCTCAGGACCACTCACTTTGTGTTTGTGAGACAGAGTCTCTCACTGGGAACTGGAGCTCAATGTTTGCCTAGACGGGCTGGTTAAAAGTCCCCAGGGACCCTCAGTCTCCACCCCATCAATGCTGTGGTTCCAAGCTCATGCCACCAAGTGTGGCTTTTCACACAGGTGCCAGAAACCAAGCTGTCTTTTCAACCACAGCAATGGGATATTCTTTATCGATGATTTCTGTTTATCTGATGGAAATCTGTTGAGGTTAACAGGATAAGGTCTCATTGACAGTCTCTTGGAAATGTTATCCAGTAAACTGTCTTCCAAAAGACTTCCTAGAATTAACCACCAACTCACAGTCCAGTGCCAACCATGTCATGACAACATAGAACCTTCTAGTGAGTGAAATGCGTGTACTCCATCCAGAGCTCAATTTTATAACCAGAGACTTCCAGGAGCTTTGCTCATCCTTTCTCTCCTTGCTTAGGGACATTCCTTTGCATGTGTTATATATACTTCACCCACTTCTTAGATTTCCCCAGCAGAGTGCTTCCATCTGCCACCGGCACAAACCAGGAACACGTGCCTGTAACCCAGCTTGTATCTGCAACTTTAATGCACTATGAGAAATAAGCTCACGTCAAATTCCTTAGCTGCAATTATCTGGTTGTGTTACAGAGCTTCATGGACACTTTGCCATCGCTGTCGGGATTTGACGACCAGGATCTTTTTGAAATCTGGAGTAGGGTTTACGACCCTTTATATTGCGAGGTAAACGAACTTATCAAAGATTCATTTGCAATCTGGTTTCATGATTTGATACATATATCGAATCTGGTAAATTCATTTCTTTCTCTCTTTTTTATTTTTTTTAAAAAATGTGCTGCTTAGATGGCCTTTGATATTGCAGCACAGCTCAAGATTTCTGTACATAAACTTAAATCTGTACTTCTCTTTTCCCAGTCCTTTTGTGTTTGCCCTTTAGGAAGCTGCAAACAAAATTGCTTTTCTTCAAAACATTTCCAGTCATTTACTTTGCAGTCACACTGGAATGCCAGGTTCTTGTCGTAGCTTTTAATGGGGGGGTGGGGGTGGGGGTAGGAAGATATATATATGATATATATGCCAGCTTTCTAGGTATTAAAATAAGCCAGACAACTGTAAGCCAGGCTGTCAGACGTGTCTTCTGAGGAAAGAACTCCCCTGTGTGGTGCAATCAAAATCATCCTCCTAGCTGGATGAAGTACTCAGGTTTTTGTTGTTGTTGTTGTTGTTGTTGTTTTGTTTTTTTGGTTTTTTTTGTTTTCTGCCATGTGATGCTTCTCATTCACCTGGCTCCATCTTCTGGCCAAACAGAGTAATTTTTATTCTCATATCTTGGAGCAAAGTTCTGACCACCGCATACCTCATGCCCACTTCTGACATGGAGGTCACCATGAGTGTATGGGGCAAGAGTTACCTTCCTACGTCTATCTCAATGAGAGATGACACAGTTTGCCTATCTCCATGATATTCCGGTGACCCAACCATGCATTCTCCCATCCTTTCTCTTTATCCAGTCCTGGTGGCAGCTGCTATGGCTGCTGCTTCCTCTCCTCTTCCTCCTCCTCCTTCTCTTCCTCCTCCTCTTCCTCTTCCCTCCTTTTTCCTCCTCCTTCTCTTCCTCCTCCTCTTCCCCCTTTTTTCCTCCTTCTCTTCCTCCTCCTCTTCCTCCCTTTCCTCCTCTTTCTCTTCCTCCTCCTCTTCCTTCTTCCTTTTTCTTTTTCTTTACTATAGTTTTCTATTTGCTCATTTGCTTGTTCTGGGTATTAAGGCCAGGGCAGGGCCATGCTACCTGCAAGCTCTACTACTCAGCCACACCCCAGCAACTTCAAATGGTTTGACCTGAGCTATTCTGTAATGAGGCCATGTTACCTGGGGTCATTGTCACATCCCCTGCATCTTCCTTCTGCATCTCTTTACTTCACTCTGCTCTTCTCATAACCTCTTCTCTTCCTTCTTCTCCCCCTCTCTCTTTCTCTCTTCTTCTTCCTTCCCACTCTCCAACTTTTGAAGCCAAAGGAGCCCTCATAACTCTTCCTAATAGGTAATAGACATGTGCACAAGGTCTGTATCTTTGGTGCTTGCAGGTCCGTCATACAACTAGCAAACACTTACTAGTATTCACTGTGCATGGAGCACAGATGCTCCCCCAGCCAGTGAACTAGAAGCTTGTAGTATACCTGTGAAAATTCCAGAAATATGTGGACTTTTATAGCTGGCCTTTTAAGCAAGTCCTTCTCATTTTTAGGATACAGCATCTAACCCTATATGGTTGTTTGCCTTTGTCATAGAGACAGACCACAGAGGAATGCAGCTTACTGCCTTTCTCCCTCTGACTCACACTTAGCCAACTTTCTTATACAACCCAAGACCACCTGCTAAAGTGGTGTTGCCCACAGTGGGCTGGCCCCTCTTGCATCAATTCCCAATTAAGAAAATGAATGCCCCATAGACCTACCCTAAGGCCGACCCAATCTGAAAGGGGCAATTCCTCGGTTGAGGCTGCCTGGCCTACTTGTCCTGCTTGTAGGATGACGGGGAAAACAGAAATCAAGAAAGGAAATCATAATTCACAACTGTGAGCACATATATTCCTCTGTCCCCTTTTCTACAGCGTGTTCACAATTTCACCTTGCCCTCCTGGGCCACGGAAGAGGCCATGACTAAGTTGAAAGAGTTATCGGAATTATCTCTGCTATCTCTTTATGGAATTCACAAGCAGAAAGAGAAATCTAGACTCCAAGGGGGTGAGTATTTTTTTTTTTCAAACAAGAAAAGAATGTTGGGTCTGGGGTTGGACAGTCTGGGTCTGAGCTCTAGTCCCATCACTCACGCAGTGATTGGCTTTACACAGGTCACTTTATTGTCTTGAAGTTTCCATTCTGCAGAGTGGATATGGTAAGAACCATATGCAGGAGACACTGACAACTAAAATGGATGTATGTTTAAGAGACTTAGAACAAATTAGTGCCAGGTACCTAACACACTGTCCGTCAACACTGCATTGACATTGCCCACTCTGGGTGTAATTTTTACATCTGGAAATGAAAGTTTGGGGCTAAAGACAAATGGTCTTTTCCATTTCTTCCAGGCGAAATAATTAAGGACTTATGTCTGGGTTCCAGGAGAGTGGATTGTATCTGGTAGCTGATAGGATGAGGTACACGTGGGAAGTTTGGCAAAAGCTGGGTATGTTTTGCAAACAGTTGACAAGTACCACTATTGACAAGTTTATATGACTTCTTCCACTGGCACTGAACGTCATCAAGACGTTGATCAGTGACCCCACTTCACCATTGTAGTCTTTGACACCCTCCCATCATGAAGGCAAAGCCAGTAAGGAGGATATTGGGCCCTTAAATCAGGATAGGAGAGTAGAAGAAAGAAGCCAGGATGGATGGATACAGGGGCCTGCAAGGATGTTAGCGTAAGCAGGCCAAGATGTGAATTAGGGAGAGTCGGCTTCAGATGTAGTTAATGTAGTCATTAGCATTGAGGGTAAGCAAGAGAAGGTCCAGCCGTGTTAACTGTTGACACGGCAGAGAAGATCTCTCAGGCCGACGTGTTCTAAATGTTTTGAGGACCGTAGTATAATTATATCAAGATTTTGGCTACTAGTAGATGTTCATCATTCAATCAAAACAAGTCCCTTAGAGAATACACAGAGGCAACGTGCTCTGGGAAGCAGTCCAGACTGGGAGGATACCCACTCAGGAACTGGATAAGTAGATAAAGCACTCAAGTCATCGACTAGACTCGGTGACTGCAGCTAGAAAACTAGTGTCGTCTGTCAGCTGTCACCAGAACAGCGTGGGAGGCATGAAATTAGGAAGGCCAGGAGCAAACTTGAATAAGACAAATAAAGTAGGTTGGGGCTGATGGCGTAAGACAAGGGTCATCAAGGATCTAAGGGTGTTACTTAGCTGCTGTGGCAAAAGTCCCCATTGCATGGCACAGAGGCAGACCTTTGTTCAGATCTTTTCTCCACACTTTCTCCCTCTGCAGCAAGCTCCTGCCTTTGAGGAAGGCAGTGTGTCACACCAGAAAGGAGTCTTAAATGGAACTCTTAAGTTGCTGGCAAGTTTAACGAGTAGGGTACAGACCGGGAGGAGAAGCAGGAAAGCAGCTCCATTGTGTGTGCTTCACAGCGAGGGATGCAGAGGACCTCGCTGGCCACAAAAGCAGAAGGCCTCAGTTCTGGCCCAGTATGTTTCAGTTCCAAGCCCCATCAGGAAGTGAAGGTGGACTCCTAGACTCGGTCCCCCAAGTACATCAGTGATGGGTTCAGGAATGCACTGTTCAGAGTGTAGGCTGAAGCATCAGCACACCCCCAGCAGTGGTTAGGAGACTCTTGGGCCCCACCCAGGACCTGTAGAATGAAAAATCTACATTTTAATTAAATCCCAATGTGCTTTACATTGGACAGAAGTCTAATGCTGATCGAATGGGTTTGTTTATATGAGTAGAGGTGGGGTTCATCCTAGATTTATTCTTTTCTACTACACCCCCCCCCCCACTCTGACTCCTAGAGGATTGCACAGGGGATGGGAGAGTACTTCCTCTCTGAAAGTATTAGTTCTCCATTTGAAGAGAGGATTGTACTAGATTCTGTACAGAATAGTCCTTCTCCAAGATGTCTGGTCTTGGAGTATAAAGGCTGACATTGATGTGAACACACTTGACCTGTTTCCTGGATCAAATTCATTGCCCTTGATTAACTAGAAAACTTGTTTCTTGCATGGGATTTCTGTTGATGTTGTTGTTGTTGTTGTTGTTGTTGTTGCTGCTGCTGCTGCTGCTGCTGCTGTTTTGAGATAGGATCTCACTATACATCTCCAGATAGCCTTAAAGTCTCTACGTAGATAGACCAGGCTGGTTTCACTCTCGTATGCCTACCTCTGCCTCCCAAGTGCTGGGATTAAAGGCATATCACGTCCAGCTTCCTGCGTGGTTTTTTACAAAACATTCTCTCAGCCTGTTGTTACAATCCTGTTAGGAGAGAGAGAGAGAGAGAGAGAGAGAGAGAGAGAGAGAGAGAGAGAGAGAGAGAGACTTGTCAATTGTATGGCAATTGAATGGTAAAGTAGCTGGACACAACCCTCTGTAGAAAGCATACACTGCCTCCATGACACAGCAATAGCAGAACACCTGGGTGGTGACCAGTGCCATCTCACCTTTGCTGAAACTGTTGTTTTTTACATGGTTTTGTGGATGGCAGTGTTCAGTAAGATGTGCCCATACATACCTCCTGTCTTAGTTAGGGTTTTCCTATGTGAACAGACACCATGACCAAGGCAGTTCTTACAAGGACAATATTTAATTGGGGCTGGCTTACAGGTTCAGAGGTTCAGTCCATTATCATCAAGGCAGGAACATGGCACATCCTGGCAGGCATGGTACAGGAGGAGCTAAGAGTTCTACATCTTCATCTGAAAGCTACTAGCAGAATATTCCCTTCCAGGCAGCTAGGACTAGAATATTAAAGCCCATGCCCACAGTGACTCACCTACTCCAACAGGGCCACACCTCCAAGTAGTTCCACTCCCCAAGCACATACAAACCATCACACCTCCCAAACCCCCCAAGTGTAGTTCAGGAACATTTGTCTGTTCTTGCCATAGACCAGGGACTGGCAAATAACTGCCTGCAAGCTGAATTCAGCCCTGTGCCTGGTTTTGTAAATAAGTTCGCATTACATTGCATTTACCCAGCTTTAATGAAGGCTGCCTACACTATTACTCTCTCCCTGCGTTTACCACACTGCTCTTCCCTGGTGCTTTTCTCTTCTACCCCTACTTGGCAACATCTGGCTTTCTGTTCCAAGATTGTTTTAGACCTTTGTATGGCTTTAGTCTCTCTATAAGAGCCGTGCCGGGGTGAATCCACAGGGACAGTTGTGCCATTAGCCTCTCCCCACAGTACCACACTCATTCCTTCCTGAAAACCTGCCATGCCAGCCGCCTGACCTTTATGGCATCCTTGTACAAACTGAACATCATCAACCTTTCTGGTGGGGGAAGATAGAACCTGACACTTCTGCCTAGCCCTTTGGAGAGGCGGGAAATCAGTGTTCCTCCAAATGGAGAAGACACATTGGAGTCAGAAGTCACAAAGGGATTGATGGACAATGTTCCAGCAATGGCTAAAAAGGGGGGTTCTAATAAAGTTTTATTGAAACAGCCACACTCATATTCTGTTTTGCCTATAGCTATGTCCCTAGTACCACTATAAAACTGACCACAACCCACTCCTGAGCCAGAGCACAGACACTAACAGGGCTTCAAGGATTCAACTCTCTTGAAACACAACAGAGAAGGTTGGGGGCTAGGGAGGTGTCTCTGAGGCAGTACATCCTCAAAATAGACTCTGGCATTGCTGGGTGTCTACCTTCTGCCACTTTCCCCAGCTTTCACTGTCTACAAACTGCAAATGGCAAGTGTTTGATTGTTTGTCTACTTTGCTCAATACCTCAAGAGAAGAGTCCAAATTTTGGATGTAAAGGAAATGAAGATTAACTCTGCAAATGGCATACAGAAGTGTTATGTGAAAGCTAATGATGCTGGCTGAGCCCATGTAGTCCCTCCCTCCCTCCCTCCCTCCCTCCCTCCCTCCTTCCCCCCTCTGTCTCTCTCTCATACACACACACACTCTCTGGCTAAGCTAAAAAAAAAAAAGGAAACAGGAAACAGTCCATGATATCTTGATAGATAGATAGATAGATAGATAGATAGATAGATAGATAGATAGAGATTTTTTTTCCAGGGCCCCCCACAGGTCTGACTACCAGGGAGTAGAAGCCAGAGGTGAAGATTCAAGTATCTGCCATGCCATCATCTCAGGCTGACTTTGAAAAAGATCATCAGCTAACAACGAACTATCTTTATAATCTGAAAAGCACGGAAACTTCCAAGAGTACAGCCTCCTAACTTGAGCTTGAATGAAAGCTAGGATAGGAGAGGGCTCAGGGGCCCACTCAGGTCTCCTCTCCAAGCTGTGTAAGGCATGGATGCCTCTAAGTTTCAGTTTTCACAAGACCTAAATCACACTGCTTGGCATGAGGCAGCTTTCAAGCCAAGACTGAGTCTTTGCCCAGTCTGTTAACTCGCAACAGATAGAACTACCGACTGTGCTTAGGCCAGAATCCCACAGACCACTGCATAAGCCTATATTTGACTCAGCTCTGTTGTTGATCTTGTCTCCTTTAAGGCGTCCTGGTCAATGAAATCCTCAAGAACATGAAGCTTGCAACTCAGCCACAGAAGTTCAAAAAGCTGGTCATGTATTCTGCAGTAAGTATCTCTGTAGGCATTTAGCATAGACATACGTGTTCAAGTGTAGGACAGCGTCATCTTGGGGTCTCCGTCACAAAGCATCTAGAATTAAATACATCATTCTGCCCTTGAGGAATTTACATTGTAATACGAATACCGACAGCAAGACAGTTATACACGCCAGACGACAACAGCAACATGAAATCCACGAGAAGCAAGGGCTTTTCCATTTCCAAAGAGGCAGCCAGCCATGCTTCTGCTGCAGGGCATGGGGAAGAGATGCCTCAGGCATCCTGGATTAAACAGACCTGAATCATTAAAAGAAAAGGGATAGTAAGCACTTCCTCTTTGGTATGTAGGGCTTGGGAAAAAACTGCTGGAACAGTGAACAGCTAGGAACATTTTTTGTTTAAAAAAAAAAATAACTAACTGGTCTACCTGATATAGAACCTTGTAACTACATGCAACTGTTTAAACCTAAATTGATTACATAGAACAAAGCCTCAGGCTGAATGTGGTAATTTCTGCTTGTAATCCCAGCATTTAACTGAAAGGCTGAGACAGGAAGATTGCTGAGTCCAAGGCAAGTCTGGACCACACAAGGCAGTGTTTCTTAACCTGTGGGTCGAGACTCCTTTGGGGATGAATGACCTTTTCACAGGGATCGCATATCAGATATCCTGCATACCAGATATTTACATTACAATTCATAACAGTAGCAAAATTATGGTTATGAAATAGTAATGAAATAAGTTTGTTATTGTGGGGTCAAAACAAGACGAGGAACTGTATTAAAGGGTTGTACCATTAGGAAAGTTGAGAATCACTGACAGAGAGAGTTCCAAGCTAGTCTGGGCTGTATACTGAAACCCTGTTTAAAACAGAAAGACACACTCGTGAGTGTGTGCACACACACACACACACACACACACACAGAGAGAGAGAGAGAGAGAGAGAGAGAGAGAGAGAGAGAGAGAGAGATGAGGGAGAGAGGGAAAGGAAGGGAGGGAGGAAGGAAGAGGAAAAAAGAAAAGGAAGAAGAAAGCTTAAGTGCCTCGGTTGCACTGTTCACTGGGGAAGACTGGACTGGGGAGGTAAAATGGGGGCAGCACAGTGGGAGCGAGTCCTCCCATAGGTGACTGGAAGCTGAGGACTAAGTCGGGGTGTGGCACAAAACTAGGGTGGTAACAGGAGAGGGAAGCGTTAGCTGGGTTATGCAGAAAGCTATGGTCTGGCCTGAGAAAAGGAAAGGTGCCTGAAGACACGGGGACATTATTACCATCAGGGACTCTGAATGGAAATGACTAGAGAAGCAGTCCACACAGGAAGATAAGGGAAGTGCTCTGAGAGAGAGGTGAGATTAGACAATGCTGCCAGCTGAGTAAAGTTTCTAAATGTGCTTCCAGTCCTACCTTGTTTAGATTCTACAAAGTCTCAGCCGTGTGTCCTCTTCTATCACTAGATTGGTGCTAACTTCTTCTGAATATGTGTGCACTGCCGCACATCTTAGGCACCCAGATGCATGCAATAAGTGTGTGTGTGTGTGTGTGTGTGTGTGTGTGTGTGTGTGTGTGTTTCCCCAATACTGGGAATGAACCCAGGGATTTGTGCACTGTACCAACTGAGGTCTAGTCCCGGCCCCGGACAGTTCAAATATTCTCCCATTTTATAGAAATGGGAGGTACAGATTGCATAGTAAATAACCATTGCATTAGTTACTTACTTTTTAAAATCTTACAATCTCCACTTCCCCACATCTTTAACCTCCCTACACACCCTTGGTCTCCTATACTCTTCTTCAACTTTAAAATCAAAGATGTTGCAAATAGGTGGGAAATGCAACTTACCATGTGTCCAGGACTTTTTTAATTTGTTGAAAATCAATATACCATGCAGAAGCGGGGAGGCCCTCCACAGGCATGAAACTTAAAATAAGAAGATTCGCTTCACAATTACTCTACTTATGAAACTAAGCAAGGTGCCTAATTTCTCTAGATAAAAATTTTTTTTTAATCTTTTAAACGCAAACAATAGATGAGTAAATTCTACTGCCCAGACATGCAAGAGAAGCTCACTCTTTCCCCTTTTCCATATTTTCATTGAGAGTATGGGGGAATCGAGAACTGGCACTGTATCCTACACAGGTTGAAGCCTGCCACGTGTAAAATCCGAATCAGGAAGCAAACAGTAAAAGTACTTGTTTCTTATCTCTGTAGCACGACACTACTGTGAGTGGCCTGCAGATGGCGCTAGATGTTTATAATGGACTTCTACCTCCCTATGCTTCTTGCCACATAATGGAATTGTACCATGATAATGGGTAAGTGCCTGCTTTGCTCTTATCAGTTTGGGTCTGTTTGTTTGTGTTTGAGACGGGATCCTATTATGCATCCTCCGCTACCCTGGAACTCATTCTGCAAACCAAGCTGTCTGGAACTCGTAGAGATTTTTTTTTTAATATATATATTTTTATTAATCCTTGGAGAATTTTATAAATGCACTCAATGTACTTTGAATGTGTTCACTTCCATCTTCCCCTGAACTCCTCCTGGATTCACAACACACACACACACACACACACACACACACACACACACACGCTTTCCCAACTTTGTCCTCTATATGCTACCCAGCTAAGTCCAATGACGGCCATATAATCATGGGTGTGGGACTATCTGCTGGAGAATGTCATCCTACCAGGACCATATTCCTCTTCTATAACCCAACCCATCAACCCTCTATAGCACTCAGCTAGGTGTTTCATTCTTGACCTGTTGGTTTAGGCAGCGTTTCACAATATAGCTGGAGTCAGTCGGTCTTGAACTCAGTTTGCAGCACAAGCTGGCACTGACCCTCCCTCCTCAGCCTTCAGAGTGCTAGAGTTACAGGCCTGTGCTGCTATGCCAGCCTGCAATTATTGGGTCTTGCTGACTTAAAGCCAGTCTCTACTTGGTTTGGCTTTATATTCAGAGGGAAGGGATAGTGATAACAATGCTTTTGGCTCCTTCGATTCCATGAGCCTTCTGGGAAATAATGTACCCACAGAAGATGGATTGAAAGAAACATCCAAAGGGAAGGAAATTAATTTTTTTTAAATGAAGGTAATATAACAAGTAGACAGACATTACTTTTTTTTCTTGGGGGGGGGGGGACTGTCTAGTTCAAGACACCAAGAGGGAAAGAAAGATGCCTGATGAGTGTGTAAAATATCGCTCAATTAAACAGTGCAAACCTGTGACTCATATCCACCAGCTGATAGTCTTAAAGCCCTACCGCCAAGCAGTATTAACCCACTGGTGGCCTGGTATGACCCTCCACCAATGACTAGCTTGGCCTCTGAAAAGAAGAAAGAGCAAAGACAAGTCAGGTTAGAGATTTCAAATGTCCTAGTTTACCTGGGACTGAGGGACTTCAGCCGTTTTGAACATTCCATGAATGCCTTGAAAGACATACAACAGTCACAGCTGCTGCACCAGCTCCTCAGGTTCAGTGCCAGCAAGGACAGTTCCACACAGTTTCTATCAGACATTTTGCTAACACAAGATTTGGCTAGATGTGAACTTAACTACCATTTCAACCTAGGCCAAAGGCAGAGGCAGGTCCCCTTGTGGCGTAGCAGAGTGACCGCTGCAGCCCATGCTAGCAAAGCAGAACTAAGTGATGAAACGCACACTCTCAGTTTTACATGAGGTGTGTGCTCTGATTGGCCCAAATCCACACCTTCATTTGCATATGAGATGCACTGTGATTGGTCCACATACCTCTCCCCTTGATATATGTATTAGGCTGTTCAGAGCCTCTTAGCAGGGAGACTCTTTCCTGTCAGGAAATGTTAAAATACCACCCAGACTTCATCCTCAGCCAATGTCTTAACTGTTTACAAAGAAAGTGGGTCCATTGTGGTCAGGAGGAGGTAGACAGTCTCTTTCCTAAACCTTTGACTGAACGCTAGGCATGAAAAAGTAGAACTAAAATGTCAACTTAGCTATTCTTGCTCTCAAACACTTCAAGTCAGTGGAGAGAAGACTCCACAGTGGAAACTAGCAAATAGATCAATAAGAGTTTGGAAACGAATGTTCTCTCATTAACACAAAAGTCTGAAGGCCACTCTGGGCATGTAGTTGAGAAATCTAGCTAAACCCTAGCATCGGCTCTAGGAATAGGCTGTCTCTTCAGATCTAAGACAAGAAGCATTATCAACTTTCCTCGGCCCTCTCTCCTCTCTGGTGTCTGCACCAATAGTCCTGAGCTTACTGGGGTGCAAAGTCATAAATTTTCCTGGGGTACTGTAGTATGTGCTCACTGGGTCACTTTCTCTAACAGCCTGAATCAAGTCCCTGCTATTAACTTTTCCACCAAAAAACCTGAACACACACAAACTTTATCAAAGAGTCACACACATGCACACAGGTTAACCTGGTTGTTATAGTAGAATACCTTTCTCTGTACTCCAGGGAAGAGTCAAAGGTTAAAATTGATTGCCTGCTTTAAGTTAGAACAAGGGGCGGGGGGAGGGGGGAGTCCAAGTTAACATAGGCTTTAGTTGTTTATTACCTGATCCTGACTTCAAAGTCATCCTTTCAGACTTTCTGCTGAAAGAAGACAAGATAGTAACACAAAGAGAGGCTGTTTCCAGTTCTTAGCAGGTTCTTAACTTTCCCTTCTGCATCCGTGAAGATTGGGCCCTTAGAGGCATCGCACAATGGGAATTAAGCTCTTGTGTATCTAAGCCTCCAGTGCAGAGTGTAGCTGGTCACTAGGTCAAGGCTGGTGTTTCTCGGTGTGAGGGCACATCACCATCATCACCACCACCATCATCATCATCAGGCACTGGGCTTTTGACCTACAGCTTGGAGAGCTGCCGACCTGTGGGCAGCTCTATACAAAGGAGTTAGGGAGTGGAAAAGGTGATTATATCAAGTACCCCAGACCCAAAGAAACACGTCATTTTGTTCATACCTTACTGGCTAAAATGACACATTTGATCCCTTCAAGCTTCAAGGGAGACTTCAAAATGCAGTCACTTCTGGGCCATAATTCTAGCCTTTGGAAAGATAATTATGATTTTGATGGACTATTGGTCATCAAGGCCACTTGAGGGGGGAGGGGCTGCTGTCGCTGAAAATGTCACTCCAAGATGTAAGTACCAACTCATGCCTTATTAGGGAGTTGTTGTTGTTTTTTTTTTTTTTTAATGTATCTTAAGGGATGGAAAATTGGCTTAATGAACACAGTACTTGCTAGGCAGATATGAGGATTGAGTTCAGATTCCAGCACCTATATTAAAACTGTGTATGTGTGCATCTTACAGCCCCAGTCCTGAGTGTCAAACACAGGCAGATCCTGGCAATAAATGGCCAGACACTATAGCCAAACAGGCAGCTCCACATCCACCACTGAGAGATCCTGTCTCCAAATTAAGGGGCAAAGCAAGGGAGAAAGATGCCTAACATTAACCTCTGATCACCACACATGAACACATAGGTGTGCATGCACACACACATGCCATATCACATGCATGTACACACAAAAAAAATCTCATGAATGAACATTTGCAGTACTGTGTTCATTCTTTAAAATACGACATTAAAGGCTTGCATATAACGACATTGACAAGTTGAAACTTGACGTCATCACAATGGAACAGATCATTAAATCCTACTTGAATTTCTCTCCTGACTCTCTCATTGTTGAGTTACTTCCACAAACAGGTTGGTGCAGGGCCATTCAACCTTCCAGCTGTTTGGTTGTAGAAGTAAGATTTGGGGAGAGCCCTACTTAAAACAACTCAGGAACCAAGTCCATATCCAGTTTCTCTCCAAGAGAACTTGATCTGACATCTTGGCCTACCTCCAGTTGTCTATGTTGTTCACTTCTGTGTTTCTGGCTGAGGGAGAGGACTTATTTAGAATACTAAAATAATCCCTGAGAGGAGAGAAATAAGAGAGGAATGAATGAAAATCACTGAAGGGACAGAATGTGAAAGTGAGTCCCAACATCTTGGCAGACCCCCCACATTCCCCCCTCTTTGGAAATAAGTAACAGTCTTTACCCATTTCTGTAGTTTGTCATTAGTGGAAAACTGGAAGGCAAAAATTTCTCTTGTTTACAAAGATAAAAATTCTCCTTACGGAGAGATCAAATGAAAACAAAGATGAAGAAAGCCCCTCCCTATTCCCTGAGCTGACCACTGTCCTCTGGAGCAGCGATTTTCAATCTTCCTAATGCTGAGACACTTTCATACCGTTCCTCATGTTGTGGTGACCCCTAACCATGAACTCATTTTTGTTGCTCGAAAAACAAAAAAAAAAAAAAAAAAAAAAAAAAAAAAAAAAGAGAGAGAGAGAGAGAATACCAGGAGTTGAGAGTTCTCTTGGAGAGAAACTGTATATGGATTTGATTCAGGAGTTGTTGTTTTTTGTTGTTGTTTGTTTGTTGGGTTTTTTTGGTTTTTCAAGACAGGGTTTCTCTGTGTAGCCCTGGCTGTCCTGGAACTCACTCTGTAGACCAGGCTGGCCTTGAACTCAGAAATCCACCTGCCTCTGCCACCTAAATGCTGGGATTAAAGGTGTGCGCCACCACTGCCCGGCTCCTGAGTTGTTCTAAGTGGGGCTCTCCCCAAATCTTACTTCTACAACCAAACTGCTGGAAGGTTGAATGGCCCTGCACCAACCTGTTTGATGAAGCCTCCAACTTGTTGCTTAGGACCTTATACGAGGCCAGTTTAATACATGAGAGCTAAGAAATTGGAACAGTTCATTCCCTCAATACAAAAGTAAAGAAAGCTACACCAAGGGATAAGTGCAGATTCAACAGGAATTAGGGGCTACTCATAACAAACAAACAAACAAACAAAACCTGTCTTGAGAGAGGTCTCTGCAGTTTGGAACACATACTACTCTTACAGAAGACTTGGAGTTTGGTTCTCAGCACCACATTGGGCAGCCCACAACTGCCTGTAATTACAGCTCCAGGAGATCTGAGCCCTCTTCTTTTCTTCATGGATACCCACACACACATGGTATACACTCACAAGCATACACACATATAAAATAAAATAAGTCTTTTTAATCCCAGCACTTGGGTGGCAGAGGCAGGTGGATTTCTGAGTTCAAGGCTAGCCTGATCTACAGAGTGAGTTCCAGGACAGCCAGGGCTACATAGAGAAACCTTGTCTTGAAAAACCAAAAAAAAATTTTTAAAAATTAAAAAATTAAAAAAATAAAAAATAATAAAATGAAATAAAATAAGTCTTAAAAAAAAAACAACAACAACAACAACCAGCAGATTCTCATTCAAATTCACACCCATCTCTACTGATCAGCATCTTCTCTGGTGAAGGATACTGTCCTCATCCTCCGTGCCCTGTTTTTCTAACAAGTCAGCCCTCCCAATTCCACTCCCCAAGCCTGTTGTACCTGTCTTAATCTCTACATCCCCAAACTCCTCCATCCGCACACAAACTGGCTGGAATCCCTTCTTTCTCATGAGCTCTTCCACTGGTCCTTAGGGATATGTTACAGCTGGGTGGGAAGAAATTGTACAGAACAACTTAGCATTGCAGAACTAACAGCTCTGTCCTCTGCCTGTCGCACCAGGGGGCACTTTGTGGAGATGTACTATCGGAATGAGACCCAGAACGAGCCCTATCCACTCACGCTGCCGGGCTGCACCCACAGCTGCCCTCTGGAGAAGTTTGCGGAGCTACTGGACCCTGTGATCCCCCAGGACTGGGCCACAGAGTGTATGGGCACAAGCAGTCACCAAGGTACTGAGAACACTTCGGGTTAATGGGCTTGCAGAGCTCTGAAGGAAGTGCAAGGTGCCTTCTCAAGCAACTGGGGTTTCCAGAAAGTTCTTTAGCTTTTGTCCCCAGCTTGGAAGGAAATGGGTTTGGATTGATAACTGTTTCGTTTAGAAACCTCTCGCTGTAAGCCACACCTCTCTGTCTAACCTTACTTCTAATTTGGTTGGTGTTTCTTTCAATGTTGGTGAAAAAACAACAACAACAACAAAAAAAAATAAAAAAGCAAAAAAACAACACACACACATACACACACAAAACAGTTGCCAGTGTAATCAGGAGTAAGAGTTAGGTCAAAGTTCTGGGGCTGCCGCGGGATCCATGAATTGTACAAAGAACTCCATTGTTGAAGGACTCAAAGTTTTTGCTTGAGCAGGATGGAATTATAACCGCACTGGAAATGTCTGTTGTAAAACAGGTTTCAAACGAAGCCTACCAGTTAGCCTACCGGCATGAAAAGGAAGACACTTACCCCAGGCTAATGTGCAAAGGACTGATTCCCCCCCACCCCCAACAGTGCTCACCTGTTCCTGCCTTCTCTCACAAGGCAAAAAGATGAGACAGGAGAACACCTGGAGGAACTTTCCATACCCAGCCTAGAAGGATCAGATTTTATGTGTATGTTAAAGCACGCTGGGTAGCAAAAACTGAAAAATAAAAGCCTCTCTGTGTCCCTTCATGTTCCTTTCAAAGAAACTAAAAATCAAGCTTTTCCGGAAAGCTCTATATATGGCATCCATACAGCAGCTCCTGGAAGGCACTTTGTAGTCAATAAATAACCTGACAAGAACAAAATATCCAGACGCAGCACCTCAGAGGTCAGAGGGGCTCCACCGAGGGTCTCCCAAAACTCCAGTGCCTGAGATGCAGAATCTAAAGCTGACACACAAGAGAGGATATGAGGGTTGACGAGCTTCTGTGTGTCACTTCTTCCCCATGTAAAGAACCGTCTTCCAGCAGTAACGCAAGTGAGAAGCCGTGAATAAAAGCTTCATCATTAGGAAGTTCAAAGGGAGATACTTTAGTAATGAACTTTGAAAAGCTTATGTTTATTTCATTAGAATAAAAGTCCTGCAATCAGACATGAGGGCTCTCTTTTTACCTGGAGGGGTGGCAGGTGTTTTTACAGAAGTGACTGTTAGTATAATATAAAATTACTCGGCTGGGTTTTTAAGTTAATTTTTTTACATTAAAATATAGTTTGAATTTCTTCTGATAAAGAGGGTAGGCACTAGATAGCGCTACCTCATCTACTCAGGCTAGAATTTGGCAGGAAAGCATCCTTAGGAAGTTTACAATGTGTTAAAGACATGATGCATCTTACTCAGAACGAGAACATGTCTTGCAACTCTGTGGGTTATGGCGTGAACAAGAATTATAGGATATAAGAATCATAAGATAAAATATCAGTTCTACAAAGCAAGAATTGTATCTCTTGTGTCCTCAATACCTCAGGGAGCCAGTATAGGACATTGTTTTGTGCTCAATAAATATTTTCTCACTGGTGTATAATTAGTTGTCTTTCCTCCTGAGCTCCTTCTTACCTTGATTAGACACAATACCCAGCAGCCTGGGCATCCTGTTTGGCCCACTCTGTACTTTATTCCCTAGCCAGTTTATCTCATCTTGCTAAACCTATCTGCAGCATGTTTGCAGAATTTCCCCCTCCACACAGCAGCCTTGGCAATTCAATACCCAAGGGAAGAGAAATATGACCATGATCAGAGCATCTCAACCAGAAGGAAAAGCAGTGGCCACCAGGCTGCAGATCCAAGGGTGAAACACGTGTGTCTCTTCCAGACACCGACTTCCACAACTTCCCTTTGGTAGCTTGACATTAGTCGCAGCTGCTCCTCACAGACATCAGCAAGTGACACAAACCAGAGGACTTGCTTCCGATTCAGGTTGCCAACACCCTGCTGGTTCTAGCTAGCAGAAAGCTTGTTAGGAGTTTGTGGGACAAGATGGCCTCTGATAAAATAAACTCTATACGTGAACTTCCTGATGAAAAAGGACTAGACTCTACCAACTGTTCAATAAAGTCTCAGCAGGTGATATAGGCGATAGGTAGAAATTAAGACATTCTAGGTATGGGAAGTGACCACTTGGTTGGGTGACTTAGCATGGGTACTATATGACAGAGGCTAAACATGGAAGGCGGTAAGGGTGGGTGCCATTTTAATGAGGCAGCAAATTTAGTACATGATTTAGCAAATAAAAGGTAGAAGAGTCCAAGATCAATTTGACAAATGGCTCAAACAGCTGAACTGTGATCTTGGAGTGGAGGTGTCAGAGGTCCGGCAGTGGAATACAGAACCCATGTTCTGAGAAAGCCAATAGCCAAAGCAAGACAAAAATTATATACACATATCCTACATGTATGAGGTGCCAGCAACCCTGCAATTGATGTTTGCAGACTGAATAAGTGTTCATCCCTCCAGATTCAACCAGACTTCCTCAATGGAACTCTACATTAGTTGGTCAGTAAGGGGACAGAAGCTATGAATGAGTCTCAAATGTGACCGCTTTGCAAAGACCCAGTCATTTGGCCATACTTGCAGACCCACCCTTTGTCACTTAGCATCTGTTTTGCAGAGTCATAGTTAAGAGCCTCTGCTCCATTGTGTGCCTCCTCCCAACCCCAGCATCATTCTTTCCTCAAAGACAAGACCAACTGATTAAAACATCTTTTTCTCACCCTGTTGCCATTGTCTTCAGTTTCCCAGGACATGTCCATCAGTAAAGGTCTTGGCACTTGTAGAATTACTTGGTATACAGCAATTCAACCCCCATGTCTATTTCTGCCCTCAGTGGAGGCAACTGTAGCATTGGCAATGATGATCTAGCCTGTGCCCTGCCAACCAAGTCTACAATCAAGACAGACAAGGCTAGCAGGGAACGGGACTTAGGCATACAGGAGCTCCATGATGAAGGACACACAGGCAACACTGCAGACACACCACAAAGGAATTAGCTAAGTCTAAGGGGTCCAAGAGGTTTCTCCAATGGAGCAATGTTTAAACAGAAGCCTGAGGGAGAAAAGGAACCAGCCAGGTGAATGGAGCTGAGCAGGAAAGATAGAGTCCTAAAGAAAGGGGAGAGAGAAAGTACAGATGTTGGAAAGCTGAAGATAGCATGGGGCATTTTAGGAAGAGGTAGTTGAGTAGTGATTCCTAGATCAAGCTGCATTGTTCTGGTCACTGAATGGTTTTGGGCAGGGAACGGATGCTGCCGTTGGCTGCTGGTTTTAGGAATATCCTGGCTACAGAGAAAGACTAGATGGGGTAGGAAGGAGACTGAGGTCATGGAGAATAAGAGGTTACTATAGCAACCAAAGCTTAGGATGAAAGAGTGGGCTAGGGTTGTAGTTCAGGTGGGAGGGTGCTGATGCAGCATGTAGGAATATCTCAGTTTGATTCCCAGCACTGGAAAAACACTAGGTATGATGGTACATGTCTGTAAGCCCAGCACTTGGGAGATGGAGGTGGGAATTCAAGGCCATCGTTGGCTATATATCCAGCTAGAAAGACTGTGTCTGACATGTTCCCTTACACGGCTTTTGTGTCTTCCCATGTGATGGAGTCTCTTTGCAGCCCTTGCTTGCTCCGGACCTCTTTGTAATAAGAAACACTGATGGTGGTCATTTCTCAGCTTCTAGAATGTAACACTGCCAACTTTCTACAGTTGTCTATAGTTGCAATAAGCAGATAAATTTTTAAAATGTGAAGTTTCACAGAAAAGCTGGTGTGGTGGTGCATGCCTGAAATCTCAGCACTGGGAAAGAGGCAGGATGATCTTGACTTCCAGGGGGGAAATGCACCTCATTGGCAGAGTGCTTGGCTAGCATGTGTAAGGCCCTGGGTTTAAGACTCAGTACTGAAAGATGGAATGATAAGGGACAAAGTTGGGTGTCTTTCCTGAGGGTTTTGGTTTGTCTATCTGTCTGTCTGGTTTTGGTTTGGTGTTTGCCCCACGTCTAGTTCCTTTTAGATAGATCTCTTACACCAGCCCTTTCAATAATCACACTTCAAGATCCGGTAGCTGCTCTCCTCATCCCATGCTTACCCACAGCCCCCGTCTTCCACATCTACCATCCTTACTGCCACATCTAAGTGAAGAAGCATAGACCTGTTATTTGCAGCCACCTCTTGGTCACATCCATCCACAGAAGAGCTCATCATTCTGACTCACTTTGAAAATAAAGGTCATTTCCTCCCAGCATTTGTACAGATCCTTTTTCGTGGTGTCCGTCTCCAATCACAGCACAAACCCGGGAGACTATCTCACCCTCATCTTCCCCTTGAGCAGGGAGACTAGTCTATCACCAACGCTTTTCAACTCGGCCACAAGAATGATCAGCATTCCAGTTCCCTCCTCCGTGTCTCCACCACATCCACAACTCCAGTTCGGAGCCTCGGGTATCTTGCCTGAGATTTCAGTAGGAAACCTGCCAATATCTACCATCATGACATCCCTAGTTAATTTTCTTAACCATAGACTAGAGCATCTGGCTTCCAGGCATCTCAACCGCTGATCATTTTTGCGTGTTTCAGAGCAAGACTAAACCAGAAACATAAAAACTGGGCCCCAGTATGCACATCAAGCCTTAAGCCCAACACTGTCTCCTGTGTGCCACCCATACATAACCACTCATTGTGTCCCAAACATACCCTGGGTGGCAGTTTCTGTCTCATGTGGAATCCTGTTTCTCTCACAGGCCATCTTAAATCTCATAAGCTTTCCAATTTTTCCCCTTTTGACAAAGTCAATATACTCTGCTGGTTGCACTTTTCTTTGTTGGAATGGCATTGGTGACACCTCCACTTTAATGTGTCACAATATCACAGACTTGTCTATCTGGTTCTCCTGTTACATATTGGGTTTCTCAGGAGCGGAGCTTATGGGGTCTCAGCACCTCCCAAAGCCTGCCTGGCACAGGACATGTGCTCACTGCATGAACGTCTAGGGCTGCTTATTTCATGGGACTGCTATGGTAGCATAGGCAAAAATTAATGGGCTAACCAAAATATTAAATTCTTAAATTCAGAAAATTAACCATGAAAATTAATTTACCGTTTTCAGGGACTCACTATGATAGCTAGCCTGGACAGAAACTTAAAACCCTTCCAAATTAGTATTGCAAATAATAGGACTACAGGCTTGTGTCAGCATTCCCAGCCCCATGAAATAGTCTTTTAAGACATCTAAGGGGTGTGTGTGTGCATGTGTCTGTGTGAGTGAGTGTGTGTGTGTGTGTGTGTGTGTGTGTGTGTGTGTGTGTGCATGTGTCTGTGTGAGTGTGTGTGTGTGAGTGTGTGTGTGTGTGACTGTGTGCATGTGTCTGTGTGAGTTTGTGCGCATGTGTGTGTGAGTGTGTGTTGGTGAGGTGTAAATCATTAGTATCTGTCCCTCCTCCTTATTTCCATTTAGTCTCATCTTTCTGTTCTTCAAATCTATTTGGTTCTCTTCAACTTTATCCGAGCTCCATGGACAGTTCTAATAAACTGTTAGGATTTAACTTTCCTAAAATTAGATTTTTCATGGCATTAAAAAAGCATCCTGGGCCGGGCAGTGGTGGCGCACGCCTTTAATCCCAGCACTTGGGAGGCAGAGGCAGGCAGATTTCTGAGTTCAAGGCCAGCCTGGTCTACAGAGTGAGTTCCAAGACAGCCAGGGCTACACAGAGAAACCCTGTCTCAAAAAACCAAAAAAAAAAAAAAAAAAGAAAGAAAGAAAGAAAGAAAGAAAGAAAGAAAGAAAGAAAGAAAGCATCCTGATCATGGGGAAAACACTGAACTAAAAGTTGACAGTTTATGAGTTCTAAGTCATTATTTTTGGTGATTTTGCAGGAGGAGGGGAGGTTGTTTTGTGTTTGAGACATGGTTTCATGTATCTCAGGGTAGCCTCAAATTCCCTATGTAACTAAGGAATGTCCTTGAACTTCTAACCCTCCTGCCCCCTACTCATGATGTATGAGATAATGGGTACATCTCCACCCCTACCCAATTTATGCAGTATCGGGACTCAAACCCAGGCCTTTTCTCATGATAGGCAAGTACTCTACCAGTTGGGCCACACCCTCATTTTAGTCTCTCATTTAAGCATTAATATATTAACACTTACGTCCCAGGTACTGATCTATGATCCATAGATGCCAATAGATACAGTTCTTGTATCCTGAAATGTATAGTCAATTAGAAGAAATGAGAGACACATGATACATAATAAATGCAGATTCAGATTACAAGTTCTTGTTGGTGGAAGGAAGTGGAGGATGGTGTATGAACTTTGAAATGGGAAGACATCATTGAAAAGAGCAGACTTGGGCAAAGACAGGAAAGGAGTACCCATCTGGGGCCTGTAAGATGAGCGTTCCAGCAATGCTGAAAGCCAAAGCAATAGACCAAGCAGGGATGCTAAGGAATGTTTGAAGCGAAGCTGAAAGGGCAGTGTGGCTGGATGGGTCACCATCAGGACCTCAGCTTCTGCTGTGGTGGACATGAGTATCTGTCCACAGCACACTTTACCTGAAGGAGCCGAATGACAGAATTTGACTTGTAAACATTTGGCTGCTGTGTTTAAAACAGACCGTGAAGCAAGACTAGAAGCTGGGGATAGGTAAAGAGTCCATTACAGCGGTCTGGGAAAGCTCAAAGTAGATGGTGGCCGAGATGGAAAGAGCCGTTGGTTTCTGGATTCTTTTTTCCCCCAGTGGAACTGACAAGCTTTCCTGGGTGTAGATTATTTGGACAATAAAGGAATCCCAGAAGACTCATTTTACCCCGAGCCAACAGAAGGAAGTTATCATCATCCGAGGGGAGGGTGGCTATGAGAGAAACAGATCTGGGTGGAGGAGGCTTGGATATTCTTGTTTGAAATTAAGATTGAAATACCTATTGGATGTCCAGAGCCCATGTGCCAAGATCCCAGCAGACGCTTGGCGTAGCAGAGAATATTCAACCTGTACATACAATGCTTTTCCCTGTACATATACACCTATGTTAAAGTTTAATTTATAGATTAGGCATGGTTAGAGATGAACGCAAAGACTGATGAGAAAATACAACAAGACTGAAGATGTAGCTCAACTGCTAGAACACTTACCTGCCTGGCACACTCGAGGCTGGAGATTCCATCCCCAGGACTTCAGAGAACCCAGTGGGATGGGATGATGCTCTTCTATAAGCTCAGTACTTGGAAGACAGAGGCAGGAGGATCAAAAAGAAGTTCAAAATCTTCCTTGGCTGCTACATAGCAAGTTCCTACCCACCTGAACCACATGAGAGATGGTTTCAAAAACAAAGCAAAAATAGAACAATTATTTAAATGAATTAGAAACTAATGAATCCAATGAAGGGTGTATAAATGATCTCTCTCTCTCTCTCTCTCTCTCTCTCTCTCTCTCTCTCTCTCTCTCCATTGTATATTTTTCATCCTTCATTCAAGGAAAATATACTACAGCTTCTCTTCATGTATCCAAATTCTGTCATTTCTACTCTTGTGTCTTTAACCATTATTGAGGAAAATAAGGGTTACTTGAACACAGGCACTGAAATACATAACAACTGCCTGGCAAGCAAGGTGGTATGGTGTGATTGGTGGGCAGGACCTGCAGCGTAGACTTGGTCGACAAAGGATGACTTGCTTCATATCACGGGCAGATTGAGATGGGGCAGCATGAGATACCATCATGCTTCTCAGAAAGGTGTAGTATTTAAAATTTATGAGTCCTTTATTCCTGCAATTTCCCATTAATATATTCATACAATGTTTGGCTACCTGGTTGTACCTGACAGAAAGTGAATCCATAGGTAAGGGAGAACTACTACATACCAAATACACACTGGATACGAGTCAAGCTGAAGTAAAAAGGCATAGCTGGAGGTGAGGGAAGATTCAGAAGTCATACGCATATAGGTGGATTTGAAATCATGAGACTGATAAGATCCTGTGTTTCTAGGACAATAAAATTGTTTGCCCGGCCTTAACCAAATGATTTCTGCAGCTTCCTTTCCTGCCTCTGGGATAAGGATAGGCTAAATCAGTGATTTTGTTGTTGTTGTTGTTTTGTTTTTTGTTTTTCGAGACAGGGTTTCTCTGTGTAGCCCTGGCTGTCCTGGAACTCACTCTGTAGACCAGGCTGGCCTGGAACTCAGAAATCTGCCTGCCTCTGCCTCCCAAGTGCTGGGATTAAAGGCGTGCACCACCACTACCTGGCGGTGATTTTCATCTGTATTCTTGAAGCACTAGTGTTCTACAGATTTTCCTCTGAACTTGTGAGCAAATTCAATGGATAATTTAACCATATAAAAATGCATAAAATTCAGTGAGGAAGCCGAGGCTGTAGGGTTGCAAATTTGAGTCCACTCCATGGAGGGGAGAGGGGAGGAAAGGGGATGGGGAGAAAGAAGAAGGAAAGGGAGGAAGGCATGAAACAAGTTATCATTATGAGATGACATGGAGGTACTTCGGTCAGTTCCCTTTCGTTTGTAGTAGAGCCCAGGCCAAATGTCAAAGGTCATGCTGAAACTAGAGCTTAGGTCACCTCCTGACCCCTAACCCTGTGATCTGTGGTGACACTTTACTGAACCCAAGGCTACTTCAGAAATTCCTCTAGAATTTACAATTAAGACAGAAAAGCTGGACAGGATGGTGTGCACCCATCATCCTAGCACTTGGGAGGTTGAGGCAGGAGGATCAGGAGTTGAAGCTAGCTCATCTTTGGCTACACAGGGAGTTTAAGGCCCCTCTGGGCTATGTGAGAGCCTGTCTCCGAAAACAAACAAACAAAACCAGAAGGACAAAGAAGGAAAAAGTTATATAAACTATATTTCTGTACATAAAATAAAGCATCTTTTTAACTCTTAAATTCAGGGCAAAAGTCAACAATGGTAGATGAACTTCCTTAGAGTTCATTGTTGTGATCTTCACATGTTCTGAACGTATTAATTTCACATGTATTTCTCGTTCCGCAGTACTGAGGGTCATCCTTGCCACGACATTTTGCCTGGTGACCGGGATCCTGGTGATACTTCTGCTTGTCCTCATCCGCCATGGGCCCTGCTGGCAGAGAGACGTGTATCGGAACATCTGACCAGACAGCTGACCTCCAGTGACATCTCTCAATGATGCAGTACCTGCGGGAAGCTCTTCCGCCATGTGGGGCTCTGTCCTCTCTGTGCTCTCCCTTTAGAACTTGCCTAGAGTTGGTGTGAGCTCACTGCCACCAGGGAGAATGCAGAGCTGGCAGGTTGGATATGTCTCCTTACCACTGAGCTGTGGTGTGGGCTGCTCACAGAGCTGGGATAGGACTCTTTTGCAAGAGATGCCTGTGTTCTCTCACACAGAGATCCTGAAAGAAATAAGAAGCCAAGCTCCAACCCACCTTGTGACTATGAAGAGGAAAGGGAGAGAAAGTAGGACCAAGATGTAGGTTAGAACACACTAGGCAACTCAGAATGTCAGACTAGAAGTAGAGGGGCCACAGAAAAATAACTTTAGTTATTCAATAAGCTTAATTCACTCTCTCTCTCTCTCTCTCTCTCTCTCTCTCTCTCTCTCGCTCTCTCTCTCTCTCTCCCTTATTTTTTATGCAGTTTGTATTACATTCACTTTAAAATTATGATGTCTTATACTTAAGGGCTGTTTATGGCCACTATGAAATAATATTTTTTTTTACTTATTTAATTTTTACTGTAGTCCTGGAATGCTAAACCCCTGGGTCTCACACAAGCTCCGAGAGGTCTCTATATGAACTATGTCACGCCCTTAGTCCTCTCTGCCTTTTGTATGTGGCAACACAGAAAGGAGAGCACCCCGTGACGGTGACAACCTACTATCTTAAATCTTATTTATTCTAAAGTAGAAAACTCTAGACAAGAGGACCGCAGAAGTCACATCCAGATTTCATTTTCTGTGAACAATTTTATTCTACTTTCACTACATATGAATCATGGTCCCATCAAATACCTCCATGACTGGTACCACCCATGAAATCATTAGGAAAAAAAAAAAAAAAAAAAGACCAAAATGTACTTCATATCGCAACAATCTGCTCTGGATACACAAGCATTCTGCTGATGATGAATTTGATCTCGTTCCTCAGTAGGTTGCCCTACTTCCTGGGGTTGCCTAAAGGTTTCAAAACATACCTGGTGGGAGGGGTCAGAGAAGGGCCTCTCCTGCGCAAGCTCACTCTCCACGCGCATGCGCTCTTCTGAAGCTAAACGAGTCGTTCAAGCTCCCAAGGCCATACTTGGAATTCACCTTACAGGAGTGTCTACATGTGGGATGCTGGGACCTTTGAGCTCCTCTCCACTCAGATCCCCAACCCATCCCTCGAGCCCCAGAAGTCCTCCTGTTAAATACCACTCAGTCACGTCTAGAGTCCGTACTTTTAATACCGTTCTCAGTGAGCCAAAGTCATTGAAAACAAAACTTAAAGAACCGCCCATATGTGTGTATTTATGTGTGTGCATGTGGTATGTGCACACATGTATGTGCTGACTTCCCATGCATGCTCAGAGAACAAAGGATGACATCACATGTCCTGTTCTATTATTTTTCTTATTACCTGGAGACAAGACCTCTCACTGAACCCAGAGCTATTCTGACATCCAGCAAGCCCTAGTGATCCTTCTGGCTTGTCTCCACAACACAGGGATTACAGGGACACGGGGACCACACTTAGCTTTTTACAAAGGTGCTTGGGACTTGAACTCAGGTCCTTTATTTGTAAAATACGCTTTGTGAAAAAATAGACATCTTTAGGGTGGGAACAAAGCTCACTGACGAAGTGCTTGCCTAGCCTAGGCAAGCCCTGAGTTCCATCCCCAGTACCACAATAAAGCAAAGTAAAACAAACACGGCAGATGACCTTTATCCTGTGTCTTCATTGTTTTTTATCTTTTGGTCGAACTGATGAAAGATTGTCTGAAATGTTTCATTTGTAAGCCTGTATTATTACAGGTGCGTTAGTCGGGGTCACTAGAGTTACATAACGTATGGAATGTCTCTATCTATTAAGAGAATTTATTGTGATGACTTACAGTCTGTAGTCTAACTAACCCAATAATAGGCAGCTGTGGATGGGAAGTCCAAGGATCTAGTAGTTCCTCAGTCCCATGAGGCTCGTTGATTAAGCTGGTCTTCTGTAGAAGTAGGTTCCAACAGATGTGCTGGAGAGTAAGAGGAAGCAGTGAAGAAGAATCTTCCATTGTCCTTTTGTAGGCCTCCAGCAGAAGGTGTGTCCCAGATTAAAGGTGTGCACCACCACACCTGGATCTGGGACTTGCTTTATCCCAGGCTGAGCTTGAACTCAGAGATCTCCTTGCCTCAGTCTTCTGGGATTAAAGGCATGTGCTACCTTGCCTGGGCCTAAGCTTTTCATGGCCACTGCCTCAAGATCTCCCTGCCAAGATCCCGGTCAGAAACTTGTGTCTTCCAGCCTCAAGATCTGATTACAAGTGTGCCCTCCAATTCTGGATTGTAGTTCATTCCAGATATAGGCAAGTTAACAACCAGAAATAGCCACCACAACAGGTAATAGCCAAGACCTCTTCCAACTTATCCCATATGGAATGAACTAATTCCCCTTCATATCTTAGTAAGGAAATCAGGAACAGAAGCAAAGGGGATGTTTTTTAAAGGTAAAATGTTTCTGAGAACAAAGCAATGAGGTCTTAAGAAAATCCATCATTCAAAGAAGAAGAAGAAGAAGAAGAAGAAGAAGAAGAAAAAGAAGAAGAAGAAGAAGAAGAAGAAGAAGAAGAAGAAGAAGAAGAAGAAGAAGAAGAAGAAGAAGAAGAAGAAGAAGAAGAAGAAGAAAGAGGAGGAGGAAGAGGAGGAGAGGGAGGAGGAGGAGAAGAAGAAGGAGAAGAAGAAAAAAGAAAATCCATCATTCACAAGTCATGACTTCCCACACGATTCACTTTATAGCTTGATGAACAGAAATATGTTTACCTTGATGATTTCTGGGCCCAGACACATGAAAAATAAATTTATGGTGTAATAAAATGTTTAAAACAATTGTCCTGAAAAATCTAAAGGTAGTAACTTTGGCATCCCCCATAAAAGCAAAAGCCAAATGTCAATATGTGACCCTTGGCTGTTACATCTTCCAAACAGTTTGTTGTTGACATTTCTTTTCAGATTTCATGTCTTAGGAAAGAGGTGCAAAGTAAATGCATACATTGAAGGGGAAAATAAAATCTGCACATCTCCTGCCCTCTTTGAATTTAAAATAGATTTATTGTCAAGTACTTCTGTACTTCTTAACCTTGGTGAAGTGATGGATGGAGAACCAATGTCTATGAACTTCTTTTCCTCTTTTAAAAACTGGTAGTGTGTGTGTGTGTGTGTGTGTGTGTGTGTGTGTGTGTACACATACAGTTGCACACTGCCACAGCACACATATGGAGTCCAAGGAAAACTTTCTGGCTTCGATTCTCTTCTGTGACCATCGTGTTGAGGTAGGATCTCTCTTGGTTCTACTGTGCCCCATAGGCCCTGAGCTTCTGGGCAATTCTATCTCCATCTCCCATCTCGCCTTGGAAGTTCTGATTACAGACTCTGACACCCCATCTTTGTAAAACATGGGTCCTGGCATCAGGCTTGTGCTTTTCTCCCGCTGACCATCTGATTGGTTCCTGAGAGACCGTTCTTTTTAACACTTGGATCTCGGTGTTGGTAATGCATTAATTAACTTTGCAACTGTATGATTTGAATGTAGCTTGATCCACTTCAAATTGTATCAAAACTTGGCTCCCAGAGTAATCACGCTAACCAGAGCTAGAGTCTTTCAGAGATGATGAGGTCATTAAAACGTGTGATGATTGGTGTTGTCACCTTCTCAGAATCTAGAGTCATCTTGGAGATGAGCCTTGGGGCATGTCTTCGGGGAGTACCCTGGTTATGTGAACTGATGTAGAGAGACAGTCTTAGCTGTGGCTGGGACCATTCCTTGGGCAGGGATCCCGCACTTCATAAAATGGAGAAAATGACCTGAGCACTAAAATGCATTGGTTCATGTCTCCCTGCTTCCTGACTGTGTATGTGATGTGACGACTAGCTACCTCAAGCTCTTTCTGCTGTGGAAGGCTTTGCCCTTGAGCCACAACAAACCCTTTGTCACTTCTCTGACTCTTCTCAGAGCACTGCATCATAGCAACAAGGAAATGAGAAAAACATTGAGACAACAGGAATCAGTGGTTTCCCCTTTCGAGTTCTTGCTTTTGCATGCCTGGATTGGACATCATGATGATGGGTTGTTATTATAAACATGTCTCTATATCTCCCCCTCCCTGTCTCCCCTTCCCCATTTCCCTCCTCCTCCCTCCCTGCCCACCCCCTTTGTTCTTCTACATTTACCTAAAACCCCACCAGCGGCCCTCACTAGAGCAGATGTTGGCTCATGGTCTTAATCTTTCAGAACTGTGAACTAAATAAACTCTTTATGATTTGTTCTGCCTCTGGTGTTTTGTTCTGTCAACACAAAAACAAATCAAAGAAACATACAAGGAGAACAGAAGAGAAAAAGGTAGTTGGGCCAAATTCATGGACTGATTGACTCCCAGCTTGGACTCTTACTGCCCATATGACCCTAGGACAGTTACTTAAATTTTCTATCCAAGTCTTCTTGTCTATAAATTGCAGACAGTAGTAGTCCTATTCAGAGTATCATGAAAAAGACATGAGCTAGTACTTAAAAATACCAGGAATAGCCCTGGGCCCTAGCAAGCAATATATTATCATATTTTATTAAAGATTCAGTGGAGGATGTTGGGAATTTATCATTGTCTGCCAAAAACGTTATCATTCTGAATTTTATTGTTAAATAAACATGACGTGTGATTTTTCATTAGCTCTCCATACACTCTCAAGAGTGGGTTTCAATCTTATTCCACATCGTAAAGTGACAACCGTTATTAAAATGATAGAGTTTCCTCTGAAGGAGCTGTGGGAGCACCAGAGATCTCATTAAAACCATTGCTTTGATTGAGGATCTGTTTCTGAGTGTAACAGTCCCTGAAAGTAAGTGCATTTCAGCAGGAAGTCAACTGCCAATGGAAACTTCAAAGGAAGTTCACTAACAGGAGTCCACGGAGCAAGCACTTCCTGCCAGCTCCACTTTTAGGAGCAAGCAGAATGCAAAAGCAAGGTTGGCTGTAGAAAGCCTTGTTTTGCTGATAAGAAGGGATGCCCTCTAACACAGCAACAATACTCACTGGCAATAGTGATCTTTTTATTTCCTTTAGTCATTTGGTACATATCAACTTCTTTCTTATAGTTATAGAAGCAACTTGTCACACACACACCCCCAGGCACAAATTTTATTGATCTTGAGGCTGACAGAGAGATGTCTCCCAAGTCATACAGGCTGCTATGACCAGGGAGTCTTCAGAAATGACGATTTCAATCAGGGCCTAGTCATTCGGATGAGAGGATTGGGTTTTCCATGATAGAAGAAAGGCATTGTCCCTCCCATCAAGGGCCCTTCTTCCCAGTCCTGTGGGCCCATCTTTCCTGCTTCTTATACAGACTGCCTGGCCTCTCCAGGTTCAGGTCAGGGAGGTAAAAGCCATGTTATCTTTCCCACTTGGATGACACTTTCACTGAGTAAACAGAATGGTAGGTTTATAGGATTTGGGGTGAGAGCATTGAAATCGTTGTATTGAAAGACCCCTGAGAGGTCACTCAAGCCTAGGGATATCACAGCCACCCAATAACTCAAAAGACACCGATCTTGATGCAAAGAGCAAGAGGTTTATTTCGAGATCAGCCGGCTGAGGTCGAGACTCGTAACACACGCAGGGGCAGAGGAGTGTTGAACCCCAAGTGCAGGATATGAGGGGTATTTAAAGGAAAAAAACACAAACCGAGGGGAGTGAGAGGGAATATCAGTGAAAGCACCAGCCCATTACTTAGTCAGGCATGTGGGGAACACCCTGTCCATGCTTTCCTCAGGAATTTAATCTTGTTCAACTACCTACTTTGTGGTTAGCCAGTTCTTAGAACCTAGAGCTCGTGAACCAGATGACCTGCATTCTTGGTTCAGCCTTTTTGTGGTCTGCTAAGTTCCTGGAACAAAGCTGGCCTGGCTCCACTTTATCTGCTAGGGGTCTTAGGCTCCATTCTATCTGCTAGGGGTCTCAGAAACTCTCTATTCCTTTCAAACACACTTCCAAAGTTGCCCTCTGACTTCTACATACATCCTATGGCACATAGTTGCCCACAAACACATACATTCACATACATAATAAAGTGAAATTGCAAAAGGAACAAATCTATATAACTCTAGATTCACATTTAGTTCTTACAGTATCTAGGGGTCCTATTGCAAACTGCATCTGTTCTCCTTTGTAAGATTACTTTTTGATTCCATTTGTGGTAGATCAAAAATAGGATGCAGACTGGGCAGCTGGCTCAGGGTTCATGAAAAGACAAACCGTGGAGAAAAAAACAAATCTCAGGATTATGTATACATCATATGAAAATTAACATATAATAAAAGTGGGGTTTTTTAATCAGTGAAAAATGAAAAAAAAAACTGAGTTAATCCCTAAATGATGGAAACATATTTAAAAGGAATAAGCCTGGATCTTTACCCAAAACAAAAATTGTTTTAAGAGAAATCATACATTTTTTGTTAAAAAAAAAACTATGTATTTATGTTTTCAAACACAAATTATATATAGAAAACCAAGCCAAACAAAACAAAACAAATCAAATAACGACAAATAAAAGGTTAAGAAAGTCAAGTGATTGAAAGTTGTGAGTCAGCTGAGCAGGGTGACACACGTCTTCAATCCAGCACTCAGGAGGCAGAAATCTCTGAGTTCGAGGCCAGCCTGGTTCACAGAGTGAGTTCCAGGACAGCCAGGGGCTACACAAAGAAACTCCATTGCAAAATAGTAACAAAATAGTAACAACAACAGAAAAGTTTTGAGTCAAATAAGGAAAATGTAAAATGGGAACGGTGAAGATACAAAGAGAGACAAGTGACCAGAAGCTTTTGTGGGGGAAGGCAGTGTTTGGGCATGAAAGAACAGAGTGAATGGAGGCTCCTTTTTTTTTTTTTTTTTTTTTTTTTTTTTGGAGACAAGGTCTTTGTAGTCCTGGCTAGCCCAGAGCTCAGTAGATAGAGCTGCCTGTCCTTGAACTCACAGGAATTGGAATACCTCTGCCTTTCTGAATGGTCTGATGAAAAGTGTACAATACCACACCTGGCTAATTTAGACTTTGACTTTCTACAATAGATCACACACTCCTAATTACACAGCAAAATCCCATGTAGTCATTAGGACTGAATTCAAGGAAGAATAATATTTTGAGTAAATCATCTACAAGACCATCAATCATTTACAGGGAAATTGGCAGAATTTAGGCGCTTAAGGGATTGAGACCCAGCTACTGACATCCCAAGCAAGGCCAAGAGACTGTAAGGATGTGGCAGTGGGCTCTAAGTTGATGACACTGTGTTACTGCCTGTTCTATCCTAATTAAGGAGTGACACTTCCTCCGGAGTGCTTGTTCAGGCTTGTGTAATAATTTACACATAACTCCCCAGTGATGGTTTAAGAAACTTAATATGGCACCAGGCATCCCTTAAGGTCCGCTGACCTTTGCCCTGGATTGGTAGTGAGATCCCAGTGTCCAGCAGGTGAGATGGGAGGAGTAAGATAATGGTGTTCCTGTTGGGAGGTATTTAACCCATTGCTTTCTGCTTTTGTAAAGTTGCTTACCTCCTGTGGGACCGGGATGAAAGGTCATTGCTAGACAACAAGAAATAAAAACAGACTGAAAGTAGAACAATTTTCTCGCCCAGCCATGGGTCTCATAGGTAATTACAATGTCCACCTTTAATATCCACCATTACAAATGCTTCCTTTAGCTCCCTTCTGCAGGGCATGCTGTCTGGCTCTAGGGCTGCTTCCTTCTGCTAGCAGTAAGAAGAAATTCATTTAAACCTAAATTTGAATTGAGACTAAGTCTTTGGTGTTTACCAGGGCATTCGAACACCACAGGTTGACCCAGATGAGGCAGCCTCGCTTCCAAGGCAGACTGGCTTGGAGCAGAGCATAAATGAGGACCGAGTTTGTCAGGGCAGGGTGTCTGGGGTGTCATAGCTGGACTTCAGCTGTAGATTTCAAGCTTCCAGATGTTGTGGTTTAAATGTGACCACACACACACACACACACTGCAAGCTCACGTGGGTTTCGGTATCTGCCCAGCTGTCGCTGCTGTTTGGGAAGGTTATGAAAACCCAGAAAGGGATGGCCTCACTGGGGAGTATGAGTCACAAGAGCTGGTCGCTGGGCTCTAACAGCCCAACCCTCCTTCCTGTCTACTCGGGTTCCTAGTCCACTGAGCTGGTTAGATTTCTGTCAACTGGACACAAACCAAGGTCATCTGAGAAGAGCTGACCACAGTTGAGGAGACGCCCTGTCCTGTAGACAAGCCCGTTGGCAAGCCTGTGGGGGCATTTTCTCGATTGATTCATGAGGGTGGGGTGGGGGAGCCCAGCATACCCCGAGCTGTGCCACCTCTGCGCAGGTGCTACGGTCCCTCTTGCTTCTTACCTGCGTGAGTTCCTATTCTGTCTTTCCTCAATGAGGAACAGAGTGTGACCTAGAAGTATAAGCCAGTTCTGCCTTTTCTTCTCCTAAGTTGCTTTTGATCATAGCAACAGAAACCCAAGTAACAAGTCCATCAAGATCTGAGGACATCGTGGATCCTATCGGCTGCAGCCTCAACCTGAGAGCCAAAGCAAACTCTCCATCTTTAGTTAGTTTTGTGGGGCATTTTGTCACAGTATAAAAGGTAATGTGCACACCATTAACATCTCGACTTATGATAATCATTTCAAAAGTGTGTGTGGCAGTTCAGTAAGATGACATAGGGGGAAGAGATCAGTGTGCTGCTAGGTGGTATCATGTTTAGTATAATTCACTTCGCTCTATACTCCTGAGAGCAAAGGACAAACAAACACATATACGTAATCCTATCTGCATTCTCATTTTCAAGATAAGGTCATAGCAAATAGACCAAGGGGCTTGTTGAATTATGTCACTATTCTGTGATAGGTGATCCTTCTGAAACTGGTTCCTTCTTCTCGACACTGGATTTAGTTGGTTATGGGCAATAAAGTTCCACTTAAGGGGAAGTGAAACCCAACACCTCTCTAAATGAATATAGACAGAGGGAAATCTGTTTTCATATTTCATGTGGGCAACAGAAAAAAATGTCTTGAGTATAATGCATGAAATAGGGGGGCTTGAGTAATGTCAGAGAAAGGACAGTTGCCATAAGGAAGACCCAGTTGTAGTTTCACTGACCAGCTTGGCCATCTTGATAAGCCTGGGAACTTATCAGGGAAAAGAGGGAGGCACACAACTTTCAGTAACCATAGGTGAAATTTAATTACAAGTTCAAGTCTCGTAGATAAATGGGTTGGCGGAATGCAGGGTGTACAGAAACTCATTAGGTATGCATTAATTAAGTGGCCCATTATTGCATTCATTTGTTAATTAAATTTTTGAAGAATTGCAATTACAGCCTTTCATCTTCACCTGGCAGACCTTCAGGCCCCAGTTATACATATATAGATGTATAACTTTAGCTTTCAGACAGAAAGCTATATTTTCTGGCTGTGCCCTCGGGCCCTTTTTTCCTTAGATGGTTATCTTTTAGGCAGAAAGGGAGAGAGAACTGAGTGAAAATTGATGATTCTGACTATGAGGAAAGGCAGTTTGGCTTCAGCCTCTCCATGTCACCCAAGGCTCTTAGAAGGGAGGGATATTGTTATTAAGACAATTACTTCACTATTATTCTGATTTTGTTTTCAGGAAATTGGCTTATTCTTGTGTGCGCACGTGTGTGTGTGTGTGTGTGTGTGTGTGTGTGTGTATAAGTTGTGACACATGTACAGACCTATGTATGTACCACCTCTAATAAAGCAGCTTCAGTCAATCACAAGAAGCTACCTTCCTAGTCCCGTGTCCCTATCTGTGGCTCCCAACAGCCACTCATATCTGGTCTCTGCGTTTCATTTTGATTTTTAAGAAAGCCATTCAAATGGAATCATATCGAATGCAACCTTTTGAGACTGACTTCTTTTTAAGAAGCTTTTCGATGAGGATATAATTAGATCATAGATCAATTAGAGTCCTTCTGACTCTGCACATGGCCCCTGCCTTTCTCCCTCCCAGGTTCGTGGCCTCTTTTTCCTTAATTGTTATTGTTACAATTATATTACATATGCATACATATAGAAATACAGCCTGCTCAGTTTGTTTAGCGTTACCCATGTGTATATGGTTTGGGGCTCGCCACTCAGTATCGAATAACCGATTATGGGGCTCATATCTGGGAAAGACTATTTCTCTCACTCTCGGCTGCTTGTAGTTCTTTGTCTAGGGGTGAGGCCATAACACTAGGCGTGTTTGAAAAAACCCATATGGGAATCTTATTAATTTTTATTTATCTAAGATTACATATAAAACACACAGGAGTATATAAGTACACACACACACCACACACAGTTTCAATGAAGTTATATCACTTGGGCTGGCAATGCTCCTCCCAAAAGCCACAGACCGACTAACAAAACATCTAATATTAGGCATGACAAAGGATTTCAAGTGGGTCAGGGAAGTCCAAGAGACTCCTAAAACAATATAGGATATTGCTGTTGCCCTGGGTTGCCATGAATGAGGTTGCTGTATCTGCGGTGACAAACTTCAGGCACATATAGGACTCTGTAGAGCTGTGTGTTACTCTTCTCACTGCAGGGACAAGAAGTTGAAGGAGGAAGGATTGATTGTCTAGTGGTCTGAGGAGAGATATCCATCTGGGTTCATGCAAGCACAGCCTGGGATAAGCCACCTAAGGATGCGCTTGTCAGAATGCACCTCAGTCATCAAACTATGCATTACTGATCTGAGGGTTTGTTGAGGTTTCAGACACTAGTTTGTGAGTATGTTCTGCCACCTAATGTTCGTAAGTGATCATTACATGATTCAAAATGCAAATAGGTTTTTGTTTTCTTTTTCCTTTAACATAGGGTTTTGTTGTTGTTAATCCATATCCCTCACCCCTAACACACAGGCCCAGTCCAGCACAATATGCTTGCTGTTCTATGCTGCTGTGCCTCCTGCACCCCCTGCAGTGTACAAAAACAAAAAATCAAAACCAAAACACACAAACAAACCCACCTTACTTACCTTCTATTCTGTCTAAAGGGTGAATTCTTTCACAACCCACCTAGGCCCCCCACTGTGGACTTTTTATGTTGAACAAAACTGGAGTAGACTACTCCATGGTAATCAACCGGCCATTGTGCTTGTACATTGTAGTTCTCTAACTAGGAGAAAAGGGAAGGCAAAAGTCAGACTCCTTGGTGACAAGGTTTTGAGTATTCTTTTTACTGTTTTTATTCAGATGCCCTTTTTTTCCTTTAATGTGGGTTTCATGCCATTTCTACCCACGTTTCCATTACCAAAAGCAGCTTGGAGAAGCAAAGGTTTACTTCACCTACAGCTTACAGAGATGGAGAGATGGCTCAGCCATTTTTAAAGACTGGGCTCACACCAGAAAACCTTCATCTTCTATCTTCCGGTTCTTCACAAAGGGAAGTCAGTGCAGGAACCTGGAGGCAGGAACTGAAGCAGAAACCACACTTTTTGCTGGCTTGGGCTTCAGGACTTGCTCAGCCTGCTTTATTTGTTTGTTTTTTTAAATAGCTCCTGGGGCGCCTCCCCAGAGACAGTAGGACTCACAATGGGCTGCACCCTTCCACACCAATCACCAATTAAGAAAATGCCCCCACAGGAGTACCTACAGGCCAATCTGATGGAGGCATTTACTCCATTGAGATTCCCTCTTCTCAGATGATTGCGCCTGTGAGAAGTTGACCCAACCCTACCCAACCCAACCCAAACTGAATCACACCAAAAAACTAACTAGGACACCATGGCTTAAACTTACAGGGGTGTTAAAATACAAATTTGATGAGTGTGCACGTGAGTGACATAAAAGCCATGCCAGACAGGAGATGCAGGTCTGCGAGACTTCGACCTGCAGGTCCCAGAAGCACTTGGTAGAACATTGCTGTCTATAATACCTGTAATACGGGAGGTGCTTTAGAGCTCCAAACGCTTCGTGAGCATCAGCTGGATTGACATACATTTGAGATGGACATCACCTCTAGCTTCATTTCTCAGATGAGGAACCTGAGGTACCAGTTTTAATACCATGGCTAAGTTCAGCATTCCCGAAGGACTGGTGTTGATACATGAGCAAAATAGAACTTAAATTCATTTAGTCTGGTGCTGAAATTCAAAGTCTACTGTGCTGTTGTAGTGCAGTGAAGCTACGTGCAGCAAACAGATTGCTGGCTGCCACAGACCCCACTCTGCAGATCTCCAGAAAGACAAGCATAGGTCCCTGGAGGAGCTCCCAGACAATGCTGACTCTGTTAGTTTGAGACCATGAAGAGCATGTGAGAAGGCAACAAACTGCACTGAGAGAGATTCTGCTGCCCAAGCTTCTCCCTCCACCTTGTTTGAGAGGTGGAGGGAGAAGCTTGCATTTTCACCAAATGCAGGTTGACTCTAAATTCTCCACATATGAGGAAAACCTTTGTTTGTTTGTTTGTTTGTTTGTTCTTCAAGACAGGGTTTCTCTGTATAGCCCTGGCTGTCCTGGAATTCACTCTATAGACCAGGCTGGCCTCAAACTCAGAAATCTGCCTGCCTCTGTCTCCCGAGTGCTGGGATTAAAGGCATGCGCCACCAAAGCCCAGCTTGAGGAAGACCTTTAAATGACAATCCTCTTGCCTCCCCCAACCCACCCGCCTCACAAGTGTGGGGATTGCAGGACTGTAAAACCACATCTGGCTCTGTTATTCAAACTTATGATGCAGACTATGAAATGTGAGACCTCTGGGTTTGGGGTGAAGTATACTCCATATTCTCTCTTCTTGCTATTAGATTGTACAAAGGATTTCCTGCTCTATAGTAAAAAAAAAACTCATGCTTAGATTCTGACCCTATCCTCCAAAGGAAATGACACAGGGATGGCACTTGAGGACTTTCTATTTGTCTCTTCATCATTACCCACCCCTTCCAATTCAACCTAAGCTACCAAGAAAGGATAATATTTTGAAACTGGGTCATGCTAACCACACTAACTATGAGAAACTGACATACCTGGGTTTGGTCCTGGAACCCACGTGGTGGAAAGTAAGAATCAGTTCTCACAAGTGTCCTCCACATACATGCTATGGTACACTCACCCACACTCACACATAATGCAATAATAATAAATAAAAGATAAGTTTGATACTTTACCATGCAACCGAGCAATTTCACATTTAATTTTTAATATTTACCCTAGAAAACACACACACACAATCACACACACACACACACACATACAACTATACTCACACACTTTATTTTTGCCATGTGTGGGCATATGTAATATATAGCATGCATATTAAATATATAAGATACACAAATGGCAAAATTAAGATAATTGCAGGAATAGTATACCAAGCTGAAGAATAAAAGAATAAAGAATGAATCTTGCATGGTATTTAAAGTGACCCATCTACAAGGATGTTCATATTACCCTTGTTAGTAAAAGCAATAGACCAAAAGCAGCCTACACGTCCACAAATAGGAGAGAAATTAAATTTGGTTCATATGCAAAGTGGAATAATATTCAGTCTCCATAAATAATGAAGCAAATGTTAGGCTCTGCCACTGACGACCTGTGATTAAAGTGGAAGAACCATAGGTCCTGCTCTCACTATTTGCAGAAAAGTTATACAGACACATTGTAACACACACACATTCATCCATTATAAAATTTTACATGGTGTCAGTTTACAAAATGTATGTGTGTGTGCATGCTGTATATGTTTGGTTGCCTGTGTGTGGAGTCCAGGGGTCAAAATTAAGAATCTTCCTCTATTACTTTCTATCTTGGCTTCTAAAACAAGGCCTCTTGCTGAACCTGGACTTCTCTGACTACACTAGCTGGTCAGCATGCCCAAAGGACCCTCCATCTCTGCCCATGCTGCCCAACTCTGGGGTGACAGAAACACTGAATACCTGGCTTTTTATGTGGGTGCTGGATATGGAACTCAGGTTCTTGCACAGCCTTTTGCTAACTGAGCCATCTTCCCAGCCCAGATAGTATGTGTCAGGTTGGGTTTTTTTTTTTTTTTTAAGATCTATTTATTATTTTTAACTATGCTTATGTGTTTAAGCGTGACTATGTGCACATGAGTGCAGGTACATGAAGAGCCCAGAGGTGTCAGATTCCCCCTGGAACTGGAATCTCAGACAGTTGCAATTTGTTAGAAACTGAATTTAAGTCCTCTGTAAGAGGACCAAGCCTCTTCTCCAGCACCTGGATCATATTTTTAAACATGTAGGTCCCTCCCAACAAGGATCTGAATTTAATTTTACTGCTACTTCAAATAAACAGATTATAATCACAAAAATAGTGCTAGTAATAGAAGTAGCATCTACTAAGCTCAAGCTATGTATTTTTATGGGGCTGAAGAGATAGCGCAGAGAGAGAGTACACACTGAGCAATATGGCCAGCCCCCAGCTCAAGATATGTTTAAGGTATTTTTCTATGCACTTTAGTTGTGTGTAGAAATCCCATAATAACTCCATCAAGTATGTATTTCTTTATATTCATTTTAAGTTGATGAAACTAAGCAAAGACAGATTGGGGAGAGGCAGTTTTCTCTTAAGTGAAGTGTGGACTGTGTTCTTTGCTCATCAAATGTGGTTGGAGCCAGGACCATTGTCATCAAATCTCTGCTCTGATTCAGTCAACATCCTGGCAATGTTCACTGACCACAGCACTTACAATGCTTGCCTTTCCTCTTTCAAAGCTCTAGTGTGTACTGAGACACAGGCCTTTCACAAACCTCAACTCAGGCAACCTTGCCATTTACCTGCAAAAAGAAAAGTCCTTTTTCTCTTGGAGTCTCATGCATTTTAAGGAAAGCTACTTTCCTTTCCAAGTGATTTAAAAGAAATTCCTGCTGGAAAGAGAATGTGAGCAGGGATGACTAACAGAAGCACAGAGGTGACACAGATGACAGAGACTCAAACAAACAAACACCAAAAAAACCAAAACATCAAAAAAGGGGGAGGGGTGTAAAAAAATTAACTTCCCACTGTCAATTATACAACACAGTACTGTACCAGGAGGTGGTAGCACACACCTCTAATCCCAGCACTCAAAGGGTGAGGCAGGTGGATCTCTGTAAGTTCAAGGCCAGCCTGATCTACACAGTGAGTTCTGGGACAGCCATGGCTGAACAGAGAAACCCTGTCTTGAAAAACCAAACCAAATCAAACCAAACCAAAACCTACAACCACCACCACCACCACCACCACCACCACTACTACCCACACAGTACTAGAGACACTATGTCTCTTACATGATCAAAACAATTTATCCCAAAATGCTGAGCTGACAACCAGCTGTTCTCTAAAGCCAGATTTTGGACTCCAAATCTCTCCGAAAGAAAACTGGCCTTGTGAAAAATGTAGCACTAATGAGTTAGTCCAGCACAAGCGTAAGACAGTGGGCTACGTCGTGAAAGAGCGGAGAGACTTTCTTCATGGAAGGTCTTTCCCCCAGCAAATCAGCTCTGGTGTGGGAACTGGACCACTGCTCTCAGCAGCACAGAAGCTGCAGAACAGTTGACTGCTTTCCCCTGTAAATGAGATGAGTTATAAAACAGTAATACTGAGCAGACAGTGATACAAAGGAGGGCTGGGAGAAAAGAGGAACAGAACAGGGTGGGATCCACCGATTGTCTGTTTGGGGTTTTATTTTATCTTTTTCTATCAGATGTTGAAGGTTCTTATTCTAGCTACTGATGACTCCTTGATGACACAAGACCACGGAAAAGGTAGAACACACACACACACACACACACACACACACTTAAAAGCAGAGACTGAAATGTCAGCAAAAAAATTTTTTTTTTAAATCCTTTTTACCAAGAAAGCCATTGTGAAACTATTGTTTGCTGGCCTAACAGAAATGAAACCAAGGCTTTCACTGAAGAGTCCTATTCTTCAGCCAGATGCTGAATCCACAGCCTCGTTTCTGCAAGCGCTTGCTTAATGGCCACAGACAGCTTCTGTTTGATGTAGTGGGTCACCCGGAAGAAGAGGTATAACAGAAAGCAGGGCCAGGCAGAAACTAAATTAGTCCTTTGAAGGCTGCTGGGCTGGCATCACACCAGGCATCTCTACTAGGAACTGTTAGCTTTCTGTAAAGGTGTTTGGTAGTTATTTCACTTCGTGGGGGGGTGGGGGGAGGAAGAAATGCTTTGTAAAATCTTCTTTCTCTCAGTGCCTCTCAGTAAGTCCTTCTGAGATCTCAACGTCTCTCTAGGAATTACAATATTTTTCTTGGTTTTATGTGTATGGGTGCTTTGTTTGCATGTATAGGTGTATACGTGTACCACACACATGTAGTGTCCACAGAGAGGAGAAAAGGGTGCTCACTGGATTCCCTGGGACTGTGTTGGGTTGTAGTATGCGTGGGACTTCTTGTTGGGTTGATGTGTGGGTCTCCAGTCTGTCTCTTGCCAGGGCTAGGCCTCTCGTGGGGGACAGAGGCACAGGAAGTAGACTATGTTCTTCACAATGACGCAGGGTGGGCATTAGGTTATGTGAAGCCACAGGACCCTGCTGGGGGTGGGGTGGGGTGGGGGAGAGCACAGTCTGAGGTCCCCGGGGAGCCAGAGCAGTTCTGAGGCTCTTAGGCCCCCAGGCACCGCTGGGCTGGGGGTGGGGGGTGGGTTCAGATTGGCCCACAGCCGAAGGGGAGGGGGAGAAGCTCTGGCTGTGTCCCTGGGGAGGAGATTCTCTCTTGGTTGCTTGGGTGGCTGGTGGTGTGTCCGTGGCTGAGAACACAGAGGGAGATTAGACATGGCTCTGTATGTAAAAACCTTCTCCATTGTTCCCCACAGGGGATCCAGAAGAAAAGAAACAGTCAGTGGTCTTAAGATGTTTATTGTCATGGCAGAAAGTAGATGAGAAACTGTACCTCCCCTTTCTTTCAGGTTAGGCCTGAGGTCAAATACCTTTTGTAAGGAGGAGGGTCTGAGAAGAAATGTTTAATTGGCTATGTATGTCCCTCTGGCCTTTAGGTACCTCATTAATATGGAGATCTGTCTTGAGCCTCTGAGGCCTGTATTCACGCCCTCTACCTGTTGTGTTGTCCTATGTGACTGAAAGGCACAGATCTATGGAGGTCTGTGGAGCCTGGAGTCTGGGAATATGGTGACATGCCTGCCATCCCTTGTAGGGGGGCCTGCGGCGTCTCCAGTAATTTCTAGCTGGTGCTCAACCAGAAACCAGGTTGCCTTTCACCGTCCTACAGGACTGAAGTTATGAGCTGTCATGTGGGTGCTCAGGTCCTCTGGAAGAATAGTCACTGCTCTTAATAGCCCCATGATTATTTCTCATAAGTTGAGGCTGACCTTGAACCCATGATGACCTGCTTGCCTCAGCGTCCTGCATGCTAGGATTAAGGATAAGGGCGTGAGCTACTATACCAGGTAATTCATTGATTATTAAACTGTGACAATCTAACCTGAGAAGCACAATCAAGTTTTAATGGAAGCTTCAATAAGCAACCTTTGATTCCAGGGGCTTGTGAAGTCTGGGGAGCCATGTGGTTTATCTGGGCCCTTAAGAGGCAGGGCTGCAGGTTATCCCTCCATCAGAGATGCTGTAGACTAGAGTGAGTTGCCAGCATTGCAGAAGGGAGTTGTGTCACCAATAATATGTGATGATTATTATAAGACACTTTGTATCAGTTACTGTCCCATTAGTTGCTTTTCCATTGCTGTGATGAAATACCATAATAACCAAGGCAATCTATAGAAGGACGGGTTTATTTGGGCTTATGGTTTCTTCTGGATAAGAGTCTATAACCATCACCAGGAAGGGACAGGCAGGCATGGAACAGCAAGCTGAGAGCTCACATCTTGACCTACAACTATGAAGCAGAGAGAGTGTGCACTGAGGATGGCCCTAGGCTTCGAAACCTTAGAGCTCGTCCTGAAGCCACACCTCCAACACCTATCCAAATATCTCCATCAACTGGGGCGACATCAACCATGTATTCAAACATCTGAGACTGCCGGAGGACATTCTCACTCAAACCACCACAGACACTCGTCTACAGAACTGGGATTCTTTGAGTGTATTTAGGTCAACACTCCCTCCCAACTTGTTTGTGGTAATGGATTTGCCATCTTCTAGAAAATCTGCACTGAAGGATGCCCAAGGGCATAGTGACAGAGTGAGGGGACTGGTTGCAGCTCTCAGTGGAAGCTACAACAATCTGATGTTGTGACAACACAATGCAGTTGGAGTCAGCAGGTCCTGAAGAATAGCAATGAATGGACTCCACACATGCCCTTCAACTCTCCTGGTAGTTGAATGACTGACTGTAAGTCAGGTTCCTTTGAGGTTAGGGATTGTCCCCATTTGTTTCTGTTGTTGATGATGATGATGTAGATGTAATAAACATGATCAAGAGTAACTCGGGTGGAAAGGGCTTATTATAAACTCTTACACTTTACAGTTCACCAAGGGGAGGCAAGTCAGGAACTCAATGCAAGTACTGAAGCAGCAACCATGGAGGAGTGCTGCTCACTGGCTGGTTCAGCTGTCTTTCTTATGCAGCCCAAGCCTTCCTGCTCAGCCGTGACACCATCCCCAGTGGGCTACTCCTACATCAATCAACAGGCAAGAAAATGGTTCACAAACATGCTCACATGCCAATCTGATGGAGGCAATTCTTCAGTTGAGATTCCCTCTTCTGAGGTATGTTAGGCTTATTATGTCAAGCTCATAAAAAACTGACTAGTACATGGGTGATAGTACATGAGAGAGTACTAGTACATGAGAGTACATGATAGTACATGAGAGAGTACTAGTACATGAGAGTACATGATAGTACATGAGAGAGTACTAGTACATGAGAGAGAGAGAGAGAGAGAGAGAGAATAAAGCTAGAGAGAAAGAAATCAGTTAAACATTTTTGAAGATGAAAGCAGCAACCCCTGCCCACGTTTCATGTAAGCCACCACCTCTATTATTAGCAAATGCAGTAACATCACACAACCATCTGCTGCTTTCTTAAAATACTTGGAGACTGGGCCCAGTGTTGGGTGTTAAGTTTCATCTTTTCGTCAAGACACACTGAGCAGAGGGAGAGAAGAGGTAAGGGAAGGGTTGGGACTCAGGGAAACAAAAGAAAGACTGGGCAGTGTCCCTGGCTGATCAACTCCCAAGGCCTGACCTGTTAGTCTGCCTGCTGCCACACAGCCTTGGATTCCAGCTTCACAACAGCTGTCATCATGAAAACTTAGCTCTGACACTGAGATGCAGCTGTTTAGGAAAGAGAGAGAGAGAAAGTATGAAACTCCTATTCTTGGTCTGCCTACTTTGACCACACACAGCTCTGCCTCCTTTGATTTTAGTTTATTCTGCAGTTTTACTTCCCCCCTTGTCACTGATCTCCATGTCACTGGAAACAGTCCACTTTCTTCTAATCCTAACTGAGGCTCCAGCTGGGATGAAACAAAGTAGAGTGGAGATGTAGGAAGGCCACGTGGTCTGTACTTGAAGATGCTTGCTATTGACATTCTGTATTCATAGCTGCTTGGATGGCCATGAAGAGTTGACTTAACTAGCTAGTCACTTTCAACAAGAAGATCAAATGTTGCGGCTGAAGGGGATGTCTCACCAGGTAAGAGCGCAGGCTGCTCTTCTTGAGGCTCCAGGTTCAACTCCCAGCACCCACATATTGGTTCACAATTCCAGTTCCAGAGGATCCTGATGCCCTTGTTAGCCCTTGATGGGTACAAGCCAAACACATGGTATGAAAGACATACACGCCGGCAAAATATCCATAAAATGAAATAAGAAAATAAAAATATTTTTAAAAATTATGAAACGTCGCATTATAAAACTGACATTGATAAAAATGAAATTCCAATTGCAGGCCTTGCATGGCATTCTGGGGAACTGCTGGTAAACATGGCTATGCTGTTCTACTTTAAACTCTCTATGTAAACTTTTCTCAAGATGATTCCCAGTGGTTAGTTACACCTGACCAATGGGAGAGGAAGTCATGGCTATTGCACTTTATGTTTACCTGAATACAATGGTACAGAACATGGGTGTTGAAATCCAAGAGTCCTGCTGAGAGACATTACTGTTCTCCAGTGACCTGATCCTCGAAAAGCTGGCACACAATCCTGTAAGTGTTGGGTTCCTAACCTGAAAAATGGGTAAAACAGCAGTGTCTTTTGTGTGTTATAAAAATTAAATCAGGAGAATAGAGAGTTGGCTCAGCTGTAAAGAGGATATGTTGCTCTCACAGAGGATTGGGATTGGTCCCCTGGGCCCACGTGGTGGCTCATGACCATTGCTACCTCTTGTTCTAGGTGATCTGACGGTGTTTGACCTCATCAGGAGGCACCCAGAATGCAAATGGTGCACATACAAACATGTCGGCAAAGCACTCACACATAAAGTAAAAATAAATGTAAAAAATGAAATTAAACCAGTAGGTGGAGAGATAGCTTAGTCAGTACCATATACAATGCAAGCATGAGATTCTGAATTAAATCTGCAGCACACGGAGAAAAAACACAGGCTTGGTGGAGTGCATCTCCTGCCAGCTAGACTCTTAAGAACAGCTAGAGACCTTTTCAGGTGGGTGGATGGCTCCTGGGGAACAGTACCTGAGTTTGGCCTCTGGCCTATATGTATATGGGCAAACATGTATCTCCTGCCAGGTACAAAGAGAGCAGAGAGTATGAAAAGGAGCTGATACATTTCTTTATAAGACACAAAGTAACTGCTCAGTCAATGACAGGCTGATACAAAAGCTGAACTATCTTTTCCTTGACCACCTGAGACAGTACAGAAAACTAGTTACTTATTTACTTACATGGAAGGTGTACAATGAGGTGTCACCATATTTTACTTGTTGCCTAGCTACAGCACCAGAGAGCTGCAGCCCCTAGGTGCTGTCTATACTAGTGACTAGCAACATTTTTGCAAAACCTGGGCCTAGTCAAGTTTTATAACTTGGTTGCTGTCTTAGTTACCTTTCTTCCTGTTGCTATAATAAAATATACTGACTAAAGTAATGTGAGGAAAGAAAGGAAGGATTATTTTTGACCCGTAATTTACAGTCCATCACGGAGGGCAAGTCAAGGCAACTGGTCACATTGAACCCACAGTCAAGAAGAAGATACTGATAAATGAATGTTCAGCTCATTCCTCCTTTGTCTACAGTCCATAATCCCAGACCAGGAAATGGTGCCAGCCACAGTGGGCAAGTCTCCCATATCAATTAACCAAATAAAGATAATCCCTTACTGGAATGTCCCTTTTAAAAATGGCAGAAACTATATAATTATTTCTATATTTGGAGTTAAGCCTTGTCTCTGTGTTCATAGATGACCCATTGAAATGTTCTGGAATAAAGTTTATTGGGCTTTAAGGAGTACAGGGTAAGTGTCTTTTCTTTGAAATGCTTTTGTCAGAAGCCTTTTGTATTTCAAATTCTTTTTTAAATTTTTTTATTAGATATTTTCTTTATTTATATTTCAAATGTTATCCCCTTTCCTGGTTTCCCCTCTGAAACCCCCATTCCATCCTCCCTCCCCTTGCTTCTATGAGGATGTTCCCTCTACCCACCCACCCTCTCCCGCTTCCCATCCTGGCATTCCCCTACACTGGGGGGCATCGAGTCTTGATAGGAACAAGGGCCTCTTCTTCCATTGATGTCCCACAAGGCCATCCTCTGCTACATATGGGGCTGGAGCCATGGGGGTCACTCCATGTATAATCTTTGGTTGGTAGTTTAGTCCCTGGAAGCTCTGGGGGTCTGGTTGGTTCATATTGTTGTTCCTTTTATGGGGCTGCAAACCCCTTCAGCCCCTTCAGTCCTTTCTCTCACTCCTCCATTGGGTCGTGCTCAGTCCAATGGTTGGCTGCAAGCATTAGCCTCTGTATTTGTCCGGCTCTGGCAGAGCAGATTTCACATTTCTTAAATGGGAGCTAGAATGTGAGTGTGTAGATTTTAGGAGGTGAACATCCATAACTGAAAACTCTGAATTATGAAATGCATCAAAATCTGAAATGTCTTAGGTGCTAACATAAATGTTAAACTTTCAAATTCTTCAGATTTTCTGATAAAAGATGTTCAACTGGACTGGTGACTAACATCTGGATCAACACATTTGCTTTTCTGTTTCTTTGATAGAATGCCATGACCAAGGCAACTTATAGACCGTGTGTTTATTTGGGCTTATGGTTCTAATGGGATCAAAGGTTGCCATGGCAGGGGAGCATGGCACTGAGCAGCAGGCATGGGCATAGCAGCTCTAGCAAGATGCTGAGAGCTCACACCCTTTACCATAAGCAAGTAGCAGAAAGTAAACTAGAAGTAGGTGAGGCTTTTTTCCCTCTCAAAGCCTCCAGTGACACACTTCCTAAGCCTTCCCAAACACTGGCACCAACTATGGACCAAATGTTCAGATGCCCAAGATTTTGTGGCTACTTCACACATATAATGGATAAAATATTATCATGTATTATTTTGCATTTTTCAAATTAATTTTACTTCATGTTCAGTAGCCACAGGGGGATGGTGGTTAATGTATTTAAAATAGTTTATCTGTATGTGCTCATGACTGTCTATGATCGAAGCATTCCAGGAGCCAGAGAGATGGCTTAGCTGTTAAAAAGTACTTGTTGCTCTTGCAAAGAAGATAACTTAATTCCTAGCACCCACATGGCAGCTGTAAACCATTCATGACTCTAGGTCCAAGGCACACTTCTGGCCTCTGCACACACCAGGCATGCAAGAGGTACACACAGAGACATGTGGGCAAAACACTCATACACTGAAATAAAGAAATCTAATAGCGTTTTAAATAAACTAAACCCACAGAACTCCAGATAATGACAAAGGAGGATTGAAAATTCAAGGCTAGCCTGGGAAACAAAGCAAGAAACCATGCCTCAAATGACAAGACAAGACAAAGGCAGCAGTGAACAAACAAAATATGGCTCAGAACACTGAGGCATGGTGTAGATAGAGTTCTTAGCGATGATTTTGGGTCTGGGCATTGATAAAATTAGGACATACTGCCATTCCAGCAGTAGCAGGGAATTCAATAAACAGGCTTCGCCATGTGGATCTTTTAAGATCTTGAACCTCTCCTGTGTTGAATGTCAACTTAGAACACAGATAAAATTACTGCTGTCTAGAAAGCAGTGAGGTGTGAATTTTAAAAGCTTTGAAATATTATATCGCACAAATTTGGTTTGAAAATTTGATAGGTGTGCACTATGAAAAAGCATTTGCAATCACATTTGTGATCGTGGGCTTTGAAGAAAAAAAAAGAAATGCAGAAAGAGAAAGTTGAAGGTCTATCTTGAATTTGACACCTCTTTCAAAACATTTAGGGGGTGGGGAGCAAGGTAACTTAGCAGAAGTCTCAGGAAAGATGAGCCAAGTCCTCCTACTTGCCCCAGTTCTTGTCTCTAGTTCTAGCCTCTTAAGAAGAGTGACAACTTTATGTAAACCCCACTAAGAGAAATGAAAAAGCTGTGCAGAAACTGGTAGGTGGAAACACAGGTAAGGATGGGATAAGGTGATATTGGCAGGTGGATTGGCAGAAAATGAAAGGCTGGGACACAGAGGAGGAAGAAGAGGAGGAGGAGGAGGAAGAGGAGGAAGAGGAGGAGGAGGAAGAGGAGAATGAGGATGAGGAGGAGGAGGAGGAAGAGGAGGAAGAAGAGGAAGAGGAGGAAGAAGAGGAGAATGAGGAGGAAGAGGAGGAGGAGGAGGAGGAAAATGAGGAGGAGGAGGAGGAGGAGGAGGAGGAGGAGGAGGAGGAGGAGGAGGAGGAGGAGGAGGAAGAGGAGGAGGAGGACAGAACAGCAAAACCAACCACCCAAACCCCAAGACGATTCCTGCAAGAGAAGGCTTGTGGGAAGAATATACCGTTTTTCCACTTCAGAATGTGTTCATAGGCAGGGAATTTTCCACTGCAGGGAATGGAGGAAGTTCATGTTACCTAAGCTCCTTTCACCTCTGAGACTCCATTTAATTGGTTCCAGATATTACATAGAGAGGCAGTGTCAAGGGTTTAGTAGTTTGATGGCCTGGGTGCTACACTGTGGGGCCAAATCTTGGCTCAACCTTTTGGATGAACCTCACCTTGAATTAGTCACTTGGACACTCTGGGTCAGCTTCCTCTACCAAATAGAAATAGGACATCCCACATCTAGTTCTGGCAATACTCTAAGGGTCTGTAACATATAAACATATAACATATAAACATATAAAAACATATTAAAAGCTTTTATTTCCATATAAGTTAAGGAGCCCTTTAACTCAGGTTTCTTGTTTTGTTTTTGTTTTCCTTACTCACTCTACTTCAGGTCCCATCTTTCCAAACAAGCCATTTCTGGCTGCTCACAGGCACTTTATCTTACTGGGACGGTGTGGGAAAACCTACCTAAGGAAAAACACAATAGTCTCCAGTAACAAAAATGGGCCAAGATTGCAGCCAAGAAGCAAAGCATTTTACATGTTTTTCATCCCATAACCACCGTCTATGAAACGATTCAACCACAGACGGGATCCCTGAGAAATTCTAATTCCAGGGTTGAACACAAGAAGAACATTGAGCTCACCAGCGCGTTTAAATCTACAAGTATTTTCCCCCCATAGAATCATGCTTTAGAGGGAAGTCTGCCCCTCTCACATCTGAGACGCCGACTGTTGCTCATAGCTCCAGACACAATTGCCTTGAATTAGTAACTTTGTTTCGTTCTGATACTCTCACTCTCCTGAGTCCCCTCTTCACATTGTTTCAGTGAGTTCCTGTCCAGAGAGCAGAAGTTCTTGAGTCAACTTACTTAAGCTCAAATACTAAGTCTACTATTGAGGGATTAGACCTCAATTTATTATCTGAAAATAGAGGATAGTCCCTACCAGACGGCTAAACGTTAATTGGCCTTAAGTACCTGGTCAGTTAAATCTTGGCTCTGGGATCAGAAGATAACGAAGGCAGCAGTCTTAACTGTCCAGCACTCCACCCGCAAAGGTGTTTGACCTCTGAGGCTTCGGTCTCCATTATCTCTCTGAACACTAAAAACTTAAAGCCCCGTTCAGGGTGTGTCAATAGCCAGTAAAAGTTAGGCCCCCAAGGCAGCTAAACCAGAGATGCGCACTGAGGCTTTCAACGGCTTCGTGGATGCGCCAGGATATTGAAGTCTAAGTTCCTTTTCAGACTTAACAGTAGCCAACTCAAGCCCCTGCAGAGCACAGGCTGAGAGGCGTGTCTCCATCTATTCAAGAGGCGTGGCCTCCCGGGACGCCCCCAGGGGGGCGTGGCGCCTCGCCCCCTGCTTGGTCCAAGCCTCTCTTTCGCTACGCGCACGCGTACTTCCCGAGAGGCGGAACGGCAGGCGGTGAGCACAAGGCGCTTCCCGGAAAACCGCGAATGGGCCGCAGAGGGTGGGAGCAAAGTGCGCCCCAGGGCGGGGCGCGAGGCGGAAGCGCTGAGGTCAGCTGACAGGGTCTCGTGACGGCCGGGGCGGCGGCCACGCACGCGCGTTAGTGTTCAGCGCTCGCAGCCTGGTCGAAGATGGCGGCGTCCAGAGCGAGCCTCTGAGAGGCAGAGGGAGGAGCGGAGGGGTGGGGGCCGCGGCGCAGGAACCGGCGGCGACAGGCCCCGGCAGGGAAAGGGAAAGCGAGAGGGAACGGGGCCGGCGGCGCCTCATCCCACTCGAGACGTGGAGCCGGCGGCGGGCGGAGCTCGGGCTGGAGCGCCTCCAGCCTCCTGCGAAGGTAAAGCCGCCTCCGGCTCTGGGTTTCTGCGATGCCGCTTCCCACCTTCGGGGATCCGGGGACTCCGGGCAGGGACCACAGGGCGGGCAGCGTTAAGCTGCTGCGGCTCGAGGCTGCTGAAGCAGTGATCCTCCGCCCTGGGATTCCTGCGCTCGGACCCTCCCCTCCCCCGGCTCTGAGTGACATTTGCCCCGGGCACTGCCCTGGCAGCCCCACCCCTCTCTCTGCCTGGCAGTCTTTTTCTCCCATCACTATCCCTGTCCCCCACTTCTCTCGGCAACTCTCCGTGACTTGACTCCACACCTCCTTCCCCTGTGGGCTCCACCCTCGGGATTCCCTTCTGGATGCCGGCGCCTCCGGTTTTCTTAGGTTAGCGGTCCTCCTTCCATCCTCTGGGGTCCCGCGTAGACTCGCATTTTTTTCTTTTTCCTCGTCTCAGTTTCGATTTGATGGGAAAGGAGGAGAAGCTGCTCTTCTCTTCCTCAAGTCCTTTATCACACACCAATTTTCCCCCCAAGGCTTTTTCTTCTTGCAAAGTAGCCTGGCCTGTTCACTGTTGCCCATGCTGGGCTGTGATTTCACCTCTGAACGCTGCTTTTGGTGTAGGTGAAGCAGCACTTTGGACGCTCAATGAAGTGGGTGTTCAGAGTACACCTGCGTGCCTTTATCCCCCAAAGCCCCCTATGGTAAGATGCGAAATTAACCACTCTTATCTTGAAACCGTTTCGCTAATCACTTGGTGGAAGGATGATGTAAATAAAAATCGCCCCCTAACTTAGAGATGAACCCCCAAAGGAGTGATTTTTCCTTTCCGAGATCTGCTTTCCCCTTTTATTCTACAGTTTGGTTTTTTTTTTTTGTTTGTTTCTAGTGCCTTATTGTTTAACTTAATTTAGCTTACAACATAAACCCTTTTAATTTTCATATATAATGTAAAACAATGTTTAAGTTGCAATATCGAAAATAGTGGCTTTGACCACCATTTACCACATTACATTAATACCACATTGCATCCAGGGGCCGCCAGTCCTGGTTGAGAAAACACTGAGTTTACATTTGTTTGAAAACAGGAAGTACAACAAATTAAAGGAGAAAAAGAGGAGTCAGAGTTAAAAAACAGGGATGTAAAGGCAAAGGCCTTAAAGCTAGAGTCCTAAGCCAATACCAGCATTCGTATTTCCCTGAGAAGCTATGGATAGTCTTTGTTTCTAATGCAGCAGTAGTAGTCTAAATTGTACTAGCAAGCCTAACTGCAAACAAATCAAGTTCTTAAGGTAAAATCAAAACATGGATATCTTCAGTAAAAAAGTTAGGCACTAGTGGGAAGTATGAATTATTTGGTTACTCAGGTAGATGGTAATAATCTGTTTCTCTTAAACTTAGAAGAAAAGTTAATAGTGGAACCTAGTTCCCAATAGATACTAGAGTTGAAATCAAAAGAGCATGTTAGTCCCATGTTGGTCCCATTCCCTCAGCACTTGTAATTACATGGGTGAATTTGAGGTGTCCGTTCAGACTTTTTTCCTGCTTCTCTGAGGAAAGTGTAAGGAAAGTTAGGCAGCTACACGGCAGCTCAGTTTTGTTTGTTGCTAAGGCTTTGGTCTAATGTCTGGCAGGGTTTAAAGTGCAGTTTTAGTTCGTTATGTTTGTTTTAGTCTTCACATATTGGGATAATTTTTTTGCGCTTAAAATGTTGTTTGTATTTATTTTGTGTGTTTGAGTCCATGTACCATGTAGCATGTGTGAAGGTCAGAGGACAACTTGCAGGAGTGCAGTGTGTTCTTCATTGTGTGAAACTTGAGGATTGAACTCAGGGAGTGAGCTGTGATGGGTGTCTCCATCATGTGGGACTGGAGGATTGAACTCAGTGAGCTGTAATGGGTGTCTCCATCATGTGGGACTGGAGGATTGAACTCAGGTTGTTAGGCTCATTGGGAGGCCATTCAAAATCTTCTCCTCAGCTTTTTTTATATAAAATAATTGTTAACATGTTCTTTGGTATCCTGAAATCACTTATACCATTTAGCTTTGATTCCAAGACTGAAAGCTTTGCTCTAATCTTTACAGTTCAGGGCTTAGGGGTTTGGAAACAAAAACCTAGACTAACCAAGTTGATCACTTCAGAGACAGCTTAGAAGAGTGAGAACACTAGAACCACTAACTCAGCTCAGGCCTGAAGGAGGAGTTGGAGAGGGAGGGGTAAAACCAGAGGAGGGCTTTTGGATGTGGTTTAAGAGTTCAGCTAGAACAGTTGAAAATGGATGAAAGTGCCAACTTAGACGCTGTTTACGTACAAACTTCACTGGGTACGCTCCTAGGAAAGATGGGAAAAAGTCTTACTGAGAGTGTGTCCTTGAGACCTGACGGAGGGGAACAGTAGCAGAGCTTTTAAGAAGGTTGAGAAATTGTTCTAATTCTCTCTCCTTGGGAATAACAAGGTTTAATGTATGTGTGGGAGCCATATTAACAGCACGATTGATAATAAAATGTATTGAGCTTAGTGGAAGATGGAGAAGTAAGAATATAATGCTTAGAACAGAGACTGTATCCCCAAAAGCACAAGGTCACACAGAGCACAACACAAGGGTCAGACAGACATTTCTCTAGTTAAATCACCTATTTCCACAGATACACATTATTTTGCAAAAGAATGAAGCCAGTGGTGCCCTGCAGTTAACTGTTGCAAGAACATAAACCCAGCTCAACTCCTACCAGGGTTACTGTAACCTCTGCACTTGGCCTCACAAAGCAAAGGGACACTCATCTGGTCACGAAATTACTTACCTTTGTTTCCACTACTCTAAACATGTCTGGCTTTCAGTGAAGAAGTAAGACACAGATGAAAAGCTAGAAGGAAGAAAGGAAATGTCTAAGAGAGCAGTTATCTACACTCAGATTGTAGATGGAGGTAGATAATGTTATCCAACAGGGAACACTCAAATGCTGGATGTGATGAATAATTTCAAAAACAAAAGCACAGCAGAGAGATGCAGCATGCCTTTTGGGCTTACCTGATGTGTCGCTTAGAGGAAAACACAACAGACCTGTATGTAATGTCAGTCAAAATTAATCATTCTGTATCATTAAAACACTGATGAAAACCATTCAAAGACTTGGTTCTCAGGACTCAGGCTAGGTTACCCACAACCACCTGTAACCAGCTCCCTCTTCTGGTCTCAGTACCTACATCTGCTTGCAAATACCCCCACACACATACACATAACATTTAAAAACAATAAAAATAAAATTTAAAAGGAGTTTGGGTAGCCAGGCCATGGTGGTGCACACCTTTAATCTCCACCTTTGTTTCAAGTTGGAATGGTCAGAGTGCTATTAGAATTCTAGTGCATGCATGAATATATATATCACAAATATATATATATATCTCACAAATACACTTGTTCACACACACAGAGTCTATAAGATATATACACAGAGATATAGTGTACAAGAACTCATCTCTGAAAGATTAAAAATAAAAGGGAGAAAGATACACCATGAAACCAAAAGATAACTACAGTGATAGACAGAACTGACTTTATGGCACATAATGTTGTTTGGTGGTTTTTTTTTTTTTTTTTTTTTTTTTTTTTTTTTTTTTTTTTGTTTTGTTTTTCAAGACAGGGTTTCTCTGTGTAGCCCTGGCTGTCCTGGAACTCACTCTGTAGACCAGGCTGGCCTTGAACTCAGAAATCCACTTGCCTCTGCCTCCTGAGTGCCAGGATTAAAGGCATGCACCACCACTGCCTGGCCCAAAAATATTTATAAAGGGAAAAATACAGTGTTGAAATTAGGCCTGGTTCTGCCTCCCAGTCCCATGCTCCCAAAAATAAGACTCAGACTCAAAATACATTTGCAAATACCTTGGCCATATAGCTAGGCTCTTCTCTGACAGATATAACTTAAAATATCCCATTTATTCCAGCCTACATTTTGCCATGTGTCTGGTTACCTGTGCTCAGGCACCATACATCAGTCTTATCACATCTTCCTGGGCGGGTCTTCTGCCTGGCTATATCCCAGAATCCTTTCTCTCTCCCCAGAATATCCCACCTGTATTTCCTGCCTAATCCATAGGGCATAGGCTTTTTAATTGACAGGTGATGCATCCATACAGTACACAAGATATTCTCTCTACAATACAGATTTGTTAAAAAAAAAAAAAGATACAAACATGCTGTATGTCAAGAAAATAAGCACATTTCTCTGGTGGTATATAAAGTCAAAAGGCATTCCATGTGCTTTCCCCAAAAATCGCTTTGCTATGTTAAATTGAATAAAAACAGGACTTTTATGAAAACTAGGTTAGGGACACAAAACTGTGAGCTTTACAGTAACATCTAATGCAATGGGCACTTGGAAGCAGCACTGTTTGGCACGGAACAGTACTCTGTCGTTTTGTTAGTTGCTTGTGGACATGAGCATTGGAAGGAGTCACAGTGTATTGAGTTCCTGTGAAGTTTTTGAAAGGAAATGTAAATGAGACAGAGTGTGACGTTGTCTGGTGTACACATGGATTGTAGCTCTTTGATCTTCGATGTGCATGTACATGCTTCGAGAATATCTAAGTAGCTGTTGGGCTGAGGACTTACATCTACATTCACCTTGTGTTTCCCAGTGACTTATGAAATAGCACATCAGTAAATCATACTCCTCCAGGTGTTGAGTATATGCTAGGCAGACACTCTGCTTCCAAGCTATAGCCCCAGCCCGGTGTGCCAGCCATATTGGAATAAGTTAGTAGTAAATTATTGAAATGGCATTGTGGCAAAACTGACTATGCGTTTCAGTATACGAGGAAGTATGGCCACACCACAGTAAGCAATAAAATTGTCAGAGATATGCACCTTTGTGCAGAATCAGTTTGTGACAGAAACATGGAAGGGCACAAATTTGTCATCTTGGTGACTTAAATACCACAAATGGAATCATTGTTAGCATTGTTTTCCAAACTGAAAAAGGTAAGTATAATCTCTCAATTTATAGCCGCTCTAGTGCTGGGAAGTTGATGTGCATTAAACCCTGTGGAATATAAGTTTGTTTTTGACATTTCAATTGATGAGGTTGTAGGGTTAGTTTATTATGAATAGGCTTTCCCCTATGCCAGTGAGCACTTGGACACTATGGAGGATAGAGTTTCAACTTTGTGTGTGTCTGTCACTGCGTGGGTGCAGTTTGACTGAAAGTACCTCTGGAGGCCAGAAGAGAGTATTGGATCCCCTGGATTTGGAGTTTGGGGCAGTTGTGAATTCCTTGATACAGAAACCAAACTCAGTTCAGGCTTCTAGACCAGTGGGTTCTCAACCTGTGGGTCTTGACCCTTTTGGAGGTGGAATGACCCTTTCACAGGGGCCACCTAAGACCATGGAAAATACAGATACTATGTTACCATTCATAACAGTAGCATAATTAGAGTTATGGAGTAGCAAAGAAATAATTTTATGGTTGCAGGGGTCAGTACATCATGAATTGTTTTAAAGGGTCGCAGCATTAGGGGGGTTGAGAACCACTATTATCAGTTCATGCTCTTAACCACTGACCCACTTCTCCCAGTCTCTAGTTCAAAATCTTAGTATCTCCAACACATTTTCCTTCTGGAGCAGTGTACTTCTGAGTACATGCCAGCCATAATCCCTCTTGTTGTAGAAACTGATTCATGGTCATGGGAACTCCGAAGAGTCACTGACTTAGGGAATATTCTTTCAGCAACTAGCCGAAGCCAGGGTATGGTAATGGTCATGCTGACTTAAGACACAGTTACCTGTGAAGAGGTGCATTCAGTGTAGCATACTTACACTTATTTCTGTGTGCTCTGAACTTTATTCAGCAGCCCATATACTGTCATATGAACTGCTCATGAAAAATGTGATTTGTAAAACAGGGTCAAGAGCAGTGGGCTTTCTTGTTTTGCCTTTGGTAGATCACACCCCCTGAGTAGTAAGTAGCTCATGTATTTAACCTATGTCCTGAGTGAGGACTGGTTTGCACCTGGTTAACAGGTAGGAAAGAAAACACCTAAAGCAGTCTGTGGTAATTATTCTAATGCTCTGCCTTTAACTAGAGTTATCAAAACTTAAAGAACTACTCAGGTTTTGCATGGAGCAGGCTTTCTCTAATAGATCTAAAATTCTATACTAACTTTATTGAAAGTTAGACTTTCATAGGCATTTCTGATTTGTGTTCCTTTGTTATTTTTACTGTAGAATTCCTCTCCCTCAAACTTGTAAGTCATGATTCAGAATGTATTTTGAATATTGATTAAATCTAGGGCAGATAAGCCACATTTCCCCCAGACCTTTAAGTCACTGACTTTATTTTTAAAAGTGGAATATTCCTCTTTAAAAGTAATTTAAAGGTGCTGTGTAGGTTATAAACCCCTTGGCAGAGGTAGAAATACAGGCATTTCAGAAAGAACAAACTTGAAACGAGTTCCTGTTGCTTAGTGTTGGATAAGAGGAAATGTTTGCCACTAACATGGCCTGTGTTTTAATAGTGTTTATTAGGTATGGGATGCTAACTGTAAAACATAATTCAAACTGTGTTTGCTGCAGGACTAAGGAAATTAGCTCCTGTTGGTAAAGGGAAAACAAGTTGAATCGTAGCTAGTAGAATTCTCTGTTGCCCACTAGGGCCTCCTTAGCGTGGTACAGCTGAACTTTGAAGTGCCTGCTGACTGGGATAAAGAGCTTGCTCATCTAGAGGTGTTACTCTTGTAAAATCAATACAATGAAATAGAAGTGAAGTCTGAAAAATCTAAAAAATATGTAGGAACTAGAATATACAAATGATTAGCAGAACAGATTTGAGAAGAATTGAGCATATTTCTGAAAAGATGAATATTCTTTCAGATGAAATTTTTCAGTTTTGGAAAGGGAAAAGTCACAATACACCTTGCATGAAAATTTATTTTTTAAAAATAATACATAAGTCTATCTAGAAATGAAGTGTTCCTCAGATGGAATCAACATATGACTGACTAAAATAGAAGAGATAGATGCTTCAGTTGGAATCAACATATGCATGATTAAAATAGATCTCCCTTAGCTCGGCATTTGACTTATATTGCTGACTAGGAGAGACAATACAGTTAACTGTTCTGGTGTGGTTGGGAAGTCGCTTAGCACTGCATGAGGTTCCAAGTTAATACCCAGAACCTATTTAAGAAGTCAGCTGTGGTAGCACCTATAATCTCAATGCTGTCAGGGTGGAGAAAAGGGGGTTCCTGGGCTTTCTCACAAACCAGCTTTAGAGTAACCTGTGGGTTTCAGGCCATTGAGAAACCTTGTTTCAGTTTGGGGGGGGGGGCAGTTTCTGATGAACAACTATGTAGATTGGCCTTTGTCTTCCCACACAGGTACTTGTGTTCCTGCACACATAGTTAACTGCTCTCGAGACTCCCCCCTCCCTCCCTCCCCCATTGAGGTTAATTTAGATTTGGGGTTCTATTTTAACCTCCCTTTATTTCTAGTTATTTTGACTTTAAGAGACAATGGGGCAAGATTATTAATATTGCTGTGGTAAATAATACAATAGCATACTGTAACTTGTGGACAGTTATGAGGTGTATGATCACCAGGCAAGCATGATGTTACTACTTGCTTCCCTATTTTGTGACAGCATTTTTCTCTAGGGGTTTCAGCTCTTCAGGTCAAGGGGTGTAAAGTGAGGTATCCTGAAACCATGGTGATACATTTCTTTCTGTTTTAAGGTTATTGTAGGTATCATACACAATACACATACTGATTGGTTCTTTCTGAAGAAAATACTTGGACTTAGTCACACATTAAAACAAAACAAAAATGACGTGGGTACAGTGCTTATGTCCTGGCTATGGGGATGACTGAGGCTGGAGGATCACCTGATTCTAAGAGTTTGAAGGCAGCCTAGGTAACTTAATGAGAACCTAACTAAAAACAAAACAAGAACAACAGCAAAGCAAACCCGGGATTAAAGTTCAGGTGGTAGGTTTCCTCAGTACAGCACATTTTATCTAAAACAGTTTAGATGTAGCTTTTTAGTCTGGGTAAAAATTAATGTTGTTAGCCATTTTTTAACCTTTTGTTTTCAAACAGTGCTGAGCTAATTATAATTGATATAAATTTCAAATCCAGTTGTGAAAGTTAGATTTTTAAAAAGCCAGTGTATGCTTCCTGAGTGGCAGTGGACACGATCATGAGGTATGTTGAAGCCTCACCTTTACAAGGTTGCCTCAGTGCTGTGTCTGTCTGCCTTGGAGGATGTGTTTGTGGAAATGGTGAACACTCCACTGTAAAGCTTACTCAGGAAAGTAGGGCAGACTTGCAGCTTCTCCTCAGCACACTGGATATGTGTCACTCCCGGTCACGTTGGAAGAACTTTGTATCAGGCATTGTCATGCCTCCCTCCAGCATGTTGTGGTTAATATCTTCCTGTCATTGCTTTATCACAGTTCTGTCTTTTATCCACCCATCAATCCATCTTAAATTTGATGTATTTTAAAATAATACTTGCAGTTCATTACCTGAGAGCAAACTCTGTACTTAGATTTCATAGACTCAGAATAAGGAAATTAGTCTCTTCCCCAATTATTCCAAATTGTCATATTTATATAATAATTACTTTCAGATAGTTGTGCAAAATACATGCTTTCAACAGGTGAAAAACCTTTTTACTCCAATTCCTTTGTTCACTAATTGTATTTTTAATGTACAGATTCATTATCCTTTAGATTCTTAGTCCTTTGAGTTTATTTGACACAAGCCACGCACATGTGCTTAATTTTGCTGTACATGAAACCTTTTCCACTTATGGTCTAGTTGCAGTCTGCTTCAGGCTATGCCTGAAATGGTGGCTTCAGTCTGCTTTTGTTCAGTGTCATCGTGATGAAGGGCCTGCTAAGTGGACTCAGTTGTTTTGTTTTTTTGTTGTTGCTTTTGCCTGTGTGTGTGTGTGTGTGTGTGTGTGTGTGTGTGTGTATCTGTGTGTGTGTGTCTGGGTTTTTGTGTGTGTTTGTGTCAAAGTCATTATCTTCTCGGGACCATTCTAATTTTATTCACAAGTGATTGAAAATGGGTGCCAGCCTTACTGCCAGTAATAAATTAAAGTGCAAGACTGTTGTTCGAAAGCACAAAGTGTAGAATTCATTGAAGAGTGGCTTCAGCCAAAACACCATTAAAGTTGAACCCAGGGCATGCTGTATCCCTGAGGACAGCCCCAACCCTTTTTAGTTTGTATTGTTTTGAGACAGGTTTTTGCTTTTCATCTTTTCCTTATTCAGACTCATTCTCCTGCCTCAGCCTCCCAAGTTCCAGGCTTATAAATACACACCACCATGTCTGCCAAGCCTGAATTTGACCTTGGCATTTTAACATTTATTACATTTCTAGCAAAAGAATTACCTGAGATGGTGTTTTTTTTTTGTTTTTTTTTTTTTAAAAAGTGTATATAGTGAAGAACATTGAAGCTAACCTGTCAGTGCCTTAGCGTGGTTTAGTTACAGGGGACATGTAAATAAACTCATCAAAGGCAAGTGTAAGTCTTGATTTGAAATTCTTGAAGGAATGAATTTAGCTGATAGTTTTAGCAGGTGGCCCGCCTAATGGGCAAAGGCTGGCAAGACAGGGTCCATTTCTACTGGTTGTCATCCTTTAAGCTGGACAGTTATTTATAGCACATGCCTATAAACGACTCTTACCGACGCTGCTTGATGCTTCAGCCTCTCAGTACCAGGAGTTCTATAGTTTTCTTCATGAATAATAAATAATGATTGCTTAGGTGTTTTTACCCATTAACAATTATATTTAAACTCTTTAGAGTTTATTAAAAATAGAGAAGAGATAATTACTGGATGTTAAATTTGTTCATGAAACTTCTTTTTCTCCCTTAGAAGTTCACAAATGGTCAAGTAAAAATTTTGAATGCTGATTAAATCAACAGAACTGTGTACTTTTGAAATTAGAAATTCTAGGTGATGCACGGTGATTTCTTCATCCATTGGGAATACGGTTCCCAGACACTCAGCTGTTTCCTGTGCAGACACACAGTCACACGATTCCTTTTTCATGTCACCTCGAAGTCACTCATCAGTGCCACTGTGGCTTTTGAAATTGATGCTGCAGCAAGACTCGATGGTTCCTTCACAGTCCAGCAGCAGGTTTCTTTTCACCGTGGGCACTAGGCTCCTAGGTGTGCACTCTTCCTCTCCTTTCACTGGAGGGAGCTTGTTGGAGCTTCTCTACATGTCCACAACATTGCTAGCATTCTCTCCTCCTGAGTGTCGGTCCACTGTGAAGTAAAGTAAGGGTTACCTAACAAGCACACTGCTACATCATAGCAGGCAGTCTGATAAGCAGAGGCCGCCAGGTGACTCATGTTCCCAGTGTCATGCACAGCATGGATTTGTAAGATGGAGAGAATTAGGAGATGCCATCACATGAGCCAGTGTGCAGTTTAAAACTTGTGAATTGTTTGGTTCTGTAACTGACACAGCAGATAGGTTGAGTTGCTCTACATTGAATTATAGGAGGATTGGAATTAATAAAAGATAGAAGAAGAACCATAAATACTCCCAGTGCCTTAATGCATACAAGTGCCAGTAGATACTTGGAAATAAAGGAGAAAAAAGAAATGCACAAGAACTTGTGTATCTGGAGTGGTGTATTTGAAGCATTGTAGTTGATAATTAATATTTCTGAGTTTTTGTTCTAAGTATCCAAGTTGTCTCTTTTAGTCTATACCACAGCCCTTTGGGACAGGTATTCATCCCTATTTTATAGATGGCTGTAAGGCAGAGAAATTGACATTTGTTCAGAGTTGTTCAAGGTCACACAGCCAGTGAGTGACAGCTACTCTATCTACCTTTGGCAGTTAGAGTTCTTTTTTAAGTTCATTATCATTGCCTTGGTAATAGATGCGTGCTGACATAGTGCTTATGTTATGAACGTGGACCGGCAGCCTTGGGATTTGTGCCTCATCTGCAAGGTCTCCTCAAGTACATCACCTGACCACAGTGCTCTGAGCATCCCCAGACTTGCTGCCACTCGATTTCTTTGGTTTGATTGAAGCTTTTCCAGCTTTCCCTGGTCAGTAAACAGTCAACACATCCTCTTCACCTGGCTAGAACTAAATAGGTAGCCCAAGCTAGCCTCAAACTTAGGTGGTCTTCCTACCATCATACCTGAGTGTATTTCTTGTGTTTTCTGCTTTTTGCGAATTGGTATTACTGTATTTTGTGAGTTGTTTAGAAGTATGTTGATAGTCTGAAAGAGTTAATGCTGTTTTCAGGCCACCTGTTGATCATTGGATAAACTGTCTTTAAGAAGGTTTTTCTGAGAGCATAAATAAACTTGAAAATTTAGAAAATTTAATGTTATCCTGCTGGAAGATAAGTCCCAGCCTCAAACCAAAATCTGGTTATTTTTAAAAGGCTGAAAGTTAGTTAAAATACTCTTTTTCTGAAATCTCCTTGAGAAGTACCTGAAGTCATGCTCTGGTAGATTGCTGTCACATGTCTGTTTGGAACACTTGGAAAGTTGAAAAGGTAGCTAGTGTAGGTGGAAGTGCTTCCTGGTTTGTACTCACAGGTGGTACAATAGCAGTGTTGGAGTCTTTGTCTTGCATTTGCTGCAGTCGTTTGTTTCTCTGTTTGAATTTGTAGTTTCAAACATTATTTCATACAGGTGTTTGATTCTTTCCAGGTAAATATAATAATTGAAGTAAGTTTTATCCTAATATGCTGTCAAATAATACAAGATTACATGGTGAAAATGGATTTCCTGAGGCTGAAGGAATTCAGGAAAGCTTGGATTAAGTATATAGAATGAAGAGTTAAGAGACTGGGCCAGAGCCTGCTCCATCCATTTAATTAGCTGTGTAACCTTAGGATGTAATTGAATTTCTCCAACTCTCAGTTTTGTTGTCAACAAAATGGGAGCCATCAGGGCAGCAGGATTTGATAATGTGTGGTAGATGCTTAGTGCAATCACTGACAACTGAGTACTTGGTAAGAGTCACTGCGGAATGAATCTTAGGACATCACAGTCTCCCCAACTTTCAGATGTCTTTCAGTGGATATTATTATTCCATTTTGAGGCCAATAGCAGCACTGAATTCTGTTATTTGTAAGGTGACTTGACTACATGGGTCCCTGTCTCCTGCTTGCCCCCTTTTCACTCAGACATACTTACCTGAGTGTAGCATGACCAAAGGGCAGGCCTTTGGTGTCAAGGTGCACTTCCTGTCCATAAAGACCACGTTGCTTCATTGGCTTTGAAGACAGTTCAGCAGCAGGAGGAGTTGCTACCAGAGACTGCTGAGATTTTGTGAAATTAGTTATCAGATTTTTTTAGATTGATTTATTTTTTTTTCTGTTTCTCTTTTTATTTGTGTGTCTGTTGCTTATGGAGGTCAGAAGAGGGCATTAGATCCTGAGCCACCTTGGAGTTCTGGGAATTGAGTCTAGATCCTCTACAAAAAACAGCCTAGGTCATCCTCTGCAAGAACAACCAGTATTCTAAACCTCTGCGCCATCTCTCTGGTCCCAGCTAAAGGAATCTTGATGTTGGAAATCCAAGTACTTTCCTCACTGTAGATCAGGCTGGCCTCAAACTCAGAGCTCTCCTGCGTCCTGGGTGGATTCTAGGATGAAAGCTAGCCTTATGAGCATTTTAGATGTATTACTGTGGACATGTACTACTTCCCTAATTTAATGAGTTCTTACTTGTAAATTCTTACATAGGAAAAACTGCTCCCTAAAGTGCCAAGGACAGCAGTGTGGCCAGCCCTTAGTTGTGCAGCAGAAACCATCTGTAATTGACTTGACTCTTGATAATTAATTTTAGGTGGTCATCATCTATCAAGGGACTGTCTGACAGTTTGACAGTATTGGATGTAAAGATGAAGTTTCTTCATCTAAAAACCTTGTTCTCAGGATGTTGATCAAGGACAACTTTTGTCCTTGAGCAGCAAAGTCTAGTGGGTCCTGGGAAAAAGAAGTGGTTGGGAAGACAATCAGGATACAGTGTTGAACACAGCATTGAACAGTCGTATGTCCTTAAACCTTATAGCAGTGCAGAGCTAGGGAACTGAGAAATGCTGTCCCTTGCTATGAGGGATTCAGGAAAAATTAAGACTGTATAACACTATACTAAGGGAATCCATCCCTCTTGTCTTCCAGGTTTCAGCACAAAATGAACATAATTAGGGAAAATAAGGATCTGGCATGTTTCTACACAACCAAGCACTCATGGAGGGGAAAGTAAGTATTCTTTGCTTTGATTTTTCTGAACGTCCATAAAGAATCAGTTTAGTCCAGTGTCAGTTCTTTAATAGCAAGGCACAGCCCAGCAGTGCTCTTGGGCTTTCTCTGCTGGAAAGCTATGTACACATTTTAATTGCACATGGCACATTGGAAATGTATTGGTGTTCCCCTTTCTTTTGATTTTTCTAGATTTTTCTTTAAAAAAAGTTGAAAACTAACAAGAGAAAGTCAAGCGGTTGTGGCTTGGGTTGCTGCAGTGTTGCTGTCATCAGCTTGTGCTCCAGTATTGCCAACAGCGTTGGTAGGGCAGAGGCTGGCCTGTGAAGCAACCATTTGCCTCTGCTGAAGTTTGGAGCTTTTAAAATTGTGTTTATTTAATTATTTATTTGAATAAAAATTTTCATTAGAACTTTTTTCTTGGATGGAAACAGTATCATTTCATGTTTATATTTGTTTAGTTGGACCAAGATGTCCTTGTGTTCCCTCCCCATTGCATGATGGTAATTCCTTCCCCATAGATTATTGTGAAGATTTAATGAGGTGATGTAGAGTGAATGAAGGCTTTGAAATTATGCCTTCAGTGCATTGATATTCACTGACTGGAGCTCCTTGACTGTTAGAAAAGCAGTATAGTCCTTGGTCATTCTGAGAAGCATTGACTAGTGAGTCTTAGTGTCTCCCTTTGACAGACAGGTGACCACAGACCACAGTTCTCTGAGGTGGGTCACGAGTAAAACACAGCATGTGTGCACAGCTCTTGTTCTTACTCTTTGCTTTTCATGTTTTGGTTGATGGTGTGGTGGCCTCTTGGGTACCCCAATGTTTGAGCACTGGTGTTTCTGACTTAACTTAGCAAACTCACTAATTTTGAAAGATCTGTTGCTTGGACTTGTTTTCTGTTAATTTCTTGCTTTATGAACGTACATGTTAGGGAGCACAATTTCTACCCTTGTAGAATACTGTGTGTATGTCCCCTGATAGTTTCATTGAGCAAAGTTAGAGAAAATCAGTGTGTACAAGGTAGCGTGAATCTCATTCACCCATTTTTAAATTAAGTTGTGTCTCTGATTGCTCACCTGTAGAAATTCTTTACTTTAAACACGAATTCTCTACTAGATAAGTGTTTGCCAAGTATTGTTCCAGTTCTGAGGGATGCCTTCCAACTCTCCTGTTGCTGTTCTGTAAAGTACAGTTTCTAATTGTGATGAAATCTAGCTTGTCTCCTTTTGTGTCTCTTGTTCTTTTTGTCATTTGTAAGAAGCTGTTGCTTAATCTAAGGTTACAATGGGTTTCCTTCTATGACTTTTATAACTTTAATTTTGAATTAATTTTATGTCATGTGCATGAAGATCTACTTGTACCTGAATCACTTGTTGAAAAGAAAAGGCCATTCTTTTCCCATTGTTTGACACCCTTGTCAAAAGTCATTTGACCATATGTGAATTCTCAATTTGATTCCATTGATCTGGATACCTATCTGTGATAAAGTCCCTAACATGTTGGTTTGATTTACTGCAACTTTGTACCTTTTGAGACTGGGAGGTATGAGGCTGAAACCTCAGTATTATGTTGACTGTTTTGTATTTCTTGTACTGCTATATCAATTTTTCAGTGAGTGTTAATCTCACTGCAAGTGGCCGGGGTTTTAGTGAGTGGCGTTGCGCAGTGTCCATTGAAGGATGCCACTCCTCGGCAGAGCTAATGCTTCCCGCCCATAAACAGAAGACCTTCCGCTTACGTGGCAGTTTCTTTCAACAGGGTTTTTATTTTCAATCCCCTTTCCTAACAAAGGTTGTTTCAGTTTGCTGTGTGCATTGTGCAGCACTGAAATTCATTATAATTACTTATTTTCTGACCAATTTGAATCTGAGTTTAAAACACTCTTCAACAGTCTTAACATAAAAAAAATTCAAATTTTATCTTTAGTTGCTAGTTGAACCTTCTCTCTAAAAATGTATATATACAGCACATTCTCCATGTGATTCTCTCTCTCTCTCTCTCTCTCTCTCTCTCTCTCTCTCTCTCTCTCTCTCTCACATTGGGGCTTGTTTAAAGAGATTCTAGACCCATACACATTGATACCCAGCTCTACCATCTGGGAAATCTGATTGTGGCAATCAAATGAATACATTCCTCTGCTTTCTCTTCACATGCCTCACTCAGAGATAACCTTCCAGGTCGTGCCTCAGAGAGGTCATGTGACCCGTTTCTGTACCTTTGTGCCGGTCCCACAGGGCCTCACTTCCAGATGCTTCCTGCTTTTATGAGTAGAGCGTTGTTGGTTGTGAGTATAGACCCTGGGCTGGCAGAGCAGTTTTTCTTCTCTACTTGTTTTTCCCACTTGGGAAGTCCATACATAATTTAATTACATGAGATTACAGGGGGTAAACGTACTTTTCTTCCATGAAAACAAGATTTCCTCTTTGGCTTCAGCAAGCCACTTCAGGCCGGAAGGAAGGTACAGATGTTCAGCTAAAGTGGAAGTGCAGATTCACTGTGGAAAACTTCAAAGTAATATGTTGGTTTTTTTCTAGATGGAATTTACAACTGCTTATGGATCACTCCAGTGTTTTTTGGTAGAGCAGATGCTATAAATTTGAGTGGGACTTTTGTATCCAAACAGAATTTTAAGCACAGTAAGGTAGGAAAATTGGCATTTGGTCTGTGAAATTCAGAGACAGATGCTCACATAGAGACAGTCATGATAACTGACCCCCGAGCAGGGTGGGGGTGGGGAATAGGGAGTAGGGGGGAGTGAGAAAAGTGCAGCTGGTAATTTGTTATGTTTATGTTCAGGAACAAGCTAGACAGGAGAAGAGTTGCCTTTTTCTTTGCTCTTCACAAAATAAAAAGAAATTCTTAAATCCAAATAAAACTGCCATAAAACCCCAGGTTGTTACAGCCACCCAGAAGGAAAGGAAGCAAGAAGCCTTGTGTGCCTGACTTCACGCTGTACAGAGTTGTAGTTATTGAAGTAGCATGGCCTTGGAGCAGCTAGCGTGTAGTGGTGTTGAGCATGTCCATTGAGGAGGGATGGTCTTTATGATGCACACTGCCGGGAAAGTGGGTGTGTGCACAGACAAAAATGAGACTGTACCCTTACCTCTCACCAGTTAGGAAAACCAAGTCCAGGTGAATGTAAAAACTCCATACAGGACCTAAAACAAAATCTTGAGAAGAAAACACAGAAATATTGTAAAGTATAGAAATGGCCAAGATTTGAGGGGATGGGCAGAATAGAGTAACAAGACCTCCAAAGCACAGGAAAAGAAAGCAAAATAAACACATGGCATCAAACTGAAAACCTGCTACAAAACAAGAGGAAATGGAGCCCAGCTACAGAATGAGAAAATGTTATCTGCAAATTATGCAGTTGACCGGGGGCTAGTAATCAGAATATGTAAGGAACTCCAGAAACTAAACAGACAAAAAGGCGGAGACAAAAGCCCTATATAGTCATTTTAAAAACAGGTTAGATGACCACACACATGTGAAAAAATGCTCAGGGTCTTTAATCATCAGAGAAATGTAAGTGAAACTGCAAGGTATCATTTCACCTAAGAAAGAATGGCTATCACCAGGAAAACTAAAGGCAAGGCCTGAAGAGGACAGATAGGAAATGGCCTTAACTGTTGGTTAGAATGTAAATTAGTATAGTTAAGAGAGGTCTTTAAAAATGCCAAAGTAAAACCATTATAAGATACAGGTAACCTACTATTGGGTATATAAACAAAAGAGACAATTTGAAGAAAATAAATAAACATCTTTATTCTCATGCTTATTTTACAACTATTCATACAAGCCCAGGAATGGTACATTGTAAGTACCCATGGGTTGACAGATGTACAAAGTGTGGTGGTGCATACTATACTCAGTGGAATATCACTCAGGTGTAAAAAAGAATAAAATAACCATTTGTGACATGAATAGAACTGAAGATCACAGTAAGCCAGGCATAGAAAGGCGGGTACTATGTGGAGCTCAGACAGGTGGATTCTGAAAAAGTTTTGTCTTGTAGAAGGTGAAAACATACTGGTACTATCACAGGGGAAGGATGAGAAACGGCCCATGGGTGGGTGGGGCACTTAGGAATAAGACATCAGTGTAGAGCACTTCTGTAGCACACATGAGGCTCGGTGCATAGTGGCGCATCTCAGGATAACAGTAATGTATTTCAAAACAGCCAGAAGGATTTTCAATGTAAAGCTATGACAGATATTCAGGAGATGGATATGTGTACTCTGGTGTGAGCTTTACATAACACACACATATATTGGAATATTACAGGACACATAAAAATCAGACGCAAGTACTAGCATCAGTTAAAATTAATGCAGATGTTAGAAGGGGCTTGGTAATTTGGTAAGGTAGGAAAGATGAGAAAAAGAACACATAGAAGTCAACATTCTTCTTAACTGATCCTCAGATATAAAGCACATAGCAGCTAATTCTTGGGACATTTTTAGGCCTGTAATTGCTATTCTTTTCACTCACAAAATGAAATGAATTCTGTAGTCTTAGTGCTTGTTTTTTTTCATGTATGTTGTGTGTGTGTGTGTGCGCGCACACACGTGCATTCATGTAGAGGTTCAAGGTTGATATCAGAAATCAGCCTCCAATTCTCTTTCATCTTACTCAGTGAGGCAGGGTCTGGTCTGTCAGTCTAACCCAGACCCTGCTATTAGGACTAGTCTCCCTAGCCAGCTTGCTCTGCACATCCCTTGTCTTCCAGGGCTGGGCAGACAGGCAGGTGCCATCCTCACCCAGCCCTTATTGCTCTCAGGGCAAGCGCTTAACCACGAAGTGCTTAACCACGGTCACCTCCCTCGCCCTGCTGTCTGTCTTCTGGATTGCAGAGATTCTGATTTTTTACACTCAAGTTATTCTAGAAAATGCTGTTTTGAATTATTTCTAATGACCATTGGTTTCATTTTATATTTCAGGTCAAATATCAGTTTTAGAAGCCACTTGTTTCTTTTAGTTGTCATTAGTTGACTAATTTTTTGATGTTTTATGACTAGCTATGGAGCTAAGTCCTTGCCTACTTCACCAGTCACCTGACTTCACTTAGGGAGAAATATGTTCTGTTTGAAGAAAGTAGTTTCATTCTTTAGTTTCCTGTTCTACTTTAGGCTTAAACATTTTGGGGGAAAATACAGTATGAATTTTATCCATGATAAAAAAATTCACATCCTATCATTTTCTTTTTGCCCATATGGAAATAACTTTGGCATTGTTATTATATGGTATGCTGTTAGAAAAAAATGGACAATTAAGAAACAAAAATATGTTGTTTCTTTTTAATGCCCATCAAGTTCAATTTGTGTTGTTCATCTATTCTTGGATGTGTGCCTTTCACTGAAGTATGGTGGATTACCAGGGGCTATGCTTTTAAAGAAAGACTCCTTTTCTCAGCTGCTATTAATCAACCATGGTTTCTTTGGATGGGGATGGGGACTTGATGCCCATCTCTGCTCTCCATATTGGGATTTGGTATGGCTGGAGCTTACATGGGTCTTGTATATGTCACAATTGTTATGAGTTTGTATGTGAAGCTGATCTGTTGAATCTGGAAGACACCATTTCCTTGTAGCCATTCACCACCTTTGGCTCTTACATTCTTTCCACCCCCTATCCATCCCACAGTGATTCCAGAACCTTGCATGAAGGGGCTTTGATAAACATGTGTCATTTGGGGCTTTCCAGTCTCTCAGCACCATAACCCATTGTGGGTTCTGTGTTAATCACCATCTTCTTCAAATAGAAGCTTCCCTGAGGAGGGTTGAGAGATGGCACTAATCTATAGGGTGTAAGATTCCATCATTAGGAGTCAGTTTACTCTTTTGCCTATTTAGTAGAATAATAGTAATAGGTTCTCCTCCAGAACCTATGGCTTGTGTAGTCTCAGGTTCTTGGTTCATGTTGTAGAGTGGATCTTAAATCAACTCTGGTGACAGTTGGGCCACGCTTGTACCAGTGGGCATTTCTTGCCAGGCCACTCCTCACTGTGGTTCACACAGTCACAGGATTGTGAGTGGGTAAGATTGATACTTACTGTTCCTCTCCCATAGTATATGTGGCACTCTAAACACTATGAAAGCTAGCCGTGGTCATGAAGCTTCTGGTCAGTACACCAGCTTGATATTTCCATCTCTATTGGCTCAAGTTCATAGTGTCTTCAGCAATAGGGCTTCACTGTTGGGCTGGAGGGAAGCCAAGAGCACTGGCATAGACCCCTAAGTACTGTAGGTTATCTCAGTGTACTTGGTTACCCTGTCTCTGGTGGAAGCATGACAGTTCGCTTGAGTCTTGTAGTAACTTTTGGTTAGTATACTGTATGTCTCTTTTTTAAAAAAAGATTTATTTATTTTATGTATATGAGTACACTTGTAGATGTCTTCAGAAGAGGGCATCAGATCCCATTACAGATGGTTGTGAGCCACCATGTGGTTGCTGGGAATTGAACTCAGGACCTCTGGAAGAGCAGCCAGTGCTCTTAACCACTGAGCCATCTCTCCAGCCCTTCTACATAAGTAGAAAGCAGTTAAAAGCAGAAAAACTTAGAGCTCTGGAAACTATTTGATTTATTTTATAATTCAAGTATTGCTGAATATGAGTAATTTTCAATAGTTATTAGTCATGAAGAGGTGTTTTTTTTTTTTTTTCTTCCTAATTGAACTTTGTTTCTCTGAAGCTACTTGGTTGCTATTCATTTTTGTTTTAAGAACAGGCCAGTGTTTCAGTTTTCCTTCTCCAGTTGCCTGGTTTCAGTATCAGAATTAAGATGCCTCCATTACCCTTCTCCACTCAGAGCATGGGTGTTGCCGCTTCTCCACTCAAGACTGCTGAGTCTGCGGGTTTTGGACGTTGTCAGTCTTCACAGCCTTCCGACATTCTTTACAGTGATGGTTCTTAATTTTGAAATTTATCTGCATAGAGGTGTAGGGGATATTTTTTTTTCTTTATTCCATATCTATGGCAGTGAATGTTTTTGTTCCTAGTTTTTTCTTACATTTTCTTATTCTAACTAATGTGTTGCTCATTTTGTTTTATATATAAAGAGCTGTCTTTATTTTCAAATGTTTTTGTAGTTAAATTTCTGCTTTTATCAGTACGAGATTCTCTACATCAGTGTTACTGATAATTGGAGTAGTCTTTCTTGTTTGGTATGTTACTTTCAGTGAAGACAGTAAAGTGAGAAGTGAAAGCTGCTTCCTACATGTGTAAAGTTGCAGCACAGAGACTCAACAGGTAGTTGCTTAAGTTAGAATTAACGTTCCCTTATGTGCTGTGCTGAACAGTTGCTGGCCATACTTCCCTTCCTTCCCATGTGGTTTTGATGAAGGATACTTTGAAAGAATTAGCCATTTGCAGTGTTTTGTTAAAAGAGGAATGTCCTATTTAGAATTCTTGTAGCATTCTGGCTTGTGCCTTACAGACTTAATCTGTGCTAATATCACCCACCATGTTTGTCCAGAGGTCGTTTGTTCGTCGTTCATTTGTCTGTCCTTCCTTCCTTCCTTCCTTCCTTCCTTCCTTCCTTCAAAGTAAATATAACTTTTCTTTGTTTTTATTTCATGTGTATTAGTATTTTGCCTACACATATGTCTGTGTGATCGGATCCCCTGGAATTGGAATTACACAGACAGCTGCAAGCTGCCACATGGGTGCTAGGAACTGAACCCGGGTCCTCTGAAAGAGCAGCCACTGCTCTTAACCACTGAGCCATCTTTCCAGCCCCAAGGTCATATTTTTTTTATGCAGGAATATTAATAGTTCCCACTAAAATAAGTGGCAGATAGATTTTAACTTTGATTGACATTTTAGGATATTAAATTTGAAAATATAAAAATAAACTATATTTAATCATCATTGAACTATTGATCAGCCAACATGTTTCTGTTTATTGAAATATGTTGAAAAATGTATTCATTTTGTGCTAATATCATATGTATTTTCATAAAACAATTTGTTTCTTAAAACTAAATGTAAGCATGTCTTTCCTTGTAGGTATAAGCGAGTCTTTTCAGTTGGAACCCATGCAGTTACTACATATAATCCCAATACCTTAGAAGTAACAAATCAGGTAATTTTAATAGAAGTTGTTGAGGGTGTACATGAACCTTTAAAAGTCAAGATCGCAGCCCATTTTGCCTGCTGAAATCAGCAGTTCAGAAGAGGAATGTCAGTCTGAAGATGAATGTGTGTACATGATGCCTTGTGTTCAGGACTGGAAGTAAGAAGTAAGCTGTGTGTGAGAGTGCACACACACGCGCAGTCTAGGTTCTCTCGGGAATGACTTTCACATGTTACAGTTTCTAGCCATCTCCTCTATAAAATTAGTTTCTTTCTAAAGTTGTTACTACTACTCAGGCATATTAGTTATGTCACAAGTATTATTGTTCACAGATTTTTCCAAAGATCTAGAATTACTTTTTTATAAAGGCAAGACTAATTGAACATGAATAAATAAACATGCTTAAATATAGTCCAGTTTTTAATTCTAAATTAGGCATGTTTTGTAGATTTGTCTTTCTTAAGGAGTACACTCATGAAATGTTATTCCCTAATTCTTTTCACTTACTTAAGTTGCTTTATAGTAACACTAACATCATAATATAGATTTCTTTTATTACTGTCTCTGATAATTAAAAACGTTTAAGGGAACTTAATTGTAGAATTGCTATAGGCACTACTCCTCACTCCTCAAACTGCAGTGTTTATAAAATGTTGTTCCTTTAAGCAGAGAATATGGAATGCAAGAGATGAAAAAAGGTGCACCTTAGTACCTCAGAGCAAAAGTTAAAAGCTTCCTTCTTTTTGCCAGTGGCCTTATGGAGACATTTGCAGCATCAGCCCTGTGGGGAAAGGACAAGGAACAGAGTTCAACCTCACATTCCGTAAAGGCAGTGGAAAAAAGTCAGAAACTTTGAAGTTTTCTACAGAGCACAGAACAGAGCTGCTTACGGAAGCTTTGGTGAGGACCCTTGTCACAGACTTGGTCTCTCTTCTGAAAGTGAAGTGACTGTCTAGATACTGGGTTCTGCCCCTGTGCCCACTCCTCCGCTTTATATTAACCTTGACTTGACAAGAAACCTTTTCTTTCCCATTTAAAAAATAAAATAAAAACAGGAACTCCTTTATATTAAGTGTATTGGCTTTTCCAAGTGTATGTGCAGGATGAAACATTATATGTTTAATCTGTAAATATTGTTAAACTATAAATTTCCTAACAGTTTAGTATCATAATAACTAAGTTGTGGCTTTTGCCTGGTTTGGGGGAAAAGGTCGGCTCAGGAGCTACCAGTCTGTCCTCACACACTATGCTTGTGTTTTCTCTTTCAGAGATTTAGAACTGACTTTGCAGAGGGAAAAATCACAGGAAGGGTAAGATTTGACATTTATTGGTGTGCATTCTTACATGAGTAAATGTTGCCTTCATTGTAGAAGTCATTCCATAACCTGTGTGTTCCTGTTCCAGTAAACAAAAGGAAACACAACCTTAATGCCTCTCAACAGGAGAAAGACATGAATGTGGTTTAAGAGGAGCCATCAAATATCAGGAAACAGATTTCAGACTTATTTTTGTCAGATAAGAAAAAAAATTATTCTCTTAAAAGCCCAGAGCATTAAAAATGATGTAGGGGTAGAGCGCTAGCTCAGCAGTTGAGAACACCATCGTTCTTGGAGAGGACCTGCATAGCAGCAGAAACCATCCACAGGCTCCCAGGGATCAAATAACCCACTCTGACCTGCACTGGCCCTAGGCACACACATGGTACACAGGCTCATGGGCGGGCACGGCGCTTAAACACACAAATAAAATTACAAGCAGTGCAGCCATTCAGGTGCTTCTTAAAGTCCTCACCACACAGTGGCAGTGCTGGTAGCCTTGTAGCAGTTTGCTTTGTTGAAGGTTTGAGGTTTGGGAGGTTTGGTGCTGTCCTTCCCCATGCTCCGTGTTGGGTCTGGTTTATATGAAAGCCCAGCATGGTGTTAGTAGCTTTAAGAAAAACCGTATTGCTTAGTGGAGTCCTGACTTTCCCAGCCAGGCCTCTCTCTCCATTAAACCAGAAACTTCTAGGGAGCAGGGATGAGAGAACTTTTGGGTTTTCTCATGATATATCACATTTCTTAACTGTGTATGGGTTTTACCTTTATATACACTTCTTTTCCCTGGCATTGGAGATTAAACCTAAGGCCTTTTCCACCACCGAGCTCCAGCTGCAGTCCTCAGGTTTTAAAGTTTGAAACTGAGACAAGGGCTAATTCAGTTTTTCGTAGATGGCCTTGAACTCCCTCAGTAGCCCAGGCCGGTGATGGGATCACAGACCTGTACCACAGCATGGCTTTCTCCTTTTATGATGGGGAGAAGAAAGCCTTATATTATAGCTGAGGTTGTAGGAAGCGGACTCTGAGATGCTGATAGAGCTGGCCCTCTCCTTTCAAACTCTCGTCTCCCCATGAGCATTTTTCTGTTGGGTTTAAGCTCCCAAAGCTCTGCTCATTTTAATGCTAGCCCTTGGCTGGTTGCCTCGGAGCCATTTCAAATAGTTTCATGTCAGCTGACAAGCTACTTGTTTATTGCCATTGAGGATCTTCTGTTGGGTTTCTGTAAATCACAACTTGGTGTGTCTATTATAATTATCTCAGGTGAATTTTCTGTGTCTCTGTTTGGATGACAACTGCTTCCAAAACTCAGCAGTTTTATCTCTTAGCTCCCTTTTGTATTGGTTGAGGTAGAAACAGTATTACCAGAGGATATGATACCTGCACCTCTCCAGAACAGGGCAGGGCTCCTGCTTCAAATCCAGCTCCATTGCAAGTTGAATTTGGTCACCTTTGATATACTCTAAATTATGGTCTTTCAAACTCCCTTAGGCTTGGCCTCAACAATAGTTCTTAGAGATAATGATACATTTCCATCAGCAGATGCTATCGGCTGAGAGAAATGGAGACTGTCCTGTAGAGTGAATTTGGGTGTTCTGGCAAGCCTAGTTGAAAAGCACCATTGTGCTGAAAAGATGGCTCAGTGGATAAAAGTACTTGCTGTGCAAGCCGTAGAACCCGAATTCAGAAACCTCCTCCCCCACCAATATCTGAAAAGCCAAGCCAGGTGCGTGATTGTAATCCCAGCACTAGGAGGTAAAGACAAGGGGCTTCCTGGAGATTTCTGGTCAGTCAGTATGCTCCAGGTTCATTGAGAAGACCCTGTCACAATTAGGTAGACAGAGAAAAAGACAGCCAGTGTTATCTCTTGCCTCCACATGCATATACACAGGCACATGCAGTTGCACATGAAGCCATCAAGCATGTGAATGCAGACACACAAGAAAAGACAAACACCACAATATTTGGTGTTCTCTTACTGCCCTTCCTGCTGGAGAAGTATGGTGTTGATCTGCCCTCTGTCAACCATCATCAGGGGCCCAACTGTCTTCTTGAGTGATATAGACACTTTTATCTTTTCTACAGAATTCTTTCTATGGAACTTTTCTTTGTATGAAACTATAGAGCAGTGGCTGAGGCCACCGGTGTGAGCTGGGCCCCGTGAATGTCATTGAGTTGTTAGATGTCAGTGAGAATGTTCATAACGACAGTGCCCTACGTCTTGCTGAACACAATTGAAGACAATTTCTCTTGATGTCAAAAAATAGTGTTTTTGAGCAGCCAGTTCATTTTTACTGTAAGAATGGTGCAGTGCGTTCTTCATACAGGATGGAACACTCCGGCATTAGAGTGCAGAGGGGGTATTCATTGTACAGTTTGCAAGTTGTTTGCCCTTTCTCTGTCTCCTGCTCCATCTCATCTACATTGTTCCCTTCTGTGCCACGTCATTTCCTTTAACAACCTTCATTAAACTTTTTCTGAAAGATGAGATTAGAGGTGGGGGAAGGGGAACCACAAAAATTGTGTTGACACATGCCTAAGCACATTATGCTAATTAATAAAAACATAATAAGACAAAACAAGAGTAAAAGGCCATCGGTCATGCTGGTCATCTGATGCCCAGCTAGTCTGATTTGCAAAGGGATCTCATCATCCCCAGGGTACTGTGCTTACTATTTTGATCAGAAGTCAAAGGTAAACCTTTCAGTTAGGATTAAGAAATCTTACACTGGTATAACTTTGGCTTCAGAAATTTGGGGGGAAGGGGTACAGATAAATTGTATGTTAATATACTGGGCCGACACAAAGTCTTTAAATTAATACTATGTCTTCCCTAGAAATTCAACTTAATCAAAAGTTGAAATTCTTTTCCTTAGAAAACTCACTCAGAGTACATTTCTCTATCTAATGTTTCCTTTTGGGGCATGGCTGTAGGTTATGTGTGATTTTAAGGCCTCTTTTTGAGGGTCAGGCTTTATGCTATGTATGGTTTATTGGTTGGTTTATTTTTTTGTTTGTTTGTTTTGTATTTTTCTGCTCTGTTTGATTTTTGAAACAGGGTCTGGCTCTGTTGCTTCTGTTGTCCTGGAACTCCTGGGTCCAAGCGATCCTTCTGCCTCATCCTCTGAGTGTCTGGCACCATAGGCATATGTTTTTGCCAGCTGGATTTCCTCTTGTTTCCTCTTTCCACTTAGAGGGTAGTTTAAAATTCTTTCACAACACATTGTAAACCTAGGTCTTTGCTGTGCTCAGTTAGTATAAACATTCTTAATGAAATCAGCAGTCCTACGCTCTTCCCTGTATCCCTAGCTCAGTTTTACAACCTGGCAGTTTGTCTAGAAGCTGTTAAAACTTTCAGTGTTTAGATTGTTGGTCCTTTCTGAAGTGACTACACAATCGATGTAACTTTATTTTATGGCATGCTTAAATTTGATCCTGAAGGTAATGTTGTACTTCTCTCTAGAGATACAACTGCTATAAGCATCACTGGAGTGATACACGGAAACCTGTGATTTTGGAAGTAACTCCTGGAGGCTTTGACCAAATAAATCCTGTAACCAACAGAGTGCTGTGTTCCTATGATTATAGGAACATTGAAGGCTTCGTAGACCTTTCTGATTATCAGGGAGGATTTTGTATACTCTATGGAGGATTTAGTAGATTGGTAAGTAGTTTTTATAAAAAGACATTTTCAAAGGGGATAACTAGAGTCTGGGGAGATGACTTAACCAGTGAAGTGCCTGAGGACCTGAGATAGATCTCCAGACAACAGCTTAAAAGTAATAGCTGAGAGTGGTGGTACATCTGTCCTAGCACTGGACAGACAGACAGGCTGGGGCTTAAGAAGCCAACCGTGCTTGAGGAGCAACACGTGAGGTTGTCCTCTGGCCTCCACATGAACTTAAACACACATGGCTTTATAATAGAAGAAAGTACGGTTTTCACACGTGACTGTATGGATATCTTCTGGGAAAAATATGGTGTTAAGAGTCTGGCAGGCTTGTGGTGTCACAGATACCTAAGGTTAGTCCCTTTGCTGTCTCTAAAATGAGGAGAATAGTATGCACAATATGTAGAATACATGTGTGCGTGTGTGTGTGTACTTGTCTGATGACTGGTGAGGTAATTTAATAAGATGCTTCACACCATACAGTACTTAGTCGCATTCCATAAAAGGTGCTGTAGTTTTTACCAGCATCATGTCATATCTGAAAGTTTCTAAGCTTTCTTTGAAAGATGTAATTTAGAAATCCTAGTTCTAGGGACTGTCCCTTGTTGAGCTGTTTATTCTATGAAATGTGAGTGTGCATTGGCACTTCCAAGTCTGGAGCCAACAGCATGGCTTTGTTTTGTAATTTTGAGTTAATAGGAAAAGGGGAGATACCAGACACTGTGTAAGATGCTGAAACCCTGTTTACTACACAGTAATGTGGATAGGATCATCTTTGCAGAATCGTCCCTTCCTTGATAAAATTTAAGCTGGCAGCCTCACATGTAAGTACTAGTGTCTATAATCGGAAAGGCCTACCTACACATTTTCTTGTCAGTCTTAGTTCCTGTAGCCATCTTAGTGTTCAGGAAACACGTTCCCAGAATTGAGTGTTCTGTGGATACAGTACACCTGTATTGTAGTAGGTAACAGAGCAGAGGCAGTATAGATCACCTAGATGCAGTAAGAGCGTAGGTGGTAGCCAAAGGAGAGCAAACACAGCAAAGGGCATGTAGACAATCTCACTTATAACATGCAGCTTGCTCTCAGCCCTTTCTGCCTCAGGCTTTCTGTGCTGATGGATACCATCCTGGTTTCCCTCATTTGAAATTTGAAATACACAGGGTGGATATTTTCTTACATCTGAGTGTAGACACAAAACATGAAAGCCCAAAGAAGAAAGCTTGTCTCCCCCCCCCACCCCCCCCCGTTTTAAAGTAACTTAAGATCTCCTGTCCAAATGCTGCCTCCTCCCTGGACTTTGCTGTGATTGACCTCGTGGTAGGAAATGTGCCTAATTCAGTCATGTGACAGCTGTCACAGTTATTCCGCCAAGCTATAAGGTGGAGCAATATCTGTTAGGATGTTCCTTTTATTGCTAGCATGTTTTATTGCTTAATGACAGGAAGAAGAGTCCATGTAAATTATCTCCTAAGTACAGTTGGTTCAATATCCATGGTTTCTCCATCCATGCATCAACCAGCAAGGGATCAGAATAGGAAGGAAAAGTTTGTACCTGTACTGAACATTGATAGAACTTTTCAGTGGCCATTCCCTAAACAATACAGCACACTACTGTAGTGTAACACGTGTATTCAGTATTATAAGGATTCAGAGATGGTTTAAAGTGTACAGAGAACATATAGATTACATGTAAGCACTGTACCACTTAAGGGACTTTAGCATCTGAAGATATATGGGTCCTGGAGCCAGACCTTCTCATATACTGAGTGATAGAACTGAACTGTGCTATAGTTTTGTAAAAGATACTAACAAAAATGAATCACTTACTACAAATGTGATACCATAACAGATTTAGTTACCCAATCTTTAATTGCTTTGTGTTTATGGTAACTGCTCAGTTGGTAGGAATAAAGTCATGTTTATAAACATGATCTGACCAGGGTTTCTCAGCAAAAATAGCTGTAACTTTCTTTTCTGGCCAAAACAAAAATCTTCGTGGGTCATTTCTACCTTGTCCTTTGCAATGTATCTAATGCAGTTCTGGTCTCCAGGCACCCAGTGCAAATCTTTTTGCTTAGCTGTGTAGCACAGTGTTGACTGTTGGTTTGTAGCAATAGTGCCCCGTGATTATAAACATTCAAATATTCTTTAACATAATTTTGCAAGAAAACCACTGTCCAAAATAGCTCAATGCAGAGCTACCTTGATTGAAATGAAATGCTACCCTACAATGCCCACCTACCTTCATTTTTTTATTTCTTATTTTTATTTTTTAAGATTTTATTTATTTTATGTATACACTGTAGCTGTCTTCAGACACACCAGAAGAGGGCATCGGATCTCATTGCAGATGGTTGTGAGCCACCATGTGGTTGCTGGGAATTGAACTCAGGACCTCAGGAAGAAGAGTTAGTGGTCTTAACCACTGAGCCATTTCTCCAGCCCGCCCACCTCCCTTCATAGGCTTGGGGTTCTTCCTTGAAGGCGGCATGCTGTTTGGTACAGTGGTGATTGATAACAAGGCTCTGAGGTGTCATGGGATAATGCCTGTTGGCTGAATTGGCTTATGGTTTCATATTGCAAACTATGTGTTTTTAATTTAGTATTTGCCTTTTAACTACAATACACTGTTTATTTACCCGGTATGTTCTGTCACCTTTAGTCTTAAAGTTGTTACATTAGTCTCTTTCATGGGTGTTAAGTAAATATGGTCCTTTTTTTAGTTGTTTGATTCCTGACTTAGAAATTTAAAAATCTGTGCAGCATTTATTTGCGTCAGAGCAAAGAGAAGAGATCATTAAAAGTGCAATAGAGCATGCTGGCAACTACATAGGTATCTCCCTGCGGATCAGGAAAGAACCATTGGAATTTGAGCAATATTTGAATCTTCGCTTTGGAAAATACAGCACTGATGAATCTATCACATCTTTGGCGGAGTTTGTGGTCCAAAAAATATCTCCTAGACATTCGGTAAGAGCTGTGTGTTGAATATAAAAAAATATTCTAGTGTTTTGACAGCTTTCTTTAATAACTTTTAAACATATTTTCATTTTACTGTTTGAAGGAACCTGTGAAAAGAGTTCTAGCAGTCACAGAAACATGTTTAGTAGAACGAGATCCAGCAACCTACAACATTGCAACATTGAAGCCCTTGGGAGAAGTGAGTAAGCCTACTTGGCTTAAGTAGCCAGCTTCCTATTGATAAACTTACGTTTCTGTTTTAATATTTACTAGTTTCTAAGGAATGAGAAACAGGCTGGCATGGTAGCTCACTCTTGTGAGCTTAGCACTTGAGGGGTTGATGCAGGGGATCAGGGGTTCTAAACCGGCTTCAGCTACATATCAAGTCCAAGGCTAGCCTGGTCTACATGAGGCCTTGTTTCAAAAATCAGCTACAACAACAAAAGTGAATGGGAAACAGGCATGATCTTTGTTTAATTATTAACCTTTTATTTATTAGTTTTAAGACAATGGAGAATATAAACATTACCTTCCTAATATACAAAGAATGGAACATTTATTCCCATAGTTGCATATTAAATTTGAATGAAACTTTTAAATGATTTCATAAATTCTGATATTATAAGCAGGTTACATTTTGTGAATATTGACTTTACAAGAAAAAAATGTCTGGTTTTTACAATGAAGTACTATAGTGCTAAACATCTAGGGGTTTGGGTAAACTTTTTATTTGAATTTTGTTTATCTTAGGTCTTTGCATTGGTTTGTGACTCAGAAAACCCACAACTTTTTACCATTGAGTTTATAAAAGGGCAAGTTCGGAAATACTCCTCAACAGAAAGGTAGGGTTGGGTTACCTGTGTGTGTGTGCATGTGTTTGTGTGTCCTTTATTTTTTAATTTTGAGATCATAGTATGTGCAGGGCAAATAAATTGGTCAATGAAGAGTAAAAACAAAGATAATCTGAAACTTTGGAATTATTTAATTTGGGAGAAGACATTGCTGCATATTTTAAATGACCTCAGTTAACCTGGTCTGTGTTGATATGCATATCCAGAAACAGATGTAATTCGGATGAGGCTTGTCTCATCAGTGATTCTGGGTATTGGCAAGGTGACCATCTTAACAGAAACACTTATAATCATGGTAATGTTTCAGAATTGCTGAAACCTAGAAAGATTGCATATATCATGAACTTGAGCAGGCACCCAGAGTGTCATGTTTCCACACAGTGGGTGCCTCTGCAGCAGTGCAGACCCTGGGCACTAATACAAGCAGCAACATGGGTGAACCATAAAAGCAGATAATGAACAAGACGTGTGAGACTACATGCTGTATGCTTCTGCTCTTTTGGATGTTTTAAAACAAAATCAAAAGTACATGTATTACATCAGAGATTGAGGTTTTCCAAGTAGATGCAGAGGCACCTTTTGTGGATTATGATGGTTGTCCAACTGCTTTAATTTATACAAAATTTTCAAAGATTTTAATGGAGTGTGATTTGTATGTTAGGCCCAAGGAAAGCTGTTAAAGATAGGTAACCTGTAGACAAGCTAAACCAAGAGCACAGAAGCCATGGCTTATCTACCTCATACCAAGTCATACAGCAGTAGTAGGGCAAAGGGCTGCTCTGGGCCCAGAACTCTGCCCTTCATGCTGAACCCCAGTACTGAACCCCACGGAACCACTGATCCTCAGTAAATCCCCTAGCACATGACCTGCAGAAAGGCCTGTGCTGCACTGTAGACACAACGTCTCTTCATTATCAAACCTAAAGCTTTTGCTTTTGACTTTGCTTAGAGATTCCTTGTTAGCAAGTTTGCTGGATGGAGTAAGAGCCTCTGGTAACAGAGATGTTTGTGTTAAGATGACACCGACCCACAAAGGCCAGCGATGGGGGTTACTCAGCATGCCTATAGACGAGGAAGTTGAGAGCCTTCACCTCAGATTCCTAGCTGCACCTCCTAGTAAGTACTTCCTTTAGTGTAATTGTATTTCAACACACCAACAGGATGGTAGTTTAAAAACTGGGAATACAAAGCTTTAAGTCTCCCCCTTGAACCTTCTCATCTCTTTGCAGATGGCAACTTTGCAGATGCTGTATTCAGGTTCAATGCTAACATTTCATACAGTGGAGTTCTGCATGCAGTAACACAGGATGTAAGATAAGTTGTGTTGTGCTCTGTTCATTGTCACTAGCTTTTGCTGTGGCAACGTACCTCAAATATTTACTCTTTGCTTACCTAGGGACTCTTCTCAGAAAACAAGGAAAAGTTGATCAATAATGCCATAACAGCACTGTTGTCTCAAGAGGGGGATGTCGTTGCTTCAAATGCAGAACTTGAGAGTCAGTTCCAAGCTGTGAGGAGGCTTGTAGCCTCCAAAGCTGGTTTCTTGGCCTTCACTCAGCTTCCAAAGTAAGTTAGCCCTGGTAGAGGGCTTGCTGCCTCATGTCCAGGGCTCTGGGTTTAATCTCCATGACTACAAAAAAAACCGTGCATGTTGCTTTTAGAACTTTATATAAAGATTTTGAACAACTTAAAATAGAAAATACTGAATAATTTATTTCTTTTATGCGGGCTAAATCTCTAATATATGATGGTTGGTTTAGAAGTTTTTATCCTTGAGAATGAAAAAGGAAGGTAGATGGAGCTGATGTGGTTTATTGGCCCCGTAGTCACTGGTAGTATTACTGACTTCTGTGTTAGTGGTTTCCATTAATTCTTTGCCCTTTCATTAACACTAAAAAGGTTTCCTGGTAAAGCAGATATGGTTAGGGAAGTGCATTCTAGAGGTGGAATTTTGAACATGTAACTGACACCATGCCATTGTGGAAACTTAAGATGATGTATAATTTTAATAATAATAAGTGACATTCTGTTCTGTACTTGGTGTTTGTTGTGAAAGGTTTCGGGAGCGCCTAGGAATGAAGGTAGTGAAAGCACTCAAGAGAAACAACAACGGAGTCATCCACGCGGCTGTGGATATGCTCTGTGCCCTCATGTGTGTGAGTACTCTTCCTAGGTTGACTGCAGGCTTTCCTTCCCATAAATCCATAGTTGCGCATTCCCTACGTTGTTGTCATGGCCATTTGTCTCTTCAGTTAGCACATCCTGTATACCAACTGGTGTTTTGTGTGCAGTTCCTTCCATCCAGTTTGCTGGCAGCCTAGTGAAGTAGTCTCATATGTGCAATGTGAAACGGAGCCCAAGGCACCCCTGAGGTGCAGCACTTAGTGCTTGGTGGTGGTGAGGAGAAGGCGTCTCGGTGTGTCTGCATTTCAGAACTTGAGTAGGGATCTTTCAGTTCTGGATAGGCTTTGCCTCGCATGGAAGATGGCTTGTCCAAAAACATGCATGAGAAGCACACACAACAGGGAGTGATTGTAGGTGTGTGTGGGATGGTGAGGGTGGGTGATTGGGACTCATGTAAAAGCCTTCTCTGCCAGACAAAGACCTGGGTTTGTCTTTTTATAACATCAACTGAAAGATTTCTCAACAAGAGAACAATCACATGACTTTTAGAAAGCCCACTCTGGTGGAACATGGAGGAGAGAGAAAAATTGTCTTGCAAAGAAACAGATGGTGAGTTGGGGCAATGATAGTGGCTGAGGAAGCAACACATGAAAGCTGAGTGGCACAGATGTAGCTCAGTGACACAGTGGAGAGAGTGACAGCTATTTAGTACTTCCAAGTTCCTCATTTATCTCAGGGTTTTGTATACTATCTGGGATTGTTCTGTAAATAAAGCTTTGTAGGCAATCTTAGTGATAGAGGACAGACATGCATAATCACGTGTGTAACACTTTGTATTTATTCTCCAAAATGAATTAAAGTTTATTATCTCAAGCATTCTAAAGAATTCTGTAAAAGAATTAAACTAGAATATACATTTTGTGAGACAACTGAGTTTATGCATTGGCTCTGTACAGGACTGGCTAGGGTTAGTCCCAGCAGTCTGCTTTTACAGCTGAGGATGTTGCGGCTCAGGTAGTCACCTGCTTCCCTTGCCTAAGCCTCTGGTCAGGTTAGGATCTGAGCTCTCCTCTGACCACCATGCAGGCATCAGCAGTCAAAGGACAGTTGCCTTGAGGGGAAAAAGTATTTTCTACTTTGCCAGTTTTAGCCACTTGCTTTTAAATTCTGAGTTTCGTCATTTCAAATTTAAATTATAAAGGTCTTGGGATGAGAATTTTTGGTGAGAAGGCCTGTGACTGTGAGAAAGAGCGATGCTTGTGCAGTAACTGTGTGGAAAGATCATGTTCAGTTATTTGTTCGGGAAATTATCAACTTTGATGAGACACGAGAACTGTCAGCTGTATCTGCTCCTCATCACAGGTTTTCCTTCTGCCATGGATTTAAAGGCTATGGTTTTTAATTGCTTCCATGCGGAGCAAATGTCTGTATAAATGCCTTTTCTGTGACGCCAACACAGGACACTGCTTATGAATTTTACTCTTTAATCAACAGCCCATGCATGATGACTATGACTTACGACAAGAGCAGCTAAACAAAGCTTCTCTTCTCTCTTCAAAGAAGTTTCTGGAAAACTTATTGGAGAAATTTAATTCCCATGTGGTAAGTTGTAATTAATTTTTCTTCATGGGAAATGTCATTCAGAGATTTCCCAGAAGTATGGTGTAAAGTTGTTTTAGTCATGGTGCCTGCCCCACAAATGGTTACAGTTCATTTGTCACTAGTAACAAAATACTCCGGGACTTTATTAGCTAATATAGTAATTAGAGGTTACTAATAATATTAGCTGACTAGGAAATGGAAAAGAATACCAGAAATGCCTTCAGACTTTTATAAGGATATTTCAGATTTTTTTCTTCCTTAAAAAATAAATGTTATAGAATAAATTGTTCTAAGAATAAGTCTCACCATAACTGACTACCAGTCCCTCAGGCATTGTCCTTCTTAGAGTATAGAAATTTTATGAACACAATAAAATTGCCACGGTTTTACAAATATTGTTAGATTGGTTTTCCTTTTTTTCCCCCCCATTTTTATTAAATGTGTGTGTTTTGCCTGCCTGTGTATCTGTGCCCCATGAGTGCAATGTCAGTGGAGACCAGAAGAGGGCATCAGATCCCCTGGGAGCTTACCCATCATGTGGGTGATGGGGATGGAACCCAGGTTGCCTGGAAAGCACAGCAAACATTCTTAACTGCTAAGCCAGCGCCGCAGCCCTGTGACTGACTTATGACACACCTCCCTTCCTCCTCTCCTCCCCTCTGTCTCCCTCCCTCTCTCCTCCTCCCTTCCTCCTTTCCTCTGTCTGTGTGTCTGCTTCCCTCCCTGCCTCCCTCCACTCAGTTACACATTAACTTTAATTAGAATGTACATTTGAGAAATTTGAGTTATTCTCTTGAGGTTTTATGTTAAATAATTAATCTTGAATTTTAATTGTGTTCTTTAGAAAATGATAAAGAGTGGGTTTACTATATTAACTAATAAATATTCCAGCACCATAAACATTTAAATCTCTGTTGAAAAATTTGAGTCATTGTTTCTGTGTGATACCCAGAATGAAGAAAAGGAGCATGTCATTGCTGTGTTGGGGCTGAAGCTCCCTGCATCCGTTTCTAAGCATTGTGCTGCTTTCTTTCAGGATCATGGGACTGGTGCCCTAGTAATTAGTTCACTCTTGGACTTCCTTACCTTTGCCCTCTGTGCTCCATATAGTGAGACAACCGAAGGGCAGCAGTTTGACATGCTCTTGGAGATGGTAGCCTCCAATGGAAGAACCCTTTTCAAACTCTTCCAGGTGAGTTTGCATGTTCCTTGTCTAATGACTGCACTGTCTGAATGACTCCTTTAAGAATTGTTGCTTCCCATTGTTCACGTGTCTCCACCAGTCAAGGATAGCTGATATATCTAGGCTGGGTATTAGGTTACACTTCTGATTGAACATTACCAAACTTATAAAACCTTTGATTAACATTTTTTAAAAGTGTATAAAAGCAAAAAGGAAAAGGGGGCATGGGATAGGGGTTTTCAGGGGGGGAGGGGGAAGGGGATGGCATTCAGATGTAAATAAAATATCCAATAAAAAAATAAAATAAATAACCCACAAATCCTCAAACAAACAAAAAAACCCAACAACAAAAAGAATTGTTGCTTCCCTACCCTTCGAAGTACAGAATCAGTAATTTAGGGCCTTGCCCATGTCCCAGGCAAGCACTGTGCTACTGAGCTCTACCTACATCTGGATCAGAGTGTTTTAAATTGTGTGTGCACATGTGTATGTATATACGTGCATGCTTCCATTGAGACAGCATAACCTTGAACAACGCCATGTCAGATTTTTAACCCACAGGTTTCTTGGTCTTTTATGTAAAGCTGTCACGCTATTGGCCATTGTTGTGTATTCTTTGCTAGCTCAGATGTAGTGAAAAGCTTGCTTTCTTCCTAGATAGGCTTAAAGTTCCCTTTCTTTACAAATGTCCACATAATCAAGGTGAGTTTTTGCCAGATTGTTCATAAGCACTGGAAAATATTTGTTACTTTCTATGATACTGTAGTGTTTATTGTCATATATTTGTATACGTATTTTATATAAATATTTGTGGTTTTAGTGCTATTAATTATCGTATATATTGTTATTCATGTTAGTGTTGCCTGTTTCCTAAGCTGTCATAAACCTGACATGCTTAAAACTAGACTGATCTGAGTTTGAGATGGATCTTTTCCTAACTGGTTTTCCTAGTTAGTTACTTTCCCTAACTTTGTGGCTTATCACCTTGCACAAACTGTCCTTAGGCAGAACAGCTAAATGTGTCAGAGTAAAATTCTTTTTTATTCACTGATCGTTCCCCCTTCATTTTTAAAGCATCCTTCCATGGCGATTGTGAAGGGAGCTGGATTGGTTATGAAGGCAATAATAGAGGTGAGAGAATCATTTTGAAATCTTAAAGTTCCTGGAATAGTGATTGATTCTTTTCATTGAAGTTGACAGCATTGCCATTCAGTCTTTGAGGGGACATTTCTTATTCTCTGGATAAGAGTAGTTTTAGATTTTTATTCAGAATTTGAGGGCAGAGGTCACACTGAGAAAGAACGAACGTACACTATCATCTCCAGATGCATTCACACCCTGTTTATTTGTTGTAACATAAAGTCAGCTTTTTATCCCTATCGCTTTTCTTAATGTTGGGGGGTCACTGAGCTCGAGGTACTGAGACTCTGCAGAGTCTTATCTGATATGGAAGAGTTAATTCGAGAAGGAGGTCATTGTGAGCAACAACAGAAGTCCCTCTGCCTTGTGTTCTTTAAAAGATAAAACTATGGGCTGAAGAGTTGCCCAGTGCTTAACAGCACTGATTGTTCTCACAGAGGAGAGTGGTTCAATTCTCAGCACAGACATGGTGGCTCACAGCACTATTCCAGTTCAGTTACTGGGGATGTGTTGCCCTCTGCCATGCATGTGTGTGCTGTATTGATTATACGTGTAATCAGAACACTCATACACATACACATGAAATCTTGAAAAACATTTGAAAGATCAGTTATTAAATAGTAGCTGCATTCTGTGATGTTTATAGTGACATCAATCTAAATGTCTTTTGAATGCCTGTATTTTTATGTCATACTAGCAATTTGGATAAAATGTAAGAGGTTCTGTTCTTCACAAAACATGGCTGTTGTGGTATGCATAAAAACAATTTGATAAAAGGCAAAGAATTAGTTTACCCTTAAGTATTTTATAGACAAAATAAAGACAGAAAGATGTAGATGTTAAACTGGTTAGAGGATAGAAGTTTGCTTTTGTTTCTGTTGTGCGTGTTTAGTAATACACACACACACACACACACACATGTATATACACATACATATACATTGCTGAAGTCTAACTCTCCCTCTTTAGCTAACAGGTTCTTTGCACAGTTTTAGGTTCATCTTCGACTTCTGCAGAGCTTATAGCATGGAGTCGCAGTTAGGACCCCAATGTCAAACAGTGTCCTCTCAACCGTTGTCCCAGCATTCCGCCACTACAGTACTAGAGCCAGTCATCCTTTAGAAACAAGGTGCTGACTTTGGGCATTACATACAAATCACACTTAAATTTATAGCCAGTGATTGTACCTCATGTCTCTAAAAGATATAATTTGTACCTAGTCTTGGCAAATACCTCAGACAATACATAAACCTTAAAGAAAAAGTTGTTTTCTGGAGGGAAAAAAAAAAAAAACCAAGAACTGGAATAAGGAGTTTCCCTACACCACACTGTCCTTTAACCACATAATTGACATAAAAATGATTTTAGCAAAAACAAGCCTGACTTGTATGTGTCTTGGATAAGAATTGGTATTCTCCCTCAGCCACCTTTTTCTGTTACTAGCTAGTAAATAATCTAGAAATCACCCTACTTTAAATCCTAAATTTAGCAAAGTATAATTCATAAGGTAAATTTAGCTGGAAACTAAGCCTCATTCTAAAGACAAATCATATCTTTAAAATTAGCTGCTGTCCCTGGTGTTTCTTTAGGGGTAACTAAGTTTGGTGTTATAAAGTTAAAAGGGGGGCCTGGAGAGATGGCTCAGTGGTTAAGAGCACTGACTGCTCTTCCAGAGGTCCTGAGTTCAATTCCCAGCAACCACACGATGGTTCACAACCATCTGCGATGGGATCCGATGCCCTCTTCTGGTGTGTCTGAAGACAGCAACACTGCACTCATATACATAAAATAAATAAATCTTGAAAAAGAAAATAAAGTTGAAAGAGTTTGTTCTAGATTGCTGTTTTAGGTACCATCTTTCCCTTTTTTCAAAGGAAGGTGACAGAGATATTGCTACCAAGATGCAGGACCTCGCCCTAAGTGAGGGTGCCTTACCTCGACACTTACACACTGCGATGTTTACAATCAGTTCAGATCAGCGCATGCTTACGAATAGGTAAGTTGATGGAGTCCCCGTAAATTAACTTTCTCTCTAGATAGATTTGAACATTGTATAAGGCAGGAGCATTGGGATTACATAAGTGTTCCATTTGCTTTTGATCCATGCAGTTCCATGAAGGTTTATGCTGCAGTGACCGTTGTCCCTGTTCATGGATGATTTGCGATAGGGTTATGGTGGGAAGATCAGGTTCCTTTTTCTGTTGTCAGAGTCTTGATTCACAGTCGTGGGATGGGAATCTAAGAAAGTCTATCTAGAAGCTTATAAATCCTCATCATAGGCCCAGGCCGTTTATTTCCCGTGACTGCATCACACAGCCCCACATGGGAAGCGTTTACAGAGTTAATTTTTAAGTCAATTTGGTCAGTTAGGTACTCTCATAAAGAAAGAAAGAGAAAGGGTAAAAAAAAAAATCTTAAACATAATTCCACCCTAAAGTAGGCTTGTTCCAAATCTCTGATGAACCACCTTTCTTCCAGTTGTTACTTAGGACAATAAACGTAAATTGCCTTGTTTACTCCAGGCTGCCTGAGTTGCACCATTTTTATCTCTATGGCTTCTGATAGGTAACTCTCTCAACTGCCCAGAGCACAGCTGATTCTGAAATTACAGTTTCCACTTTCTGAGTAGTGGCATAAACCACTCATGCATGGTTCATCAGTATCTGTTACACAAAGGAACTGTACTGTGGTGTGTGCGCATACACATATTTTTTGCTTTCTTTAAGAGGGTAAGAACCTATGTCATGTTCATGCCATTAAAAATTCAAGCTAGTCAGATGGCTCACCTGGAAAAGGCAGTGGCCAGCAACCTACCAAGCTGAATCCAGTCTTCTGGACCCATATAATGAAAGGTGAAACCTACTCCATAAATTGTCCTCTGACCTCTGACATATACACTCACAGGCCCATAAAAACACACACAGGTAATAAACCAGTGCAGTAAAAGAGAATAATGCTTTAAAACAAATTAGCTATCGGGGAAGCACTTTAAATTGAAGGAACTTCATTAATATTTAGAAGAGTATCTAAAGTTCCTCTTCATTATATATTCATTTTTGATAGTTTCTAATATCTGGATTATTGATATGAAGACATTTTCTTATAATTATGAAATTTGTTCTTTAAAATTCCTTTCTATTCTAGCTGAGCTAAAGCAGAAACCTTTCTCAACGTCTGCTTTTTTCAGACAGCTAAGTAGACATCTAGTGGGACTCTGGACTGCTGATAACACAACTGCCACAAACTTATTGAAACGCATTTTGGTGAGTCTGCTGAGAAAATGAAAAGCTTTTTATTCCTATCAGACAGAATTTAATGATGTTATTTACACCCTAATTGAGAAGGCATGCACTCTTGGGAATCCACACAGAGTTGCTCCAGTGGCCAAACTGTAGTGTTTGAGAACACTAAAGTTCTGAGTTTGGGCTTTGAAGGCAGAATATTCTTTTATTTTGAAAATGTATTTTATATTTTGTTGTTAGCCAGCAGGCTTGTTGGCATACTTGGACAGTTCAGATCCAGTTCCGGAGAAGGATGCAGACCGCATGCATGTCAGAGACAATGTGAAAATTGCAATGGTAAGTACACTCTCCAGGCCGAGGCTGAGGTGCTACCATGCTGCCCTCTTCTCTGGAGGACTAAACCTGAAGTAAAGAGCTGCCCTGAGCACTGACTGTTACAGCTCACAAGATATTGTACGGCAAATTAACTTTTTATACACTCACAGACTTGTGTCACTGTCACCACAATCTAACTGTATTAATGATAGTAAGGTTTTCTCTAATCCATTACTAATAATATATTCAAGAATGGCTTTCGTTAGAAATTTCGAGTGTCTGTAGTATTTTATAAAGAATATAGAGTTAATCTCTACTGGTAAAAGGGATAAATACTGAATAAAACTTACTTGTAACTTTTCCTCTTTCAGTATCTCTGTTAATTATTAATGTCCTAAGTTGGGTGTAATGGCACATACCTTTAATGCCAGCACTTGGGAAGCAGAGACAGAGCTCTTTGACTTCAAGGCCAGCCTGGTCTACAGAGTGAGTTCCAGAACAGCCAAGGCTGCAGAGTGGGACTCTGTATCTAAATGGACAGACAGATGGACAGATAGTTGGTAGGTAGGTAGATAGATAGATAGATAGATAGATAGATAGATAGATAGATAGGCAGGCAGGCAGGCAGGCAGGCAGGCAGGCAGGCAGGCAGGCAGGCAGGCAGGCAGACATTAATGTCTTGTCCCTGAGTAAATTACATAAATCTTTCTTGTGGCGCTGTGTAACATTTCTCAGCCGTCTTCTGCAGTTCTACTCCTGAGTTTGTGTTCACCCCACTTGTATCTTTTCAAAACAGATCATCGTGCAACTTGAGTGGGCAGGTTAAGGTTTCTTGTATAGGAAATTAATTCATTATACAAGTGTTCACTTCTGCTTCTTCATTAAACTCTGGCATGCCATTTTTTATTTTCTTATCTGAAATAGTGTAATCCAGCTGTATATAGTTTTAAAACAAATATGAAAGTAGCTATGTAATGATTTTAATATTACAGGATCAATATGGAAAATTTAATAAAGTTCCAGAGTGGCAAAGACTAGCAGGAAAAGCTGCCAAAGAAGTTGAGAAGTTTGCCAAAGAAAAGGTTGATCTTGTGTTGATGCATTGGAGGGATAGGATGGGCATTGCTCAGAAAGAGGTAAGTGAGTGTTAGGAGACAGTGTGTATATATGTACGTCCGTGTGTGTACTCGTGTCTACGTATGTTTGTGTGTGGGTGTCTGCCTGCACGCATGGGTGCGTGTGCGCATGCGTGCCTGTGTGTGTCTCAGTCTCAACAGTTAAAGAAAAAGAAGAGAACAAGGGATTGTACATGGGCGGGTTTGGAGGGAGGAAGGGAGAAACTGTAATTATTTTCTCTAAAGATTATGTTTTAAAAAGAGGTAAAAAGGGAATGTGTCCTAGTCAGATTCATTGCAGTTACAGGTGTTAGTTCAAATATTTCTGTCAGAATACTAAAACTTAAAAAAAAATTAACCTCACCCAATTCTGCTTCATATTTTCCTCAGTCACTAGTCTGGGTACCTAATGGTTAAGGTTTTAGTTAGATAATCTAAAGTTACTTTAAGTTTTCTCCTACATATTCCAGCTTTCATATTTTGCTTTGCATATATAAAAATACAGTGCACTTGTTTACCTGTTTTATTTAGATCTAAATACAGTTTAGAGATACCATTTACATTTTTAAATTAAATGTATTGTACACTTTGTGATACTATCCCTTGAACCAAAGTCAGATGTGGAGTTTTAGTTTCTTCTAGCATGTGCCACAGAAGTCCTTGCTGCCTACACATTTCTGTCATGGATGATGCAGGGTTAAGGATGAACCAAGTGCCCTTTCAGAACTGACTTACTCTGCGTCTTTCTAACACCTACAATGTCTTTATTTATGGAGGTTACTTTTTTATTAATTATTCAAAGAAAATCAGTTAATTTTCACCTGCAAATGAATTTCCAGTCTGTGTAAATATAAGGGAACAAACATGTCTATCGATCTAAAATTTGGATCAGTCTGTTATTTAGGAGTTGAGCATTGCGCATAGCAGGTCAGTGCTACCTTAGTGAGGTAGTGCAGTGTGAGGAGCCACTCCGCAGACCTTCAGGCCAGAGCACATCAAGTTGTACTTACTAACTAGTGTCTGAGACGAGCCTCCCACCTACTTAATTGTGGGTTTTTCAGAAATGTACTTTCCTCTTCTCTAAAATTGGAATAGCATCACTTCCCGTCTCTGTCTTATAGAGTTGTTTAATGTTTAGTTCAATGTTTAAACTAGGTCATTAAAGCACTGTGTAGGACCTGCTCATGACAGTTCTGCTACAGCATTTGAACAGTGGAAATACATACACAGTTGATTTGATTATCTTTTGGTTTTTAAAAATTACAAGTTTCTGCCTTCAGCTAATTAAGCCCATTTCTAAAGTAACAGTTATTTCAACTTTGTAAATACAATTACCATATTGTCATACAATCAAATAAGTTTTTAGTATCTGACTTTATATGTAATGTCTATACAACATAAGATTGAACATAAAGCTACTTACCTAGAAAAGTGGTATCTGTTACAACACTGATTTGGAAGAGAAAATTTGCATTTTTAATACCAATTTTATCATACTGATCTGTTGGCATTGTTTACACAGGCTAGTTAAAATTTTTAGCACATGATCGAAAACATTTGAGTTGGGAAGATGAGCTGATTATTATTTTTTATTCATTTATTTTTATCATTAATATGCATACTGTTTGGTCTGCATAATGATAATTTATGAAGGAAACAGTGGTTTAGTTTTGTGGCTGTCACATGCATAGAAACAAACAATATCAGTGATGGAGTGGCTTTGTGCCTTTGGTAATCTGACTGGTTAATCCTGAAGAGATCTGTCTCTCTTGTGGGATGTTTATGGAGCCAGCTTCTAGTGCTGTTGATGCTATGTGTTGAATTAGTAGTGGCCTTTGGTTAATGTTGACTAGTATAGTTTGTTATTGGAACATGTGAATTTTTTTTCAGTTTAGGGATTTTCTTTTTTACTTAGGATTTTTATCTTTTAATTCTGTACATACATTTTTATGAGGAATTATTCTTTACTGGTGTGAATTTTATATTTTTACCATTCTAAACTGTTACCCATTTATATGAAAGGGAGTGAATTTAATGAAAGTATGTACTGTTGCTTTAGTTTGTTTTTCTGCTTCTTTAAGATGAAACTTACTTTTTACTGAAACTTACTTTTTAGCTCTCCAGGCTCCCACTTCAGCCTCCTGAGAGTCTAATCACAGACAAGCACCACATGCCCACTGGAAGTGCTGCCGATTCCTAATGAGAAGCTTTAAGAACTGACTACTATAAACACTAAACTTTGAATTATTTTGTACTTAAGTCAGTTTGTGTTAGCTTTTATGATAGTATATGGAATTAAAATTTGTAAACATTTCCATATATAACTAGTAAATTGTATTTCAAATAGAATTTTGTTACAGAATGATCTTCATTTAATTTTTTTCATTCAATAGTATTGAGTCTGTTTCCTTGCTTTATCTGAATTTCCACACTAACGAGGTTTAGAATTCCAGGTTGTTAATTGAAACCACTCAGTGCTCTAGGCTTGTCTAATTGAACATTAGGGTTTTCATGTCTAAAATATGTATGAGCAAATGAGCGGTGGTGCACGGCTTCGGCTTGCTCTCCCTGTTGGAATCCCGAGTCCCCCGTGTGACTCTGCCCGAGTCTCATGGGAAAAAAAAAGTTTTAAAATATGTATGGTTACACTTAAAGTAAGTGCCCCAGGGCCATGATAACCTTTAAGGATTGTTGGAGATCATCCCCACCTTCCGACCTCAAATCTTACATATGTACCTCTGAATCAGGGTCCTGAGCTTTATTGGAGTTTTGAGGTCTACAACTGCCTAAAATTGGAGTTGTAAGCATGGAAACACAGGTGGCCCTTCTGTTGTAAAGTGAAGATGAGTGACATTCTTGTGGAATTTGTATAATAGATACAGCTTGCCAGATTTAGATTCATAGTCTCTTTTTTTATATTTTCATCTTATTTTTTTTTCTTTTTACAATTAAATTCAGGACAAAAACCATATGGTGAGTTAAGCCCTTTACATGTGTGAAGTGTGCTGAACTGGCGTGTGGTATTGTCTTGACTTGCATTAGTGTTTCCACCTGACTTTACATTGTTTGGATGTAATGCTGCTTTCTTCCCATCGGCCGCTTGGTGTGTGCTCGTGCCTCTTGGCTTTGGGAACGCTGTAATCTCATAACTTTTTACATTTGTTGTGTTTCTCATGCATTTTTATTAATTGCATGTAAATGTTTGAAGCAAGTCAATTTTGACTTGTAAATTTTACTGGTGATCAGTGTAAAGGTTACAAGCCTTGGTGTTGAAACAATAATTTTTGATTATATGATGATACTTGAGCATCTATAAGAACAAATGCTAGCAAATGACTTGGTATAATTAATGCTGTGGACTATTCTCTCAGTTTGATGAAACTGATGCTCCTCACTTGTTAGGTTGATGTACTGCTGTCAGGTCTGATGACCCTATTTGGTGGCCATGGAGACTGCTATGTAGTATGTTTATTTTCTTTTCCAGAACATAAATCAAAAGCCAGTAGTTCTTCGAAAGAGAAGACAAAGAATAAAAATAGAAGCAAACTGGGATCTCTTCTATTACAGGTAAACTTGAGGCTTCTCCTCCAGCATTGGTAAGCTTGATGCTGGAAGAGCCAGGATAGATTGTCTCATGCTGCAGTTACTTATTCTGTCAAGATTGGTTTTATTGACATGCTCTTAGAAAATGAAGGCCAAGTCAGCCATCCGAACTGCTTAAGTTATGTTAAGAATTTTATTAAAGCTTAGAGATGATTGCAGAAGACACTTTCTGTGGCGTAGAATTAGCTACATGCCTACCATCAGCCAAATTAGAAGTGGAGCCTTGAAAGAGGTGGGTGACAGAGGCCTCAAACCACTCATGGCAGTGAACATTTGAATGGAAAGATGTTTGTATAAAATGGTGTGCTGTGTGACACACTGACACACTGCAGCTTCCATTGCAAGGGTTTTTTTCATTTTTTTTCTTTGTGGGAGGTGTTGCAAAAGCCTCGGGCAGATACAAAGGGACAAGGAGATAAGTGGGATTGGGGTGCATGATGTAAAATTCACAAGGAATCAACAAAAAGTTTAATAATAATAATAATAAAAAGAGGTGGATGATAAAAGCCCAAGAAGATTGTGAGAAGTGACCCAGGCCAGCAGCCTCAGGTCCTCTCCAGCCCTCCAAACCCTGAAGCACATTCAGGAAGACGATTGCATGCTTTATGAAAGTTCTTCAGGGTAACAGAGAGTGTCAGTCTGGGAGGTGGCATATTCATTTTATCTTGACCAATTAAGGTAAGTATTTGGTTTGAAAACACCCCACACTACTTGCGTCCTAGACCACTTAAGCCAAGTATATGCTGAAGTGACACTTGTTCAGAGGCTGCTGACTGAGAAGTAGCAGATATAAAGCCCATCTACCCCAGCCTAGACTTTGTCTGTGTTTGCTGTCATGCCTTTTCCAGCAGTGCTGCAGAGGCTCTTTGGGTCATATGTGGTGTCACACATAGGTAGCTTATCCCACACAACTTGAAATTGGATAGATGACAATATTGTTTTCTAATCTGAATTTTTATTAGCTACAGATAACTGAAATTGAACTATCCATGTTTAAATTTTATACAACTTTATCTAATATTTTTAAGTTCAGTTTTTTAACATTTATATTGAAAACTTTCAAAATAAAAGAATTTTATAGTGAATGTATGTTTATTATATAAAGTTCTACCAATGACATTTTATTCTGCTTGCTTAATACAGATTTTACTTTTTCTTGGGAAGGTTTAATTATCTTGGTCTTTTCTTGCTTTCAGTACAACAGTACAGGCTGTTGATAGATTTTGAGAAATGCTTATTTCATATGATTTCCTGTTTGCATGTATGTTTAGGTTTAGTCAAGACCATGCTAGATCAAACCTTATTTGGAATTTTAAAACACGAGAAGAGCTGAAGGATACCCTGGAGTCTGAGATGCGGACATTTAACATTGATAGGGAGCTGGGCAGCGCCAGTGTCATCTCCTGGAACCACCATGAGTTTGAGGTACAACTTTGTCTTCATAGCATGTAACCCAAAAAGTGAGAGCATGTGCTGTCTTCCAAAGGAGATTTAAAATATCTGTATAGCCATGTCATTATCTTTCCCCATGTAATCTACCAGAAAATAGTGGGAAATTCTAATCTTTGATTGAGACAAGAAAATTTAAAAATGCATTTTGATAAGTTATTTAACATTACACCTAAGAATCATACATGAGTTTGAATAACTTTGACTTGTGCGTGCAGACCATCTTGGCATGTTTTCCCCATACCTGGGACTTTGATTTGTTCTTTATTGGAATGTAGATTTTCAAATTATGATTTGATTCTGGTTGGTGCTTTATTAAAATAATTGATGTGAAGAGTAGAAAGCATGCATGGTAGATAATTTTATGTTTGAGTATGCAAGTGTATGAGTATGATCTATGTGACATGCAGTCATGTGCTACATGTGTTGCTTATTCATGGAACATAATATTGACCCGTAACATCAGAGCTGCCTTTGTTTGGTATTAAGCATGCTCTGGGCTATTTGCAAAAAAAGCAGAAAAACTCAGCAACATGCTTCTCAGAGCATATCCTCGTTGCTAAGTGATGCATGATTATATATAATTGAAACCAGTGTAACACATTCATGGATCACACACATAATCCTGCTGGCTTTGATCTTTAACCCAGCTTCTAAAGTATATCATTTAAATGTACTCATCCCTCCCTGGAAATTTTTTGCATACTTTAGTTTAAGGCACTTGCAGTCTCCTGAGTTTCCTTCACTGTCAGTTCTTTTCAGTTTTCTCTAGTCCTCTCTCCTCGTCTCTGTGGCCACAAGCCGGCCTGGTGTCTTAGGGTTCTAGTTGGTACAATGAAACACCATGACCAAAGCACATTGGGGAGGAAAGGGTGATCTGGCTTCCACACTGTAGTCCACCATGGAAGGAACTGAGGACTAGAACCTGGAGTCAGGAGTTGATGCAAAGACCATGGAGGGGTGCTGCTTACTGGCTTGCTCCTCATAGCTTGCTCAGCCTACTTTCTTATGGAACCCAGGCCTACCAGCCAAGTAGACCACCTGCAATGGGCTGGTTCCTCCGCCCACACACCCCACCCCAATCACTAATTGATAAAATGCCCTAGAGACTTGCCTGCAGCCCCAACTTATGAAGGCATTTTTAAGGGTCCCTCCTCTCAGATGACTTCAGCTTATATCAAGTTGACGTAAAACTAGCCAGCACCCCTAGGGATTAGTTCTTGGCCTCTTTATATTCATTGCCTTGGTTCGTCATCTTGTGATTTTGTTGTTGTTGTGTTTTTCTTCCCTCCTGCGTCCCCACTCCCCATTTGCTGAAAGCTCATCAGGTTTTGTCTCCTGCTTAGACTTTCTTTCCTAGACTATGTGCATATATTCATCTACAAGTTGAATATATAATTGTCTCTCTCTAGAGCTATGCTGTTGTTTTTTCTACTTTTCTTGTAGTCTTTTGATCTTAGCAAATCTTATTGTATGACCTTCTGAAACTATCCAGAGCTCCTCCATCTCTTGGACTGTCTCACCATCACTGCCTTCACTCCCCCCACCCCCACCCCGTACTCTGTTACGTGCACCCCTGTACTTGTACACAGTGACAAGGTCATCTGATTCACAATCAGGCAGCGTGCTAGAGACAGAGCTCGGTGCTGAAGTGCTTGCCTGGCATGTGTGAGGCCCTAGGTTCAATTCCCATATTGCAACAAAACACAGATGTGAGTGGATTGTATAATTTCTCTGCTCAGGCCTTGGTGCACCTATGGCTTGTCACCTCATGTACTATTAATCTGGCCTCTTGAAATGACTTACCTGTGTATCCCTCAAACCTGAGTGGTTTTGCTTTGATCATATACCATGCTTCTTCCTCACTCTCAGTTCCACTTACACTAATTTCCTGGAAACACCACATGTTCTTAATCCAAGAGCTCGCTACTTAATGTTAGCCTCTGCCTTAAATCAGTCTTTTTTCCTGAAAAGCCTCATAATTTGTTTTCTCATCTCCTTCAGGTCTTTTCTTCAGTGCCATCATCTGATAGACCTTCCCTGTCTATCCTGTAAAAGCACAGTCCCCTTCGTACTACACATATATTCTGTGCATTCCCTTTTCTATCTACTATCCTGCTTCACGTAGCCCTTATTATCAATTTTCAAAAATATTAAAGATATATTCTTACTTGTTTTTTCACAACTTCATGCATGCACGCAATATATTTAGATCCCATTGAGCCTCCCCACTGTCACCACCATCTACTCCCAGATGTACCTCCATATCCCCACATCCCCCTCACAACGTCATACCCTAATTGTAGTTTTGGTTCTGGCTGTCTTGGAACTCACCATAGACCAGGCTGGCCTCAAACTCAAGAAATCTGACTGCTTCTGCCTCCTGAGTTTGGGGATTAAAGCCTGTAACTGGCCAAGTCTAATGAGTGCTGCCCCTATATGCTTGGGTATGAGGCTATCCCCTGGAACATGGTAAGCCTACCAAGGGACACGCCTCTAGAGAACCTGATTTTCCCTCTCCTAGCAGCCATACTGTCAATAGCTCTTCAGCCAGGGATAGGGTTCCCCCTGACGTGTGCTGGAATGTTGACTGGCTTGGTCTTAGTCAGATGGCCATAGCTGTGGTGAGCTCATAAGTGCACTGGTCCTGACATTTCCAGAAGACACTGTTTTATTCTGGTCCTTCTCCATCTCCAGCTCACCATCTTTCTGCTTTCTGGTCTTCAATGTCCCTGAGCCTTAAGAGGAAAGAGTGTAATATAGATGTCCCATTTAGGTCTGAACACTCCAAAGATACTTGTTCTCTGCACTTTGACTAGTCGTGAGTCTCTATATTAACTACCGTATGCTATATACAATTCTCTCTAATGAGAACTAGGAGCTGCATTAATCTGTGGGTACACAGATACATGCTTAAGATTTATTTAATTTTAAATTTTTATGTGTTTATGTGTGTGCTGATGTGAGTTTATGTGTACTATATACATGTACCTGCAGGGGTCAGAAGAGGCCCCTGGAACTGGAGTTAGTAAAAAGTGCCTGATATAGGTGCTGTGAACTGAACCTAGATCCTCTGCAAGAACAGCATGTGTTCTTAACCCCTGAGCTACCCCTACCCCACCCCAGTTCCTGGAATTGCATACTTAGAAGGCAATTTGTTACCGTGTCCATTTAGCAAAATAATCACAGTAGGCTCACATCTAGGCCGATGATCTGCCTAGCCGCAGATTCTTGGCTGGATCCACTGTACCAGGCATAAGTTTCCTCCTGTGGAGCAGCCTTAAACCTAAGCAGAACTTCGTTTTACAGCTGCTGAATCTTCAGCATACAGAGGAGTACTACCACAAGGTGGATGTCAGTAAGAGAAGTTGAGTGCATTGAATATTTAGAATCTACAGAAGAAAAGGAAAGTGGATAGAAAATGCTAGTGTACATTTTTTGTATAGAGAATCATGATAATGTCATTAGGGAATTAATTCTTACAGTTATCCATAATTCTTCCCTTGTGATAAGGTGTGAGGGTCCTGGTGTTCTTCCAGAGTCTGGATCTGGAGTTTTTCCTCACACATTACCTCCCCTGACAGTCAGAGAAGGGCTCCTGAGGTATTAAGATGTGCTTACCATGTTGATATCATGCCTTAGCATGTTGACCAGGCATGAAGGATGAGCTGAAGCTGGCTTTGTGAGGCAGACAGTCAGTGCTGCAGGGAAGACTGTCCCCTCTGTGCAACAACTGTGAAATTCCAAACTGATGAAGTCGAGCCATTCATAACCTGTCGATATTTGTCTGAAATAGTCACAGTATAGGAATACTAGAGGCTTGGGAGATGGCTCAGTGGCTAAGTGCTTGCCATGCAAGCATGAGGATGTAAGTTCAGATTCCCAGCACCCACATTAAAATGCTAAGTGTGTCACTCGAGAGATGGCACTGGCTGTTCTTCAGAGTTTAGTTCCTAGAACCTCATGGCTGTTCCCAACTGTACCTCCAGTCTGAAGGGATTCATTGCCCCCTTCTGGCCTACACAAGCACTGCACACATGTATACAGACATTCATGCCAGCAAAATAGTCATACATATAATAAAAAATGGGAGCAGGGGATGCAAACATGGCAGTGCATGTCTGCACCCGCATTGTTGGTCAGGGACAGGTGAAGACAGGCAGATCACATAGTTCTAGGAACAGCCAGCCTAGACAAGATAGCAAATTCTTTAAGATGGAGGCCTAGAGAGGGTTATACCCAATGTTGATCTCTGGCCTTTATATGTGCTTGGGTGCACACACACAAACACACACACAGAGTATTACCTGTTGTTGTTGTTGTTGTTGTTGTTGTTGTTGTTGTTGTTGTTGTTGTTTTAATGATAAACTCAGCCAGGCATGGTAGTGTACACCTTTAATCCCAGAGCTTAGTAGGCAGAGACAGATGGATCTCTTGAGTTCGAGGCTAGCCTGTTCTATAGAGCAAGCAAGTTCCAGAACAGCCAGGGCTAAGAAACCCTGTCTTAAATAATCAAAAAGAAAGAAAACAAATGTTAAACCATGAATAGGAGAAAATTTGTTATAATCTAAACTGGTGTTTATATCTGTTAATACAGGTTAAATATGAGTGCCTGGCAGAGGAAATCAAAATAGGAGACTATTACTTGAGATTGTTGTTGGAGGAAGATGAAAATGAAGAAAGCGGATCAATAAAGAGATCGTGAGTCTCTTTTCCTATCTCCATGGGTTTGCTATCGCTGTCTGTTTCTTGGCTGTTTCTATTGACTCTCTGTTTAAATCTAGGTATGAATTTTTCAATGAGCTCTACCACCGCTTCCTGCTCACTCCAAAAGTTAACATGAAGTGTTTGTGTTTACAAGCCCTTGCTATCGTTTATGGCAGATGCCACGAAGAAATAGGGCCCTTCACAGATACGAGATACATCATTGGGATGTTAGAGAGGGTAAGGACGCTGTGGTGGGAGGGTGCTGGTAGATAGAGTCAAAACTAAGCTGATGGCGTTGTCACAGTGACTTTCTGCATGAGTGTCTCTGTAATATTACAGTTATTTAAATGTAAGAGGAAGGCATAGGAAAATAACAAAGGAGCTAAAATCTATCTGCTTCGGTTTATTGTTTTCAGCTCTTGCTTTTGAGTAACTGTGGTGATGTTCTTGCCAACTTTAAGCGTGGGAGAGAGCAAGAGGCGTAGAATAGAAATAGTAACTCTTAGAGTTGTATCTTTGGGTTTTCATTTTGGAAAAAAATCATAAATATTTCTGATATTAAACTTTAAAGCATGAAGATAGTGAAGTTGCTTAGAACACCAGTGATTTTAAAAAGGAGTAAGTCAGCTCTGTTTGGTTTTATGCAGCTTACCGGTAATTGAACGATTGAGCACTGGGGTGGGGTGAACTGGACTGTGATGTATTTGATGCAGAGTATGTCCTTCATTCTTGCATTAGTATTTGTGTTCTTCTGTTTGAACCATTTCAGTGGTAACAAACTCTATGAAAGAGAGCCGTTTCACCAGTTTGCAGAATAGCCAACCATGATTGTTGCCAACTCTGAGCCATCGCTTTGTGGAAAGTTCATGAAGCAAGAACACAGCCAGTGTGAAAACACTGTTGCTAGTACTAACCTGAGCCACACCATTGAGTCCTTTGTTCTCTTTGGTTTGTGTGTTCGTTGGTGGGGGACAGATGTGGTGGTCAGGATCTTTGTCAGTGGCCTAGGCTGACTGCAAACAGTGTATAGCTCTAGCTGACTTTGAACTTGGGGTCTTCTTGTTTCAGCCTTCCAGATGCTAGACTGGGAGCCTGCACCACTCTGCCTGTTGTGCAGTCCAGAATCCTAACTGTTGTTCAGGGAACTAACTGGAGGGCTCAGAGCACTCAGAGTGCCTTGTCCTTCTCACTGGTGTTCATTTTAGTGAGCACCATCTGCCAAGCGTGAGGGTCTCACTTCACTTCTTGTCTCCTAAAAGCTAGTATGTAGTCTCTGTAATGACACAAGAATATCTTCCCCTCTAGGAAATTAGATAAGTGCTACAAAATTTCATGTAATGTAAAACACTTAAGAATTGTTGAGTAATTGACAGGCAGACGGCTGTAGGTGTCTCTTTAGTATTTCAGAACTGACATTTCTTAAGAGCTGTCAGTTGATTTTGTGAAGCTGTCTCTGGCTCTTCTATCCACTGTTGACTAACTTGTCGTTTATTTCATTAGTGCACTGATAAACTTGAGCGGGATAGGCTGATCCTCTTCCTGAACAAGCTGATCCTCAATAAGGTACAGTGTTTTCTACCAACACACCGTCACTTCCAAGGCGTGTGCCCAAGCACTGCTAACCTGTCAGGCAGCTCGCCCAGAGGTGGCTCTTTTCTCTTTAGATGAGAAAACTGAGTCTATAGAGGGAAGGGTTTGCCAGTTTTCCTGAGTGTTCTGTCCTGGTATTCCAGGTGCTAAATGGAGCCTAGTCCTGTACGTTTACAGAAATAGACGGGAGGTGCTGGAGGTATGGCTCAGAGGTAGAGCACTTACCCAGTGTGCGTGCAGCACCACAGAAGTGGAACATGAAAGAGTTCTTTAATGTACCATTTTATTTCTGGTTATTGGATAACCTGTTTACTGATGGGAAGGATAATTGTAAGGCTAGGGTTTATCATGCCACTTTGTCTTTATTGAGGGAGGGAAATGCTTATTAATTTTTTCCATATTTAAGTGGAAAGTTTTACACAATCTCTATAGTATAATTTTGTCTTTTTAATCCTATAAATGCCAAGAAAGTAAAGTTGCATGCCAGCATGTCTAAAGAAATTCCACGTGTGCTCATCTAGAGAGTGCACTAGGTTACAGCACCTCTTGAAGAGAAAGGCCTTAGATCATGTAAAAACCCTTTCCTCTTTCAGAAAAACGTTAAGGATCTCATGGACTCAAACGGCATTAGGATTCTTGTGGACTTGCTGACTCTTGCACATCTCCATGTGAGCCGAGCGACAGTCCCCTTGCAAGTACGTTTGCTCCCTAGGTTCTGCAAACTTTGTGTTCTTTGGATACAATTTTAGAATCCTAAGACTCTTTGAAACCTGCAGATGGGTTTATGTCCATAGCCAGTACAATGTTTCTCCAGTAATTACAATAGTGTGAATGCTGGGAGATTAACGCATGCCAAAAACGGAATCATTACCACCAGAATCAGTTTTATTACTTGATAACCTTTGTCTTTTATGGTAAAGTAACTGTATCGCTATAAAGTGGCTTGGCTTTAATACAGTGTGACCTTTCAGTTGATTTTATTGGATATGAAACTAGAACATCATTGACAAACACCAAGAATATGTTTTGCCCTAAGGCCACTGGGGAAATATGGCCACATTATTCAAACCATATACCAGGACAAAGCCACCAGGCCTTCTCTGGTACTTGATTTAAAGAGAGATCTAAATTTTAGCCTATTTAATGTTTTTTACTTTCAGATATAATTTAGAACATTTTTCTGGTTCAAGATATTTATGACAAAAAAGCCTTTTAAATATTTTACAGTGGGGCATTTTGGGGTTAGGTATGACTAATAGAAATCACAGCACTTATTAAACATCATTGCAATGTACTACATGCTGTTCTGGGATACACTCATACTCTGAACCCCTCAGCGGCCTGTGTGGTGGCCACCATCACTTTTCTGTTTTGCAACACAGAACCTGAGGAGCAGAGAGCCTGAGTACATTGCCACAGTCGCCTGAAAGCTCAGAATCAGTTAGATCCAAGAAGCTAATTTTTGCTTTAGTTACAGTTTATTTAGCCATTTTGTTTTATTTACAATTTGACTCTGAAAGCTGACCATTGCAGGCATATTTACAAACCATAGTACACAAAACTTACATAAAAACTCTTATCTTCCCAAAACATCAAAAAAAAAAAATCCTAAGAATTATCTCTGTTGCTAAGAGAGAAAAATTATTTTAAAAAAATCTAGTTTTTCTAATTTTAATTAGTTTTGTCTGTGGCTCTGGAAGTTGGCAACAGTCTAAGCCAAAAAATAGTTCATGGTGCTGTACCTCAAGACAGATAACATTTATTTATAACCAAAGGAAGGGAAGGGGCATGTAGACGACAGAGGTAGGCAAGGAAGGTACAGGGAATCGATTGCTGCCCACTTTTGCCTTACTGGAGTCTGTTTGAGCAGTTGGATGTCTGTGGCCGACTAAAGCTACAACAGGCTGAGACTCCGCTGCTTGTCATAGGAGTAGGTTAGGAAATGTTTCCCTTGCTGAAGTTACAGTTCACTGGACAGAGTAGTCTCCAGGTAGAGCCTAAGTGTGTGTAGCAGCAGCTCTCAGTTTAACAGTGTGGGGAGTGGATGGGAAGTGTTTACCTGCTGAAACCTGTGCTGCTGTTTTGACCCTGATCCCAGCTGCATACTGAAGCCTACTTCCCAAAACTTCAATATGTTGGATGTCATAGTTTCAGGTTAATACTTGTTTATTATATAATTATTTGTAGCATTCTTTGCTACTGAAATTTTAGTGCCGCCCTGAGAATTTATTAATGGCCATAGGGAATATAGGTATCCCTAAATTTAGATAGATGAATGAATTTAAGAAATTGTTTGTTTGTTTCTCCTAACATAGAGCAATGTGATTGAAGCTTCTCCAGATATGAAGAGAGAGAGTGAGAAGGAGTGGTATTTTGGCAACGCAGACAAAGAAAGGAGCGGGCCCTATGGATTTCATGAGGTGTGTGCTATGTACAAACTTCTGGGAATCTCTGCTTGGTTGTTTTTTTTCTTTAAGAAAGACTCTTCCATATTTTACCATGTAGCCCAGACTTGATAGATACCGACAACACAGATGAGTAGTGTCATACATGGCGGGTCTTTGCCTTCTTATGCCCTCTTATTTAGCACTCAGACAGATGTGCAGAATTTAAGTTTAGATACTATTTTTATTTATGTATATGTGTCTGTGAATGTATGTCACACGTGCGTGCAGGTGCTTCAGGTGCCCTGAATAGCGCATCAGATGCCCCAGAACTGGAGGGATATGTTTTTATGAGCCACCTAACGTGGTGCTAGGAACTGATCCTCTGACAGAGCAGGAATTGCTCTTATCTTCAAAGCCATTTCTTCAGCCTCAAGAAGTGCAGTATCTTTAAATTGATTGTGTTCAGTACCAGTGGTTCTATAACCCTGTTTCCTTCTAAAGAATTTGGTGACTTAAGGTTCTAGAGATATACATCTGTATACAGAATGTTAAACCAAATCTTATAAGGCAGTTGTTACAGGACTGTCACTCAGGAAGTAGTGTTGAGTTTTCAATGAAATGTAAAATATATATATATATATATATATATATATATATATATATATATTACTGAATAAGTTTGGTACTAAATAAATGTTTAACAGTATAGGGAAGGGACAGAAAGTGTTTACTCTGCTGAAACCTGTGCTAGTGTTTTACTCTGATCCAAGCTGCTACAAAAGCCCCAGTTCCCCTCCCCCAAAACTTTAATATGTTGAACATCATAGTTTCAGGCTTCACATGGTATGATCAAGTTTTTAATATGTACCAAAGATCATTGAATAATATCTGTTAATTCTGGAGGCAAGAGCATCCTTCTTCACCAGTGTTTGATCCTGTCCTCCTAGTCTTAGCCTCTTAGGCTCAGTCAGAATCTGACCAAACCAGTTTTAAGAGAGCCAAGCCTTCTCTTTCATAATTTGGTATTGTCCACTCTGCTTATTATTTGTGCATTTTCCAGTGGTCTTTGTACTCTTCTGTTGGCCAATTGAGTGCTTATTCTTATATTAATAGTCAAATTTGGGTTCCTGAAAAATTGCTGGCAAGATCTTGTGTATTCCTAGTATAGTTGCCATGCTGGCACATCACTGTCTCATAGTGGATTGTTGTTTCTTATGTACCGTACTGATAGAGAAAACATTGGCAAATTTTTCGTTTGATATTGTGTTTGTAATAATGATGCCTTCAATCAATTAAGATGCAAGAATTATGGGCCAAAGGAATGTTGAATGCAAAAACCAGATGTTGGGCTCAAGGCATGGATGGATGGCGACCGCTCCAGGCGATACCTCAGCTTAAGTGGTGCCTGTTAGCCAGTGGGCAGGCTGTTCTGAATGAAACTGACCTTGCTACCTTAATACTGAACATGTTGATCACAATGTGTGGATATTTTCCAAGCAGGTACAATGTCATTAATGTTTTTATGACTAACAGGGACTCTCAGATTTCCTCCCCTCCCCATTGTGTGGATATGTACTCCGTAATGTTACAGGGTTACTATAGCAGTTTAACAGAGGTGTCCTATGTGACATGACATACTACTTCCTTGAAACAGTTATAAAGAAATAGTTGGCAAGTTAAATTGATGTAGTAAAAACTGAAAACAGCCTTTTCTGGGGGATGCCAAATAATCTTCCACAGTTTGTATTTGCCAGCTGGACTCTAGCAGTGCTAACAGTTGTGCTTATATGGGTTAGAAAGGGCTGGTTGGAAACAGCTATCTGTAGTCCATGTCGGGTGGGGGCCAGGGCCTGAGGTGCCAGGCTAGCCAGGCCTGCTGCTGAAGATGGGATGATGGTCATCCCACAGCTCACTCCACAGGACCATTATAGGCGAGGATTTGTTTCCTGTAACAAGCACATTTGTGGCCTTTACCTAAAATATTTCAGTCTTCATAAAATATTTGTACACATATCATTTTGTTTTTATGCTATTCTGAAGATATTTGGTAGTTAGAAATTACTAGAAAATACATATAACACTCTGTTCATCTACAGATCTTTAAAAATCAGATTAGATTAAAAATCAGTTAATATTTAGAACTAGTAGTGCATTAAGTAAAGCTGTATTTGAAGGGTACTGACCATCGTTAAACTAAGGTTTAAGTTTATTTGACAAAGCTTGATAGGACCTTTGGGGGGACTGTCCACAGACAGTGTGTTAGACAACACCAAGTTCAATCAATTAAATAATAAATAAGAGTCTTTGGCTCTTCTAGGGGACTGTTTTTCAAGGAAATCTTATGGAAGGAAATGAAGTCATATTATACAGCCAGTAGATTTAAACCAAATACCTAATCATGTTCCCAGCTGTATGAGAGCTTAGTCTTCATTTACAAAAGAGGAAGGTAACTTGCTTCATGCCTAGTAGAATGCCATATGCTCTGAATATACAATTTCCAGTAAATACATTAAATGTTGACTGCAGAAAATATTTTCTAGGGATCAGGATAATGCCATCATTCGTCCTTTACCCAGAGTGAAAAGGCTGCTGTCAGATAGCACCTGCCTTCCCCATGTCATCCAGGTGGGTCCTTGTGTGCTACCAAGCTAGCACAGTATTGTAAAAATCATGTGATTGTACTATAGCTTTTGTCTTTATTTCATTATAATCCATTCCGTTTTCATAAAGCTGAACCCCAAGCTACATTTGTTTCATTTATTCACTTATTCTTTTTTTCAAGTCTTGTTTATTTTCAGTGTATATGGTTGTAGTTCCTGCATATATGTCTGTGTGCCATGTGCATTCTTGGTACTCCTGGAGGCCAGAAAAGTGTATCAGGCCCCCTGGATTGGATTTACAGCTGGTTGTGAGCTGCGTTGTAGGTGCTGGGAACCAAATCCAGGTCTCCTCCAGAGCAGTCTGTGTTCCTAATTGTGGAACCATCTCTAGCCATAGTTCTGCATTCTAGATTGGGTTTTAATCTGGGTGTACTGGGGAAGATTTTATATCCAGGAACCTACTAAGCATGTGATATCTTCAGATTCCAGAGTCATCCGAAGGGGATTTTATGTAGAATCTGTTCTTCAAAGTCACATCACTGTGGGAACTGCGAGGGTGCTGTCCTTTGTGCTGCAGATTGGCATGGAGCTACAGGGAATACAGCAGCCCCCAGATAAGGGTGTGGTCATTTCCCTGACAGGTGCAGCAGCACTCCTCACTAGTGTTTTCCTCAGGGTTAGACTGTCTTCAGTTGAGGGGTTTTTTGGTTTGGTTTGATTTGGTTTGGTTTTACAACCACTTCAAAGCAGAGTTGGATATAAAGAATATCCTAAAATGTCCTTTCTTTCTGTATTGTGCTGTTCTTTTGAAATTTACAGTACCTACACCTGAGACTAGCATAAACCTTAGAGATTTTAGGTAAACTTCCTGTCTCCTTATTATTCCATTCTTAGAAGTATGCATTCATTTTTTCCCATTAACTATACATAGACCTTATGATCTGTGGTGATAATTTTTGTTATTTTACCTTGAGAGTGATAGTTTATATGTTCTTACATTTATGTGTTACATTATGTGGAAATCACTGATTTCTGAACTTGAGAACATAATTAACACCTTTTTATTTATTTGACCAGCTTTTGTTATTTAAACATCAGCATATGTTTTAGTTACTTTTCTATTGTTATGAAGAGACACCATAACCACGGCAACTCTTATAAAAGCAACCGTTTAATGGGAGGATTGCTTTCAGTTTCAGAAGCGTAGCATCCGTTAGCATCATGGCAGGGAGTATGGCAGCAGGCAGGCTTGGTGCTGGAAAAGGAGCTGAGAGCTACATCCTGATCTACAAGCAGAGAGAGCAAACTGGACCTATCAAAAGGGCTTTTGAAACCTTATAGCCCCTCCCTAGTGACACCCTTCCTCCAGCAAAGTCACACCTAATCTTTCTAACTCTGTTAAAGAATCCCTGGTGACTAAGCATTCAAATATATGAGCCTGTGGGAGGCTATTCAAACCACCACAGCATGCTTATACATATACTTCTTATTATGGACATTTCTGTTCATATTTCTAAGTGAAAGTGCCCTGCAAGTTTTTTTAACTGTTATCAGCCAATCCCAGAAGATCAAGTCAGTATGTATCTGAGGTAATACAAAAAGAAAGGGATTTGTGTTCATTGGATCCTGTCAACATGAAGATAAAGTACCAGAAAATCGTCACCCAAACATTCTTCAAGGCTTCTAATACTGAAAGGGAAAAAGTAAATACAAGAAGCATTACATTTGAGGTCAAGATGGTTGAAAAATATTTAAGCATCGTCTGTATAGAATGGAACTTGGTCAGTGAAGGGTATTTTGATTAATCAAAACTTTTAGTGGTATCTGAATATCACTAAAAGAAAAATGTGATGAATTTGGACCCATTCCTCGCCAGAAATGCCTTCATCTGGAACTCACCATGTAAACCTCGCTTGTCCTGAACTCCCAGAGCTCTGCCTACTTCTGCTTCCTGGGTGCTGGGATTAAGGTGTGTGCCATCATGCCCTGCTAAATTTAGCATCTTCTGATGGTGTATCCGCCTGTTGATTTTATACTGGGTTCAAATATTTCTTAAAAGTAATTTTCTCCTTGGTAGGAGCACTTTATCTTCCTGGAACATGGGTAGCTCAGGCAGTTTTCTAAGCACTGTGTCCTGCTTAGATAGGGTCCTGTATTATTTCATGTAGAATGCTCTCTGCCCTGACTATATGACCACACAGCTTAAGAGGTCAGTGAATGGCATGGTGCACAGTGAGTGGATGTTCTCGGCTTTCTTGTGCAGGACAACTTGAAATTCTCTGTTGTTGATTGATAATGTAAGGCAAAGTCAAGATTTGCTGTTTCCCTATACCTAAGCTCAAGCTACATCTGTCCATAACATTTGAGAAAATCCTACAGGACTGTCCTTGATTGTTCCTTCCTAAACCTTGTCATAGAGGAGAACACTGGAACTGCATTGTTGAACAGATAGGACATAAAGCAAGAGAAATTTAAGATAGTGACTTAAAAGACAAACAGTTGTTCTTTCTCACAACTGAGTCTAGACTATTGGCCTGTCACCAAGAGCCAGTGCTTACATTACATTCTGTCTATAGAACCAGTGCTTACACCGTACCTTATATGCTGGTTTTGTTTTTACTAGTAGCAATTGACTTCAAATTTGGGATTCTTTGGAAGCAAGTATTTATTGAAAATTGAAATGTCACCTTTATTATATAAATAATAAGTAAAGCTAAAATGGCTTAGCACACATTCAGAACAGTTCAGCTTAGCTCTTTGTTAGCCTGGATGTAGTCAGTGGCCTGAGGGGAGTCTTACAGTGTCCCAGAGCCCATTGTGTTCCAGGGCCTGTGGTAGTGGCAGCCTCTGAGGTGCACTTGAGCTCTGCTTTTCATTTTTGTTCTTCTCATCAAGTTCAGTGTCCTTCAGAGAGGTTTTCATCGTTTGATTTACTTGAAACTAATGCAACACAGACACACATGACATGGATGTATACACCCAGGTGCACATAAATACACATATAGACAACACATGCATGTGCATCAGAAATACCTGTAACAACATAACAAACTAGCTTTGGACACATTAGGTCTTCTATCTGATCATGTTTTGATCAGTTCTCAACAGTTTACTGCATTACTATCTGCATTAAATGTAGAATGAGCCCTTAAGTCAGTTTCCAGTCTGATATAAGTTTATGGAATCCCATGGATGTAAGAAATGATAACCTCGGCATAACTCACCAAACAAAACATGTTATTTGCTTTTTCAGTTACTGCTGACCTTTGACCCTATCCTTGTTGAGAAGGTTGCCATCTTATTACATCACATTATGCAAGATAACCCACAGTTACCTCGCCTCTATCTCAGTGGAGTGTTTTTCTTCATCATGATGTATACAGGTTCCAACGTGCTTCCTGTTGCTCGGTAAGGCCGTGAGGACACTGTCTTAAATTATTTCAGTTATATGTGGGTACATTTAATAGGAACTTTTGAAGCATTGCTTTTTTATTATAATCGTTATCTTAATTAAAATATCTAAAAATTTGGAAAGTAGAAGAAAAGAATTGTGTCAGTTTATTAGAACTAGTATTTGAAATTTATTGTATATATGTATATATTTAATATAAATACATTTATGTTATACCTGGATTTTTATATTTTGCTGTCTAAAATGAATTTTTTTTATATTACTATGTAACCTTAAGATGATCATCAAAACATTTGTGGTATATTTCAGGCCGCCAAATATGGATTTATGAGTTGCCTTTTTAACATTTTTTTTTACTGTTTTAAAATTTATTAATGGTCCAGTCTTTAGAAACCTTCAGACTAAAACCTAATCAGTTTCTCTATCTGAAAGATACTCTTTTTTTCCTAGGTTTTTGAAATATACACATACCAAACAGGCTTTCAAGTCTGAGGAGGTAAGCACATCAGCCGACCCCTGAGCACAGACCCTGAGTGTGCTGTCTGGGTGCTCAGTTTAGGTGTCTGCAGGACTTGGTTATCAGTGCTTCAAAGTAGGCATCATGTTTAGTAATTCATTCACATTCTTTGCAGTGCCCACACATAAAAAGGCTAAGCAGTTGTTTAAAATGAAAATAAAGTATGCTTACACTGAAATCACAACCATGAATTATCCCTTGATAGCTTTTGGTGGTTTTTATAGAGAGTTAATCATATACTGAAATCTCTTAAGATTCAGTAATGCTTGGGATTTTGGTTCAGACCCCAAGGCAGACGTGCTTTGAGGTTTCCTTTTGAAGCTGTGTGTGTTCACATGCTCTCAAGAGTGCTCTTGTCCTTACCTGTTAACTGTAGTTTACAGAGAGACTTCACTATCACATAGTTACTGGCAGGTGTTTCAGATTTGCTAGGCTTTTGCAGGAGCATTTAATTTTTGGATTTTACCCGAAGCTAGCCACTGTTGAAGACACTGAAGATTGTTGCACCACTTCAGTGTTAGACATTAGATAGTAATGAAGGTTTCATAGAATAGCCACTGAAGCTCTGAGAGTGAACAAGTTTGCCTAGCACCATTAAAGGGAAGCAGAGTGGCAGCCTTTCACTTCAGATACAAATTGTGATCACACACTGACTATTAAGAATAGAAATAGTGATACTTAGAAATAGTGATACTTAAATAGTATGTCTATCTAATATAGAAACATAGATCGAATAGAATCTCTCTAGTGACAGATAGAAAATAGTGGTGCTGGATACAGTGTTAGTCATTTGGGCATTGTTTCTCCTTTACTTCTGTGCATCAGTAGATAGGTAATATCTTAAAACAAAACAACTGGGCATGGGGGTTGTGTGTGTGCGCGTGTGTGTGTGTGTGTGTGTGTGTGTGTGCTCTCCTATGTACCTATGTGGAGGCCATAGGTCAACCTGAGATGTCTGTCTAGCCACCTCGGTGTTTGAGACAAGTTCTCTCACTGAACTTGAAGGCTGATGTTTTGCCTGGGCTGGCTCCTCAGTGAGCTCCAGGGGTCTGCCTGTCCTTGTGTCATCTCTCCCCCATTTCCAGGGCCAGGGTTACAGCTCATGCTGCCTACAAGGCTTTGCTGTGGGTTCTGGACATCTAAATTAAAGTCCTCATGCTCAGGTAGGAAGCCATAACAGTTGAGGATGTCTCCTAAGATCCTGAAAACTTTGATTTCAGAAATTATTCACTTAAATATTTTGTATAATCACAACAATATTCTATATGTAGGAATTACCAAGTAATAGAGCTCTAGAAAGCAGAACAGCCAATCTCCCCAGCAGTTTAACAGTACATTTATCACTATTGGCAAAAAGTCTGAAAATGATGCCCCTTTTTGCATTTGTTTCTACACCAAGTGGCAAACACTTGCTTTCCACTTCTGTTGCTGTCCTGGAGAAGGAAAACATGTTACCTAGGTAGAAGGAAGAAAGGCTTTATGTTCATCAGGACCAGATTTCCATCCTAAGAAAAAAGAGTTTTAAAATGTAGCATATTAAATTCTGAGCCGGATTTGGACTTCTTGATCCAGTTAGTTCTAATTACTTTAAATGAACCCCCTTATATTCCTTAAACTTTATACGAACTGGATGAGAACAAGCTCTTAAGACCTGGATTTCAGGGCTAACGAGACGAGAGACGGCTGAGCAGGTGAAGGTGCTTCCAGACTGGAGATCTGAGTGGAGTCTCCAGGACCCATATGGTGGAAGGTTAAGAGCCTACTTCTACAAGTTGTTCTCTGACCTCCACAGGCATGCCTTGGCATGTGTACTGGGATACAAACACACACACACACACACACACACACACACACACACACACAGACATACCCTAAGAATTTTCAAAAGGAGGTAGACTTACTTGGTTTTGAAAACGACAGGTATGGGTAGGAGCTGTAATGATTGGAATAGTTCGAGGTGGGTGATGGATGTCTCTGTGGCTCTTCCTTGTTGTCCATCATTGTTATCCATGGCCACAGGTTGGCTTATCATCCTTACTCCTGTGTGGTGATGCAGGTGGCCCCTGAGACCGTTAAGGGTGCTGCAAAGCTGGCTGTTACTGCTACCCTTGGTGTCACATTTCACTGTGTTCGTCCAACTCCCTAGAGCACAGAAGTGGTTTGTTCTAGTTGGGCACTGTGTTAGTATGTTTGTTTGATTGTGAGTTTTGAGACAAGGTTTTCTCTACATTGCCCTGGTTACCTGGCCTTGAACTCACCGAAATCTCCCTTCCCCGACCCTGGGAGTGCTGGGATTCAAGTGTGCCCCACCATGCTTGGCCTTGTGCTCCTCTCTTGAAATGCTCCAGTTATTCATTTATCAAAATCTTTAAAGTTGATTTTATTCTAACTACATTTGTCTTTTTGTTGGTTTTTAAGACTAAAGGACAAGATATTTTTCAGAGAAGTATACTTGGACATATTCTACCTGAAGCAATGGTTTGCTACCTGGAAAATTATGAACCTGAGAAGTTTTCTGAGATTTTCCTAGGTGAATTTGACACTCCAGAAGCAATCTGGAGCAGTGAGATGAGGTGAGTAAGTCCTGGTTGTGGTTGGGCTGCATGTACTTCAGGCCTGCATTCATTGTAAGAAGAGTTCTTACCAGTTTCCTTATGTTCCAATTCAACTAATAGGCTTTGACAAGGCCTGAAGATAAATCACTATTAATAGAGCTTCTGTGTGACCTGTTACCCTAATGGCAACACAGTCAAGACATAGCTTTTAGATTCTTGGAAATAGGCCTGTACTCGACAAATTTTGCTTACCTACATAGAATAGATCAGACAATAGGTGCCCAAAAAAATTTTGATAAGTGTTTCTAGCAAGCATGTCTTGTATTACAATGAAAGACTTGCCATGGGAGAAGCCTGTGAAAACACAGAAAAAGGCAAGACACAGAAATGCATAGCAGTGTATAGTATACAACTCACTTGTCCATAGGAGACATAGCTGTTCGTAGATCCAGGGTGATGACTGCCTTTTGGGAGCCCTCACCTCTCTTAGCTGCATGACGTTTGATCTTAGAGTCACTCAGTTCTCAGGCCAGCTTTATGTTTTCTGTGCCATCTATTTATTATCATTGGCTTTCTGTGATAGGCTAATCTTTAGGATTGTTTTATGCTGGCCACCATTTTTAATGGTGACAGTCTGTGTGTCATTTTTATTGGGAAAAATATGTAGGTATATGAATAAATTAAAAATGATTTTTGTGTATAATATTTTTCTTTTTAAATTGTCTGAGTTCCTTTCTCTGAAAGATTTTTCTTACCAAATTGGGTTCTGCTTAGCTTAGGGCCAGATAAATAATACCATGTAATGAGCTTCTTTGAAGACAATAGAGAACCTTAATCCCTGGCTATACATGCAAACACCATCTATCTAACCTTGTGTCTAGGCTTGAGTTTTTAGTAGGAACGACACAGTATGACTAAATACTCTGAGTAACATTTAATTTCATTTTATAGTTGAATAGTTCTGAATATTTATGTCGTTTTCTTGCATGATTACCCATGTTTCTCTTTAAGTAAAATATTCCTTCAGAATACCTTAATGGAAGCTTCTGTGATTGTAGGCGTCTCATGATCGAGAAGATTGCTGCCCATCTTGCTGACTTCACACCTCGCCTACAGAGCAATACAAGAGCACTTTATCAATATTGTCCCATCCCGGTTATCAATTATCCACAGCTAGAAAATGAACTATTTTGTAATATTTATTACCTCAAGCAACTTTGTGATACACTCCGGTTTCCAGATTGGCCAATTAAAGATCCAGTAAGTTCAGTTTGTTCCTCCTGCAAAAACAGTTGTAAACACTTCTTAATGTGTTTTCCTCCTGTGATAAAAGGGATAGTGGTTTTAGATATTCACGGTGCTGCATGCCTGCAGTCCCCACTGCTTGGGAGGATCAGGCTGGAAGATTGCCTAAACCAAAGTTCATGGCAAGCGTAGGCAACAGTGAGACTCTGTTCACAGAGAGGGAGGGGGGGAGAGAGGCGGTGGGTGGGTGGGGGACAGAACAGATGGACAGTCAGAGGAGCACTCTCTCTCTTCAACAGTATGTACTGAGTAGTTTGTTAATACATTTTGGGTAGATTTTGAAGTCCGCAAGGTATTTAAAGTTTTACAGTTTTTATCTTTTATGACCAAGCTTCAGACCCTGGCCAGTGCCCAGCTCTATGGAACATTGATTTCACCAAGCCTTGATTCATCTTTAAAGTGGTGGTGATAGACATGTTAGCTGCTGTCTGTAGAGGCTCTGACAATTGAGTGTTCACATAGCATAGCTCCTGCATGTGCAAGAGGTCAGGCCTGTTGTGTGTGCTCTCTGCCAGTCCTGTCGTGGCTTTGGGATTCCTCTCACCTGGAGCCCTGCATCTGCAGAAAGCTGGAATAAAGTCGGTCTGGGTGGCCATGCTGTTCCTTTCTCTGTAGCAGAACTTACCATTTAAAAGATGTGAGAATGCTTGCCATTGGTACAAGTCACTGCCTCTGCACAGTGTGCTAAGACCAAATGATGACAAGCCCAGCACTTGTTGAGATAGAACTCTGTGTGAGATGATAGGATGCTTGGCAGCCTGTTAATGAGATAGATGTTCAGTGTCAGCTCAATCACTGATTCACTGGGAAATGTCCCTTACATTCTAGTGTTCTTCAGATTCTAAAGAATTAGCTTTGGTGGGGAGCCCCTGTGTTTCCTTGTCATCTGGAAACTGGGGTAGGATCATTGCAAGACCAGCCTGGCCTATATCAAGAAAAAAAAAGAAAAAGAATCTGACAGCTGTGTAAAGCTGTGTGCTCCTTCCATGTGTAGGTGTGAGATTGGGTATTAGCCATCCCTCTTCCCCTCCCTCTACAGCAGTTAGTTCTCTGTCTTACATTTGTTTGAATGTCCGCATATCAGTAATATGTAGGTGACCTTAAGAAAGGTTCCACAGTGTGCTTGCTTTCTTAGTACAGTTTATCTTTTACTAATTGTGAGGTTTTATGAATGTTTCTTTAAAAGTTAATTATTAAGATACATTGGATAAGAATAAAAATATAACTTAAACAGAAGGAAATTCTGTAACAAGTTACCTAGCTGCCAATATTGTTAAGATAGCCTAGAAATGTTGATTTAAATAAATACAGCACAGATATTATATAAATCTAAAATTATATTTTGAATTATTTTATTTTACTGGATGCAGATTTTTACTCCTTTGTCTTTAAGGTTAAGCTTCTGAAAGATTCCCTAGACGCTTGGAAGAAGGAAGTAGAAAAGAAGCCACCTATGATGTCTATAGACGACGCTTATGAAGTGCTTAATCTGCCTATAGGACAGGGGCTGTGAGTTATTTCAGTATTATAATAATAGTTATCTTCTTCAGCTTAAGACATTAATATCAAAGATGAAATTCCATTTTAAAAAACTATACTTACTTATACACAAGGCCTATGAGAATCATCTGGAACTCTAGGCACTGACTGACATTACAGATTTACTAACCAGATTACATTCTTGTGTTCTTGTTGGTAACCATTGCAATTTCTTACTTGAACAGTAATAAGATGTGCAGTGGGCCTAGTCTTCAGCTGGCACATGGCTCCCATGCACACACCTGAATCCTACTCCCTCCTTCAGTGTATGCTGTCTTGAGGAAGGTCTGCTGGAAGTATGCCTAGGACACTACGTTCGGATTAGGAGAATTCCTAGCAGGTTTTTAGTGACTGCACACAGTAGAAGAAAGTGGCTTAATAGGCATGTTTGTAAGAACAGAACAAATGTCTTTGTAAAGAGTTCTTACTTAATGTTACAGTAACAAAACTATATAAGTTGCAATGGCTTTTGACATATTGTTGGATTTTAAAACATACTTCTTACTTTACCAAATCCCAAATACAATTCTGCAATTTTTTTAAAAATACATAATATTAAAACTATATTGTAAATAATTAAATTTTATAAGTTGAATCTTTCTTAGGGGACTTTGAGCTTTTATTTCACCTATAAAGATAACATAAAATATAATATTATGTAAATCTTACTGGATTTAAGTGGATGCTTAATACATGATCAATTTCAAATGTGGGATCAATAATACAGTTCCTGACATATAGAGGTGAGAGTATTACAAACATCACGTTAGATGATTATTTAAGTCCTTTTACGTGTGCCTTACTGTATCTATAAACAATTTCCTTCCTTCCAGGCACGATGAAAGCAAGATCAGAAAAGCATACTTTAGACTCGCACAGAAGTACCACCCAGATAAGAACCCAGAAGGAAGGGTATGTGCTGCCTCATCTTCTGCACGCAGTATGAGCAGGTCTCTGCCTGCAGCCCGTGCTCTCTCTCTCTCTCTGGGTGGGCTTCTCAGTCTGTCAGAAGGGCTGTGCCTGTGACTAGTATGTTTAGGGCAGATTTATTCTCCAGCTTTATTCACTTCTGTTGAAGAATTAACTCTAATGTCTAGCTTATAATCAAAATCATCACCATAGAGCTTAAGTAATGTTCGTGGAGTTTGATTTTGTTTGTTTGTTTGGTTGGTTGGTTTTCCCTGGCAACACCCAAAATCTTTTTTTTTCCTTCCTTCCTTCCTTCCTTCCTTCCTTCCTTCCTTCCTTCCTTCCTTCCTTCCTTCCTTCCTTCCTGTCTGTCTGTCTGTCTGTCTGTCTGTTATTATGGTTTGTTTGTTTGTTTGTTTGTTTGTTTTCCAAGACAAGGTAGACTCTCTTGGCTGTTCTGGAACTCACTCTGTAGACTAGACTGTCCTTGAACTTGTAGATCTGACTGCCTCTGCCTCCCAAGTGCTGGGATTAAAGGTGTGTGTGTCACCACTGCCTGGCTGACACCCAAATTCTTATCCTAAGTGAAGAGTTAGGAAATTGGAAATATACAGTGTTTCTGAGAAGGAAGACTTGATGGTGAAAAGATGCTGCTTATATGAATGTAAACATTTTAAAAGTTAAAGGCCTGGTGGGCTTTTAGATTCCTTTCTGTTTTGTTTTTACTTAGTTTTAGTTTAAGGAGTTTTTGTTATTGCTTTTTTTTTTTTTTTTTTTGTGAACTTACAGCAATCCAAGTTCATCAGAAAAATAAAATAGAAAGTTTGACATTATTTGTCAAATTGCTAGGCTGAACTTTTTTAGATATTAAAATACTGGATAAAACTATTGTAGAGAAACTGACAGTTGTCTGGCCCTTACCTAAAGGTTCCTGCTGACCAGTGTTTGGTTTCTAATCCATTCACTGTCTCGAGTTGCAGGATCCTCATGAGGACACTGAGATACACAGGGACATAACTCTTGCAGATGAAATAAGAGAACAGAATTGAACACAGTGCTTGGCATAACACTCACTAACCAGCAGCACTGGGGGCCAGACTGTGAGTGGCTGGCAGGTCAGTCAGTGTACTTGCCACAGAACCTGGGACACAAAACTGAAGAGAGAGAATTAACCCACAAGTAACCCACAGGTCCTCTCACCTCCACCCTTCCCACACAGAAGAAAATTAACAGTAGTTCTTACCGATAATTTTCCTGCATTGAGGCAGTCTCTGGTATATATTAAGTTTAGGGGTTTTTCTTTTGTTTTTTGTTTTGGGATTTTGGAGTTTGGGGGAGGATTGTTTTTGGTTTTGTTTGTCTGGTTTTTTGAGACAGGATCTGACATAATCTCTAGCTCTCGTTGCCCCGTCCTCTGGGGTCACAGGCATGTATCACTGTGCCCAGCTTACTCGGTGCTGGACTTGAAGCCCAGGGGCTTCGTGCATTCTAGACAAGCGTCTTACCATTTAAGGTACATCCATAGGCCCTTAGCATGTGTGTGTTCACGTATACTTAATGGGATATTTAAATTTTTATGCAAAACATAAAATTGAAATCCCTGGATACTTCTAGGGGGGAAATGTAGTGCTCTCTTACAGTATACCAGCTAGATGGCAGTGGGTATGACTTCCTTAATGTGAAGGTAAAATAATTAAAGAAATTGATAAACTATAGTACCAAGTACCAATTATGTCTTAAGTTTTAATTAGAAAAATTCCAATTAAAACCTAATTGTCTGTGGTTACATACAGGACATGTTTGAAAAAGTAAATAAAGCATATGAATTTTTATGTACCAAGTCAACAAAAATAGTGGATGGTCCAGATCCAGAGAATATAATTTTAATTCTGAAAACACAGAGCATCCTTTTCAATCGCCATAAAGAAGGTAAATCCTCTGTCATGATAGATTGTGGCTTATTTTCTAGCTAATTTTACTGAGTTACTTGTTCTGCAACATATTCTAACAGATTTGAAACTTATTACAAAGGACTCTGGGATTGAGTTTTGGGGTCAGGAAATCAGTTGTCTTCCAGAGGAAGGTCTTGAGCAATGCTTGCTGTGGGCCTTCTCCACTACCTGTAAGATTTAATTATTCCTTCTCAAATGATGCTTCTGTTCTGTGGTGCTACATGGTTAGTCTGTGTTTTACCATCTAGCAGCAAGCACATTAAATTATATATAAGTTAGTGAGTAGAATCAGAAAGTTAAAGACCATTTAATGATCTTCAGTTGCATGTAAAGACTGCCTGACCTGGCTCTAGCAGCCTCAGAAGGTGGAGAACAAACACCAAGCATGTCTGAGTGTTTTTAGCAGAAGAAACTTGACAAGATTATCCATTGCACATCTCCTACTTCGTACTGTCATTCTTAGGATGCTGTGTCCTTATAGTTAGAAAAGCACTGCTTTCAGTGAAGTGTCACTTTAGAGTTGTCTAAATGTAGTCCTAGCAGTTAAAAGCCCAGAGTATCTAAGGGGATGTTGAAATATTTGATTCTTTGTTGAATTTCTTACAGCAGATAATCTATTGGCTTAAGAACGATGTAAGATGGTGTGGAGAGAGAAGGAAGCAGAGCACATGGTGGGGGTTTGAGAACAGCATGCGATGTCTGGGGAATTTAGGATGAGAAGGAATTGTGATTAGATTTGGAAGGGGCAGCTGAGAAGTTAGCAATTGGATCAGTGAGGAGAGCTTCCTTGACGTGCTTTAGTATATCTTAAAGAGAACACATACATAAGAAGTCTTAGCTCTATGGTTTCCAGAACTAAGAATGAGGTTACAAATCCACATTAAAACCTTGAATAATTTGTTTTAAATACACATACCTACATATTTACTTTGTTTCTTCTTAAGTCAGCTTAAAACAGTATAACTTAAGGCAGGTAATTATTGATCAGTTTCAAAATACAAAAACACTTTATTCTTATTACAAGTGAAATTACATACATGTTTAAAAATATCATGGCTCAAGAGGCTGGAGAAGTGGCTCAGTGGTTAAGACTGGCTGCACTTCCATAAGACCCAGGTTCAACTCCCAGAACCCACGTGGCAGCTTACAACCATCCATATATCTAGTTCCAGGGGACCCAATTCCATCTACTGGCCTCCAAGAGCACAAGGCATGCATAAATATGCATATATAAATGCAGACAAAACACTTATATACATGAGAAATAAATTTAAAAATATAATATGACTATTTGCATAGCCTTGCCTCATTTAATAGGTTTTTTCTTTTGCAAACACTACCTGTGGGTGACAGCTTTCACCTCTAACTGTACTTAATCAGAACAGAATTGGGCAAATGGTTAATACATTTTCTATTTAGTATTTCTAATAACAATTCATATTTCAGGATTTATAAATGTTTAAAACAAATAGTAAGATAGAAAGAGCAGGGAGCCTGTTCTTAGAAGCTGATCACAGAGTGCTAATGTGCTCCACACAGAAGCTCACTCTTCCTCAGAGAGTTGTGTGCTGAACGCCAGCGTGACTGCAGGAGTACTTGCTGTGTGTCACAGCATGTGATCCGGTGAGAAATCATAAAGGTCACCTGGATGGCAGAAAGCAGATATTCTGCAAAATCAGTTATTTTCATGACAAGTGCAGTTAACTTACTGGAAAATATTGTAATCCGTTACATGAGCCCTCCGGAAAGGAAAGGTAAATTAAGAGAGGGTTAATAGAGGACTGTGATTTTTTTTTGAGGTAGCATACTGAGCTGTGGTGTGACCTAACACTGTCTTTCTGTTACTTTAGAGTTACAGCCTTATAAATATGCAGGTTACCCCATGCTCATTAGGACTATAACAATGGAGACTTCAGATGACTTCCTCTTCTCAAAAGAATCACCACTGTTGCCTGCGGCTGCAGAGCTGGCTTTCCACACAGTCAACTGCTCAGCCCTCAACGCAGAAGAGCTCAGAAGGGAGAACGGCTTAGAGGTAATAGGACATTTCCACCGGCTGATCTTTACACTTGTCCAGGCACATTAAGTGGCTCTTACAGTACAGCATCTCTCAGTGCAAATGCATTTAGTACAGTTTTTCCTTTTCCTTTATTCCAGCAGATAGCATAGCTTCATAGTCTCTGCATTCTCGTGCCAAAATCAAAGGTAAAAGGGAGCTCATTTTCTAAGAGTAAGAGAGTCCTGAGTCCCCAGGTGGGAAAGAGAATGCTGAGTACAGAGTAGTGCCTGGGAAGGCTGTTAGGAAGCAGCAAACCCCTGAGGCCCTTTTTAAAAACCTGTTTATTTAACATATGTCAATTGAGTTAGTGCTTAGTTACCAAACATGTAATAGTAAAAGGTTATGTGTTCTTACCCCTGCTAGAAAAAGCTTTTTATCTTTCAAGTCAAATGGAGAATTAATGGCATACTTCTTTCTTGACAGGTGTTACAGGAGGCATTTAGTCGCTGTGTGGCTGTCCTGAATCGCTCCAGTAAGCCAAGTGACATGTCAGTGCAGGTGAGGCTAAGCTCCATGATAGACGGGCAGTTCAGACATCAGCTGGATGTTCACACAGATCTGCCTTCCAGCCTCCTGCCCTACTAAGTTTCTCACCAGAGGGTGGACTGCAGGTGTGATTCAAGCAGGTTTGCAGCGGAAGCTCTAACTGTCCTTGCTGCCGTCACCTTCCTCTTTCTAAAGAAAGTAGAGTGCAGTGTGCTGGCCCTCAGGCTCCCTCCCATCAGCAGCTTCACACACTCATTCTTCTGTCCTTCTCAGCTCGCTCCCCTCTGCACCTCTCCAGTCTCCTCCCCTTTCCTCCACCAAGTATATTAACTGGTTATTGTTTGTGGAGGTTGAAAGAGCTTGATTTTTTTTTTTGATGGAAAACCCATTATGAATTCACTAAATTACAGAGCATGGCTTTTTGTTTGGCCCTTCATTTCTCTAGACTTAGGATATATATCAGTTGAGTACTGGCTTTGAGTTGCAGCTGCTACGTTGATATTCAAAGAATTTACAGTATCGTGCCCTGTTAATAAATGCACAAAAATACCTTAACTAAGAATCCCATGAGCTCTTTTAAAGTAAAAGTTGAGCAAACATATAAGGTATTAGGTTTTTATTCTCTGGTATATAGTCTTTTGCATTTTATTGGTTTTTTAATAACACTTTTAAAATTTTTAAAGAACAAAAGTATTCTTGACTCAGTGGTGGCACAAAAACAGGCTGTGATGTCTGTCTGTGCGTGGTATGCTGGTTTCTGCACCTATAAGAAATCTTAAGATTTCTGCTAATTCAGTCAAAATGTCCTGTTTAATAGTAGAGCATCACATAAAATATTAAGCATCATCTCACATCTGTGTGTCTTGTTGTGTCTGCACATGTGGCTGCTTCTGTCTCCTGTGCTGTCTGCAGGTGTGTGGACACATAAGCAGATGCTATAGTGTGGCTGCCCAGTTTGAAGAGTGCCGGGAGAAGATCACAGAAATGCCTGCCATCATCAAGGACCTCTGCCGGGTGCTGTATTTTGGCAAGGTATAGCTCACACCTGTCACACCTGTCACACCTGTCCTCTCTGGATACACTCACCGTGGGTTTTCTTTCAAACAGCCAGTGTTTGATTTATAGCCATGTGCTTACCTAAAATTATTTTTAAGTAAGTCACTTGTATCTCTAAGTATTCTTGTAAAAACATTGCTGTACATAATGGGGTTTGCTCCTATTCTGCCACACAAAAGGTAACACCAGAGTGACATAGCTGGAAGAAGTGAGTCGGACTTAATTTCCAAAGAAGAAAAGAGATGATGGGAGTAAAATCCAATAAAAGGGCAGGACTTTGTAAAACCTGTGGTCCAGTCACTGCTGACTATGAAGGCTTCCGAGATCTAAGAACATGCTGATTCCCAGGGAACTACTGAGAAGCCAGCTCTGAAGATGCTATGACTGACTGGGAAGAGACTTGAGCTGCCTTGAGTAGAAGGGATGGAGGCACAGACCTTGGAATGAGGCAGCTGGGACTGGGGAACCTGATTAGAGTTCTCAGTTGCTTCCGCTTGATGCCTTCAGGTTTAGTAGGAATGAGGATGCTGACGTGAAGCTCAAACCTCTGATTGTATTAACAGTGTTGCTATTGATGCTTTATTGTATTTAGATGAAAGTCAAGAAAAGGGATTGTCTGAGTCTTTGCACACTATGCAATGTTTTGTACAAGAGATAGCTAGCTGGCCTGTGCCCATTGCTGGTTGTCCTTGGCAGTGTTTTCATCCTGCAAGTCAGTTCTTTCTTCTCCTTGCAGTGTATCCCACGGGTGGCTGCCCTCGCAGTAGAATGTGTCAGCTCTTTTGCTGTGGATTTCTGGCTACAGACACATCTATTTCAGGCTGGAATCTTGTGGTATCTGCTTGTTTATCTGTTTAACTACGACTATACATTAGAAGAGAGTGGCATTCAGAAAAATGAAGAAACAAACCAGCAGGTAACTTTAGCTCAAACCCATGTGGCCTTTTAGTAAGTCATTGGGAAGCAAAGCTTGAGCCATTCAGAGATGCTGTGTTTCAAGGTGGCTGTTGACTGCTCCTGACGCTAGCAAAATACAATCCACAGTGACCTCAGAGTCACTGCACTGCCCAGACTGTCCTGCCTCCAGCTCTCCAGTGCAGGGATTATAGCTATGTACTACCATACCCAACCCCTTTTGGTTTTAACTGCTTGTATTTGAGGGATTTAATTAAGGCAAGGGAATCTAAGGAACAGAGATGATAAAATATTTTCTCAGTTACTCAGAATCAATTTTGTGATTTCAGAATTGTTTATGTAGTTTATATAATAGGAAGACAATAATATATCAAGGTGTTGGGACTAGCTCTCCACACCTTTGTACTTGTCTGATTTTTATAGTTGTTTTGGTTTTTTTTATCTTTTTTTATTTCTTGGCTTATATTTGTAGTTGTTCATAGTTCATATTTCCATCATGTGAATCTATCAGTCAAGCCTACCTTACTGTCTGTCTTAGGGTTTTACTGCTGTGCATAGACACCATAACCAAGGCAATCCTTCTAGAGGACAACATTTAATTGGGGCTGGCTTACAGGTTGAGAGGTTCAGCCCATCATTATGCAGGAACATGACAGCATCCAGGCAGGCATGGTGCAGGAGGAGCTGAGAGTTCTACATCTTCATCTGAAGGCTGCTAACAGAATACTGACTTCCAGGCAGCTAGGATGAGGGCCTTAAAGCCCACACCCACAGTGACACACCTACTCCTACATGGCCACACCTTCTAATAGTGCCACTCCCTGAGCTGAGCATATACACACCAGAACACTATCTCTTCCTCTTCCTTCTGCTTTCAAGTGATTCTGTAAGACACTGCATTGGGTCCAGATGAACATGTGGGTGCTAAGGGATTTCCCTGTTTGCAAACAAAATAAATCTCGAAGGCACCAGCTCTGTGATGCTAATTTGATGCCACTGTGCTAGCTGTTTCCATTTTGATCATTAAAATGTTTCTGTTGTGTCACTAATGTAAGGAGACATATATACATACTTTAATGTATTTTTTTTTTAATAACAGGAAGTAGCCAACAGTCTGGCCAAACTCAGTGTCCATGCTCTGAGTCGCCTTGGTGGGTATTTGCCTGAAGACCAAGCAACCCCAGAAAATCCAACTGTAAGGAAGAGTTTAGCTGGCATGCTGACGCCCTACATTGCTCGAAAACTAGCTGTAGCTAGTACTACTGAGGTATGGAGTAGCGCTAGCCAGGGTTTGTGAATAGTGAAAGTCCTTTAAGTAATGAAGGACCAGGATGATCCCTATTGCTCTAAGAAACCTGAGAATTGCATATTCATATGCTTGTTCTCTCAGCCAAGAAAACAAGTGTATTGAGGGTTTATGGCAGTGACAACACACCTTGGAGTCTAACCTCTAGGATCGAGAATTAGCTTCATGTTTCTCAGTAACACAGCCTACCATAATTCTTACCAGCCTTGGGTCACAAAGGGCTCAGACAAGAGAATGTGTTTGCAGTGATGTTTCCAGTCAGGGACCGAGTTTCTTTAGATGTCTCTTATAAGTCATAGCTTATTCTTACTGCTACATAAATGTATTTATACATCAGTATTCATGCATATTTCATGATAAAAATAAGCACTACTTCAGCGACCTCCCAACATGTGTGTCTCTTTGTGAGGGCATTGGGAAGCAGTCTAGGAAAACAGTGTTGAAGAGTTAAACTGTAGAGCTACACTAAGTACATGCTGAGTGTTTTATGTAAGAGAAGCTTCAAGATTTTAAAAGGTTTATTAATTCAGCGCTTAGGTTGTTCATAAAGAAAGATTAAGAAGAGGCCAGCCTTAGCTACAAAGTGCGACCTGCTCAAAAATAAAACAAGAAAGAATTAAGTGAACAGGTCAGAACCCATATTTGTTGTCAGAAAACTAATGGAGTGGTGGATACACACCAGATGTTAGCTGTGGTCATCCTGAGAACATACAACAGAGGACCGGTTTTTCTTTTTTCTTCTTTTTTTCTTTCTTTATTTTTGTTGTCTATTACTTTTATGAGGAAAAACGTCCTCAGGCTTCTAAAATTCCAAGTGCTTGTAGAGTTTAAGCTTTCACTTGCTTTGAAGTTGTATATGCTTGTGGTGGTCTGTATGGGGATGCAGTTCCCATAAGGAGGAACAAGCAGTGTTCTCGGCTGGATCTTTTACTCTCTAGTTTGATGCTTTTTGCTGACTGCAAACATCCTCCTCAGAAATACTACCAAGTTCATGATTACTGTCTGCAGCCTTATAATGTTTTATGTCAAAATCAAGTCTTTATATAATTTATATCTATATTTAATGAGATATTTATTTTAAACTGCTAGATCTCTTGAGTGAGAAGTTTTCTCATAATTTATTTTCCTCACATAGGCTATAACCCTTCCTAAACAGTTCTGATAGCTGGGAACCAGACATTAAATATATGAGCCTAAGAGGCCATTCTCATTCAAACCACCACACATACTCTACTTTCTTCCTGGCCTAGAGCTTTGGAAATGAGAAATGAAAACACTTTTCATTCTGTCACTTGAGATGTGGAATGCATTTATACTTCGAGTTGAAGAAAGCCAAAAGGAAGCCCCATCTATCTGCAGAGCTCCTCAGCTGTGGCCTGAGTCAGGGCAGAGACAGGCCATTCAAGCTGCCACCCCACCCTACCCCACCCCGCTTTATTTTCCTTTCTTATGAGTGTGCTTCCGAAGTCAGATTTTGCTTTCAAGTATATGTATGTGAAACAAGTAGGTGTGGCTGTCTTAGAACTACTGCTAACTCAGTACTTAATAGTGCACGGGCAGAACTGGGTCTGGCGAGTGGCTTGAAATAAGGCTCAGATTTCAGTCCCAGTTTCACATTTACTCAGACAAGAGCTGTGGCAGCTTTTGTAGCCTTGGTTCTTCTTAACTGCAAGAAGGAGAGCATCAGCAAGCTGGTCAGACTGACAGGGATCAATCAAGGTCTGTTACCTCAGGGCCCTGACTTAACAGTAACCCTGTCTCCCTAGATCCTGAAGATGCTTAACAGCAACACAGAGAGCCCGTATTTGATGTGGAACAACTCCACAAGGGCAGAACTCCTTGAGTTTCTTGAGTCCCAACAAGAAAATATGATCAAAAAGGTATGTGAATGTTTTATATTTTCTTAGGTGGCTTATTCTGATTAAATGAGTCTTAATGAAGCAATGTGCTATTCACCAATTAAATGTTTAGTCAACAGCTCTAACCACCGCTTAGCTGGGCATTTCAAGGATAGCCTGGTGTTATGAACTAGTCCTCTAGGGTGTGAGGGAAGACTCAGGAGCTGGGAGCACCTACTGCTCCTCAGAGGACCAGAGCTGTATTCCCAGCCCTAGAAGCAGCTCATAATTCGTGTAACTACAGCACCAGGGGGATCTCTGACACATCTGCCCCAGAGTCACCTGGACTCACCTGTACAAACCCACACAGACAGGCACACACATGTATTTAAGTCTTTAAAACACTGCATTAGGATTTTCTCATTGTCACTACTTCCGTACAGTCAACATCTGTTTACAATATTAGTGCACTGGGAGAATTGGGCACTTTAGTTCAATTTATTACTTGTAACTCCCAGTCTGACTGTAGTGTGCCGTGCACGGGCACGCGCGCACACACACACACACACACACACACACACACACACACACACACACCCTATAGCATGGCTGAGCCAAGTGTCCACTGGAAGAATGAGAAGAGTAGTGTCATAGTATGTTTCATCTGCCAGCTCTGCCTCATCCAGTGCTCTTCTGAGACTTGAGGATGAGCCCTGATGATCTAGCAGAAGTAAAACGTTCTGTCACTGCCTGTTCCAGCCATGTTTGCCCTCTCTCAAAGTGAGTGCCCTTCTTGACATATTCGGTGCATTATTATACAAAGTGGGGTAGACTTAAACTGGACATTGAATTCTTACATCTAACAGTCTTGTTTTTCTTTTTATAAAGGGCGATTGTGACAAAACTTATGGGGCAGAATTTGTCTACAGTGAACATGCCAAAGAACTTATTGTGGGTGAGATTTTTGTTAGAGTCTATAATGAAGTTCCAACTTTCCAGCTAGAGGTAAGTGCTTGGCTTTTAGTTTTGTCTGATGCTGTTGATCATACCTACTAAGGTCTAGTGACTCTTTCACATTTTACAGATTGATACCTCTTTACTGGCCAACTTCTTTAGACGTTAGCCTGGGTGGGTGCCGCAACCCTTAACAGCTAGCTGATGAGCCTCGTGATTGAGTTCAGTGGTTCTCAACCTGTGGGCCAAACAACCTTTCTCAGGGTTGCATATCATATTACATTATGATTCATACTAGCAAAATTATAGTTAAGAACTAGCAAAGAAAGAATTGTATGGTTGGGGTTAACACGACATGAAGAACTGTATTAAATGGTGGCAGCATTAGGAAGGTTGAGAACTGTGGGTCACATTGTTGAACACTCGAGTTTCATGCAGCTCATAAACAGCTGCTACTCTTATTTGCTGCTTTGAGGGGAAGGCAAGAATTTTGTAATTAAATAGCTTGTAAAAAGAGAAGTAAATCATAACATGTGTTTGCTTTGTGGCCCAGCTAGCCTTGAATTCAAAATTCTCCTGTTTCAGCCCCCCAAATACCTAAGATTAACAGTCATTTACCACCAAGTTGGGTGAGAAATAATGCTTTGTTTTAGAACTTGTTCTTGAAATTGGTATTTACCAAAATATAATGTATATTATTATTCACAGGATTAGTAAGTAGGTTTAACTAGCTAGCCTATAAAGTACGTTAAGTGGTTGGTAAAGGCCATTGGAGACCTAACCCCTGAATTTCTGATGTAATTATATATACTTTTTATATTATAAAGGTGCAACATAATTGTAAAAAAACACATTATGTATGCTCTTATTAGATTGGTAAAGGGGACAGATATCCTAAACACTTGTACCAAGATACTGGTCAAAGTGTGGAAAATGTCAGAAGATGAGGTAAATTTTATTTGGTTTTGGCTTTTCCCACTCCTTGATGGAGTGCTGTCTGCATAGCTGTGTTCATTTGTATTTACAGTTTAATCACATCCATTCTGTGGCTTGAGGTTCTTTATTTTACTCTAAAAACCTTCAGCATAGGCTATTACAGTGACACATTTAAATATGCATATGCTTGGCTTAGGTTCCAAAAGAGTTTGCTGCAAGTCTGTTGGATTACATAGGCTCTCAGGCCCAATACCTGCACACATTCATGGCCATCACTCATGCTGCAAAAGTGGAGTCTGAGCAACACGGAGACCGCTTACCAAGAGTGGAAATGGCTTTGGAAGCTCTGAGAAATGTCATCAAATACAACCCAGGTGCGTGATTATCCCCTCGATTCATAGCGCCACCATTACAACAGAGCAACCAGAGTTTCAACACATTCTCAGTTTTATTGTGGAGGCTCAGGGAAAACCACATTGGCTCTTCTGCTCCATGTGATATAGTAATAAAGGGAGTCGACTTTATTATTGTCTCCTACCTGTAAATAAGTCTGGGAGAGACATTGGGGACCATGTTTAGAAGAGTTCATGTTTAAGAAAGAATAAACTGGAGTAACATCGTTTGTTATTGTGGAATTTCACGTTACTGGTATAGATTGGCAGGTCATGTTTATGTGCTTGTATTTAGTTCTTAGATGATCTAAATGTTCCCTTTTTGGTCCTCAACACAGTACTATTTGCATATGGATACTCATATTTTTTTCTTGATTTTTTTCAGAAAAATTTTCCTGAAGTTTTTTGTGTGAAAATGGAATAATTAAAAGACTAAGAGTTTTTCTCTTGAATGTCTTTTTAAAGGACATTCTAAAGGTTCCAGATAACCACTAAAGCACCTGGCTCTGGATGGGTACAGTGCAGTTAAAGCTATAACCTTAACACATCCTTCATTTCTAACTTATGCCAGCAGTGAGACCCTACACAACATAAATTCAGTTCAGATTTCTTCAAGATATTTATTTACCTTCTTCAGGGAATATTGAAGTGCTATTATAATTTTTAGCTTTTTGGCATTTGCCAGTTTTATTCAAATAACTAGTAACAATATTAGAAAAATTAAAAACTTTTAAAACCCAGAGAGAGCATCATTCTGTGTTGTTGTGGTTGACATTGTAAAATACTACTGGTGTTTTGAGGCCCAGGGAGACTTCAGCATAGGAAGTTGGTGGTCTGCACTAGTAAAGCAGCAGGGCAGGGCAAGCACAGGAACTTAGCTCCAATCCCTGTGATGATCCTGTGTTGGGACCATGCTCTCCGCACTCTCCTGAATCCCAGTGATTAGTAGTGACTGTTCAACCATATTGACATGTGGTTTGAAGTTTGCAGGCTTGTTGGGGATAAAGGCATCTAGAACTTCAAAAGATTACAGTTTTTATAGCTGTGCAGTAGCAGGCAGTGGGCTTGCTTAACTGACAAGAGTGTCAGCAGGTGTGTGGGGTTGGTACCGAAGCAGGTAAGAGTGGAAACATCACTGTTCTCTCAGGAAAAATCCTTGGTGCATGCGTATCAACTTGTTTGTACGTTGTCTTTATGTGGCAGACTTCTGTTCTAGTCTTAGTTAAAGGCTAAATGATGTCAGATGCTCCCAAAATTCAATTGGGTTGAGGGAAGGGATAATCCTCAGGTCTAGACACAGCTGTGCCCAGTATGCACAGTCAGATCGCTATCATCATCAGAGTGTGATCGAGAAAATAAGTGACTCGTTGTCTTCGTTACCCTCCCCAAAACACCAACACCAGCAAGCCCCACAGTGCTTTGGTTCACTTTACATGGTGTTGGGGCTGCATTTATGTGTGTCCAGAGGCTCATGCAGCCTGTGGGCTGTAGGTGGAAACCACTAGAAGGAATGAGTAAAGTTACCTTACTCTGTTTAACATTTGTGAGTCGTATTTGGGCTGATTATTTGAAATTTTTCTTGTTTTTAGTCTGGGGCTAGAGGTAGGCATGGAAGCAAACCCAAGAAACTGATGTTCTGCTGTTTGAGGCTTAACGCCCTGGACAGCTTCTAGATGCCCCTCAGAGTTTCAGAGACACAGTTCACAGCCAATGGCGGTGTTTGCCAAAGGCCTGCAAGTGTACTTCTTGTAAATAAATAAAGCTGCTTCTTCTTATTCCCTAGGTTCTGAAAGTGAATGCATTGGGCACTTTAAGTTAATATTTTCTCTTCTCCGAGTCCATGGAGCTGGTCAAGTGCAGCAACTGGCCTTAGAGGTAAAAATGGCTTGTGCTAAGGAATGTTGTATTTCCTACCACTTACTGTCAACGGTTTGAGACTTGATTAAACATTATCTAAAGTTAATGAAAGCCTGTCTGTTATATTCACTCTGTCTATTAGGCCAAAATCATGTATTGAATTAATGTAACTATCAATGTAACTTTAAAGAGCAAATGCTGGACACTGTCATTCAGGGTGGTTCTATCTGTCATTCACATGCGTTGGGACCTAAGTATCTTGTAGAGTGTTGTGTGGGGTGAGTTAGGGACTAGGCTGTTTTTACTCGAAAGTTTAGTAGCAACAGATAAACAAGAGGAGAAGGCAGTTCCCTGTCTTGATGCCCACAGAAGGATGTACTGTGACCGGGACACCTCCTGAGGATTGACCCTAACCTCTCTCCTCTTAGCTGCTCTCTCTCTCTCTGTTGTACACATAGCACAGAAGTAACTGTTTCAGCAAGGCTTGCAGACCCTTGGTGGAGAGTTAGAATATCACAAGCCTTTGTGAGTTAAGGCTCCCAGAGAAGTTGGAGGCCCTTTCTCAAAAAGAATGAAACCATAGATGCTGTTTAGATTGCAGCTGTTGACAGGATCAGGAAGCCCCTGGTCTTGGTAGTGTTTGTCCAGGCAACTAAGTCATCCACAGATGGCCCTGTCATTATAATACATGGTTTATTACTGAAAACACCAGTTTCAACCCTGCAAGAGCGGGTACAGAGTAGCTTTTAAAAACAAGCAAACAGCACTGGGTAATGTGTCCTAAGATTACGTTTCTCAGCCTATCACATCCTTAACAGAATAGTCCTTAAACATGTCAGATAGTGTTAACAAGCATTTTCTTTATGTTGAGGACGTTTACTTCCTTCAGAGTTGTTTTTTTTTTGGGGGGGGGGCGTTGAAGGCAGAGTTTATTATGTCACCTTGGCTGTCCTGGAACTTACTCTATAGAATCTCCACCTGCGTCTGCCTCCTGAGTAATGAGATTAAAGGCTTGTGCCACCACCACCCAGCCATCTAGTAACTTTTTTTAAATGTATTATTTATTTACATCCCAAATGTTGCCACACACCTCCCTCCAGTCCTCCCTCCCAGAGTTCTTCATCCCATCCCCTTCAACTCTGAGAGAGTGCTCCTCCCATTCCCCAATCCTGGGACATCAAGTCTCTACGGGATTAGGTGAATCTTCTCCCACTGAAGCCAGACAAGGCAGCTACATCTTGTAACTTTTTAAGCAAACATTAGTAGGTCTAGAATACAGTGTTCTGAAGTGCTAAAAGTGGTTCAAGTGGCATCAGTCTTTAGTTATATTCAGCAGTGGCTAGAGAAAGAAAAATACATCAATTTCTCAATAATGGAGGTTAGAGTAGCTTGTTGTATTAGCTACTAAGGATACCTTCTCCTAAAGCAAGAGAGAATCATAGTGAAGACCCATCCTCCCTAACTGCTCTCCATCTGTGACCACAGTTCAGGGGGAGGGGAGCATTCAGTGTCAGACAGCAGGTTTCTCAGATGATCACATTAAGAGCCAATCTTTTGAAATTAGACTCTTCAAAAAATTAAGTGTTTTGTCTTCCAAACATGTTTGTCACTTTTATAAAACCACCACTTCATTTAATTTAGGGTCACAATTATTTAATGTCTTGTTAATTAATTTTCAGGTTGTGAATATAGTGACATCCAACCAAGACTGTGTCAATAACATTGCAGAATCCATGGTTTTGTCCAACTTGTTGGCTCTTCTACACTCGTTGCCATCAAGTAAGTGAATGCGCAGATGAACCACAGCCTGACAGCTCACAGGGAACAGCAGTTCACAGTTGATACACATCAGACACACGTCATCCATGCTGAGTTCTGGAGTATTTGAAGTAGTAGTTACCATACTAGATTTGTCTTTCTAATTATGTTTTATATAAGTGAATGAAATTCCATTGTTTCCTATATAAAAGTAGAATCTGAGGAGTAAAAAACGTCTAAAACCTCAGGAAAATAACCTGGAAGTGTCAGTTTGTTGAGCAGAGCCTAGGTATGAATAACTGAACACATGCCAGCGCTCCATGCTGTATTTTAATTATAAGATTTCGGATACTAGAAAGTATGCTTAAAAGTAGTGATTACTGTGTACTTAATCCTATGCCTGTTATCATTTATTTAATACCCATAGAGATATCACCGAGAAGATTGTAGAATACAGCAGCTTGATTTCCTGAGTACAGCTTGTGCTGATGCCAGTTCCTTGAAAGCAGTAGTTTCCCACCATAATAGTTGGCCATTGTGCTGGTTCTAGCCTTAAGGTTGCTTTGTGGAAGGTCATTGAAGTATCAGCCATTTGCAGTACAGTTCCAGTCACAAAATAAATACTGTGATAGATTACCAGTCAATTTAACTAACTTCTGGATTGTGTGTGGACCTTAATTCTAACTCCCTTCAGTCTGAGAGTTGGGCCTTCATGGATCTTCTTGTATTGTTTGTTGGTTCTTCATGGTCAACTAATCGAATGGAGTTGTATTCTTCATAAATACTGTTTTTTTTTTTCTTTTTAATAAATAGCAAACTTGGAATAGCTTTAAAATGGTAGCACTCAGGAGGCAGGAGTAAATGGATCTCTGAGTTCTAAGCTAGCCAGGGTTACACTATGAAATCCTGTCTCAAAAGGAGGAGGAAGAGGAAGAGGAGGAAGGGAAGGAAAAAGAGGAAGAGGAGAACAAAATGGCAACCTTAAAAAACCCATTTGCAGATTATTATTGCCATACCTACATGTTTAGGTGGTTTTTTCTTTTTCAAGCTTTGTAATACTTAATGCAAAACCAAGCTGGTAGGTAAAGTAAAACATCTCAGTTTCAAAATGTAAATTTAGGAGGAAGAGAGATGGCTCAGCATTTTAGAGCACTGGTTGCTCTTGCAGAGGACCTGGGTTCACGTCCCAGCACCTACGTGGCAGCTCACAATCATAACTCCAGTCCCAGGACATCCGACACCCTCTTCTGACCTCGAGGAGCACCAGGCACAAATACTGTGCACAAACATCCATGCAGGCAAAATATTAATACACATAAATAACTTCTAAAAAGACAAAATATAAATTTATTCCTGCTTCATTTATATAGCATAGCCCATATTTTATTCTTTTTTTGTTGTTTTGTTTTTTGGTTTTTTGTTTTTTGTTTTTGTTTGTTTGTTTGTTTTGTTTTTTGTTTTGTTTTTCGAGACAGGGTTTCTCTGTGTAGCCCTGGCTGTCCTGGGACTCCCTCTGTAGACCAAGCTGGCCTCGAACTCAGAAATCCGCCTGCCTCTGCCTCCCAAGTGCTGGGATTAAAGGCATGCGCCACCACCGCCCGGCACTTTATTCTTACAAGTTAAATATCTGCTATTTAGATAGTTCGGCCTGCTCTCACTTTCTAAGGAACATAGTCACTGTTTGAATCTCAGTCAGTACTTGTCAGCCTCTCCTCGCAGTCAGCTCTCGATTCCTTTGGCTTCTTGACTACGAACATCAGTGCATCAGTGGTTGACGGGAGCAGGCTATGCCCAGAAGGACACTGTTGTGTCCTCAGAGTGCAGCTGTGTTACAGTTGTCTCTTTCTCCTAAGATGGTAACAATAGGTAGAAATCTTAGGTGCCTAATAGGCTGTCCTCTGGGTGCTAGGAAGTAGTGATTGGGGCCATGCAGGAGACAGTGAGGTAGGAAGACAGTGTAGCATAGTGGTCCTGAGTGTGGACTTGAGAGGGAAACAGACATAGGTGGGAAAACCAGACCACCCCCTTGCTGTGAGACCTTGGGCTGGGTGGGCTGGGCCTCAGCTTCATCACGACACAGCCATAGCCCACTTGCCTTGCTGGTTACCCTGAAGGTGAAGTATAATCATGTGACACAGTGATAGAAGCTTGAGTCCGCACACATGGGTGCTCTGTAAGTGCAAGCTGGTGGTTAATGCCATCCCTTGATCTGTCTTTTGGTCTGCAGGCCGACAGCTTGTTCTGGAGACTCTCTATGCTTTGGCGTCAAATACAAAGATAATCAAAGAAGCCATGGCAAAAGGTAATGTACACCGCTCTTTCTCATCCATCCAGCTCAGTGTGCTGAAATAGAATGCATGAAAGTGTTGTTAGAGATCTAAAACCTCAAACAGCTGGCTAGTCATTGTGGTGGCCCCGGTTCCCAGCCGCACAGGCTGAGGCAGGAGGTTCGTTTGAGCCAAGGACTTTGGGTCAAACTAGGCAAAATAATGAGACCTTATCAAAAGACAGAGACTAAGATCAAAAGTATAAGATGCAATGAGTTGAAATTACATGGAAAGTGAATAGAGGCTGTACTGATGAGAAAGTCACTCTGCAGTTGAGCATTGGTCTTTTCTTCTTTCTTTCATAGGAGCTTTGATTTATTTATTGGATATGTTCTGCAATTCAACACACCCACAGGTTCGATCCCAGACAGCAGAACTTTTTGCCAAAATGACAGCAGATAAACTAATAGGTCCAAAGGTAAGCACAAAATAGTAGTTATTCTGGTAATTATTTCATGACATTTGATCTCATGTCTGTCTGGAGTGACAAGGACAGGAAATGCTTTTCTGTGGAAGCTGAGCTTGCTCTTCTCTGTTAGGGAAGCCTGTGCTAAAACTCAGAAAGCTCAGGAGAGTATGGAGCAGGGTGTTAGCTGCTCACTATACTCTTGAAGAGAAGAGTTGGGTTGAGCTGAGGAAGTGGCTCAGTGAGAACATTGCCTGTCTTGCAAGCAAAATGACCTGAATTGGAATTCCCAGCACCTTGATACAAAGATGTGCAGGCCCTTATGTACCTGTAAACCCAGCATGGAGGAGCTGGAGAGGAGATCTCCACAACAGATGGTGTGTAGGCCAAGCCACTGTCCTGTCCTGGGCAGCTGAGGAGCACAGGCATAGACCAGAGGATTAGGTACAGTCTGCTGGGTATAAATCTTCAGTCAAGTGTGTACAGCAGGTTAGGGATCAAGTTAAATTTTCTGCACCGGAGAGGCAGGCGGATTTCTGAGTTCGAGGCCAGCCTGGTCTACAGAGTGAGTTACGGGACAGCCCGGGCTACACAGAGAAACCCTGTCTCGAAAAACCAAAAAAAAAAAAAAAAAAAAATTTCTGCACCGGAAAGGCTGTATAACTTCAAACCACTGCTTACAGATGAACCGATGGGCCATTCATTCAAATACTAAACTCATGGTTCTGTTGCACATAAATGAACCTGAACAGAGAGAGTATTCTGGAAACTTCACACGAGGGCTTCTAAATTTTTTCTTGGGTGGATATATTGGTTGGCCGGTCAGTCGGTCCGTCAAGAGTCTTCTATTTTATGACAGTTGCTTACACTGTAGCTCAGGCTGGCCTGGGACTCCCTAAATAGCCCAACCTGCCTTTAACTCCTGTCGGTCCCCTGACCTCAGCCTCTTGTGTGCTGGAATGACAGGCGTAAGGTGCCATGCCTGGCTGGAGTGTTCCCAGGTTTTTTAACTGCAGGGAGCAGAGAAGTAACTGGATGGATAAGTATGGCAGCTCATCCTGTTAAGGTTATCTTGGCATTGATTAAGTGTTATCTTTTCTCCCTCTCCAGGTCTTGTACTGTCACTGATCTAACCTGTAGCATAGATTGCACTGTTACCCTGTCTTAGAAAACTTGGAATAAGTCAGATACTGAGATGTTTGCAGTAGCCCTTAAAACTCTGAACTTCCTCCCCTAGGTTCGAATTACATTAATGAAATTTCTGCCCAGTGTATTCATGGATGCCATGAGAGACAACCCTGAAGCTGCGGTGCATATATTTGAGGGAACTCACGAAAATCCAGAGCTGATCTGGAACGACAGCTCCAGAGATAAGGTTTCCACAACTGTCAGAGAGATGATGCTGGAGTAAGTACAGATGGGATCCCGGGGGACATGCTCCTGCTCTGCCTGTCCCACAGCACTTGTTCTGAAGGTTGGTGTACAAAAGTTTACTGTTCCTACTTTCTCCTCCCCCCCTCCCCCCAAGGCACTTTAAAAACCAACGGGACAACCCTGATGTGAACTGGAAGGTAAACTGTACTTTTATTTTATAGTTTTGTTGTTGTTGTTAATTCCTGTTGAGTCAGTTTGTCAGCCTGTAGCTATTAGTTACTCTGCTCTTAAGATAGATGCATATGTCCATTGGAAAGCCAGGCTTCAAACACATGTAAAAGTAGTAGTACTTAACATTTGAACTAAATGACTAAAGGCGTTATTGTAGGCTACATTAAAAGGAAATCTCTTAATTACTATAATTTTATTGTGTCTAAAACACAATGCTAATGGCTATTTTTATATTAGTTTATTGTATGAAGATTTCATTAATGGTCTTATATTTCTCATTTCACAGACAAGTGATAATTTAAGATGGCTTACTAGTGATTCTTTCTCCTCTCTTTAAAGTTGCCTGAAGATTTTGCTGTGGTGTTTGGAGAAGCAGAGGGTGAGCTCGCTGTTGGAGGAGTTTTCTTGAGGATATTTATTGCACAGCCAGCTTGGGTGCTGAGAAAACCTCGAGAGTTTCTTATTGCACTGTTAGAAAAGTTAACTGAGCTCCTGGAGAAGAACAGTCCACATGTAAGCTTCATCAGTGAATAGTTGCTAAGTATACTAGTTACATTTCCCTCAAAACCTCCACCTCACTGACCGGGGAGCATTGGCTGCCTCTCACTCTGATCACAGCTCCAGGACCAGGGGTCTGTAGTGGTGGGGTGTTCACCTAGAATGTGCATGCTCTGAGGGTGCTGTTCAGCAGCTGGATTTGAATCCACATGCACATATTAAAAGGGGGGAGGGAGAGAGAATGAATGAGAATGTTAGTTGAATAGTGAAACCCTTCGGTAAAGTGGTTGTTTATTGAACTAAGTTAGAGCTGTGCATATTGAGAAAACACTATTCTTACAATTGTCAACACTCTAAAGGTTTTTCTACCTATACAAAGCTGAAGAGAAACATTAAATGCTAAGTTTTTCTCTGAAACTGTGAAAGACTCTTCCTTCACCACAGAAACTGTCAGCAGGGCTGTAACAGTACCTGGTGAGTGGGCTGTGCCTGTCCTCACCACCAGAGGCTGCTCAGAAAGCAGAAATGATGACATGGTCTTGGGCTTGGTGTTCAGGCCATTCTTCCTAATAGTATGAATACAGATGTTTAAAGTACAGAGACCAATCATTGCTGAATTAATCAGTTTAGCCATAGAGCAGGCTAAATGAAGAGCCCAGGCTATTTAGTTTGATGGTTCTGGACCACCCCAGTCTACTGGGATTAGCTCTATGGTTTGTTGGATCTGCCTCATTTGCCGTGTGCAGTTTTACCTACCTATGAGGTTGAGCTCATACTGAGTTAATATGCGTGAGGTACTTGGCTTAATGTCTGCCACATTTAAGTCCTTGAAAACTGTAACTGTCATTAGCTTAGTGAAAAAAATGTAAAGATAAAATTGTAAGTGTGACTAAGAGATGGCTCTGCAGCTAAGAGCCCTTGCTTCTCTTGCAGAGGGCCTGGTGATCTCATTTCTCTCTGGCCTCTGCAGGAACTGCACACATGATGCATGTGATAACACAAACATACATGCAAGCAAAACACTCATCATCAGCTTAAAAATAGGGTTAACATACCAAATATTTGCCAGTGTTCCTCTTCATAGCTGTGTTTCTCTGGTGCTAATAGTTTTGCTGTAACATGGCTTCTTGTAGCATAAAACCCTCAGCACCAAGTATGTAGCTCAGTTGTAAAACACTGAGTATTCTGAAGGCCTATGCTCAGTCCCCAGTCTCTAAATGACAGAGGGGAGAGTGGAGATCCTCAGAAGCTAGAATAGGGAACACACCAAGAATGTCCTCATGTGTCACCTCTCTTTGTAGGCCATATTGTGGTTTCTGTGTTCCTTTCAGAAGCATTGGGGGGTGGGGGGGGAGGGAGGAGAGAGAGGGAAAGAGGGAGGGAGAGGGGGAGAGGGAGAGTGTGTGTGTGTGTGTGTGTGTGTGTGTGTGTGTGTGTAATAGTATGAGGTGTATGTCTTTGAAAGTCATGCTCTACAATCAGAAGGTCTGCTATAATGGTAGTTAGATCTATTAAACATAGGTCATACATTTCTATTCAGAAAATATAAACTGATCCCCAAAGCCAGGTAGTAATGTCTGTGTAAATCTTCTAAGAGCTGAGACAGTTCTGGATGGAAGCATTTCAGTTAAGGGGTTGTTGGCATGTGATAGGAATCTCCATAGACTGTGGAGAAACACTAGCTACTTCTGCATCCTCTTGTGTAACCCAGTCTTACATTCTCACATAGCCAGTTAGGAGTGATCTTTTACCCCACCATAAAAACACAGTATACCTGGCCCGGTGAGGGCTTCTTAGAATGCAGTGGCACATCCTTAGGTCCTTTGGTTTGTGTGCCTTTTATCAAAGAGAGAGAAAGTTTATTGCTGTCTTAGGATGTGTGCCTTGGATTTGAGGTGTCAGCACTTGGAATTTTTAATTCCTAGTTTTGAACAAATGTTTTAAGGCAATTTAAGAATTTTTTTCAGTGCTTTATGGTTTATTGGCTCTGATTTTTTTGTTGTTGTCCTTCCCAGGGAGAGACTCTGGAAACACTGACCATGGCCACAGTTTGTCTCTTCAGTGCACAGCCTCAGTTGGCAGATCAAGTCCCACCATTGGGCCATCTTCCCAAAGTTATCCAGGCAATGAATCACAGAAACAATGCCATTCCTAAGAGTGCGATTCGGGTTATTCACGTCCTGTCTGACAATGAGGTATTGACGAGTCTGCTCAGGAGCCTAGAGCTCCAGGGTTTATGTGCTCTATTTGATGGCACTTCCGAGCCTAAGACCCCATTCTACTGTATGCATTTTAGCCGTTTCAGTGGGATGATTAGTAGAGATGGAACTTAATTTCCTCATAAACAGCGAAGTGGGTCTTAAATTGCATTTTGTTCCAGTAGAACTCACCTTGCTCTGTATAATAGTCTGCTCTACAAGTATCCTTGTCTTTCGGGTTCTCAGCTGTGTGTTCGAGCCATGGCATCTTTGGAGACCATTGGCCCACTGATGAACGGAATGAAAAAGCGAGCAGATACTGTTGGTCTGGCTTGTGAAGCAATTAATCGAATGTTCCAGAAGGAGCAGAGTGAATTAGTAGCACAGGTAAGTGACTGTCTATAAACAGTTTCAGGAAAGCAGGCATGCCAGACCGACATGTTCTGTGCGGGAGGCCTTACAACTTTGTGGATGCACCTTTACATTTTGTTCACAGAAAGGTTAAAGGCTCACCAACTTCCTTTCTTTTTCCTTTTTGCATTCACTGTTAGCTTCTTTGTAAAAATTACTTCATTCTCTTCGGGTTCTGTTCATTCATCCCTTGTTTCTTTAGACTCATGTTGAGCCTAAGGAGGCCCCTCACCTAGAAGGAATCGGACTTAGTGGGTCTCGGTGTACACAGACATTGAAGGGAAAGAGTAAAGTAAAGTCAGGCAAAAGTGAGCTTTCTTACTCTGGGCACAGATACCACATAGCCTCACCTGCGCGGTCATCATGCTCCTGGAAGCAGGGAATGTGATTAGAATGTGAGGCCAGGTGAGGTTTGGGGCAGTGTTGCTCACTGTAGGAAGCTTCAGTTCGTGGTTCTGTTGCACTATGGCAACTGCAGCAGATAGTGTGCCACATATCGCCAACCCACTAAGAGTGCATATAGGTGTCCTCACCACAGTAAAAGATACTAATTAGCTTGATACACTGTACAGATAGATCTTCACATAAAAATATGAAATAAAAAACTTCTCATTCACCTTTCATCTTCAACCTTTGACAGCAAACCCTGCCAGATGACAAAGTGACATCTGCTGCCCTTTAAACTGGAGACAAACCCCCACATCTGTACATGGGCCTCTGCTTCCCCTTGCCTCCTCTCCCCCAACTCAGCCCTCCACTCTCTGTAAACAGGCAAAGGTGCTAAGAGGACATAGCTCTGAGGTGACTGGTGTAAGCTAGTCTGCTGCAGAAGCTCTGCCCACCCTTCTCATCTGAAGTTAAGCCAACATCAGGCCCATCTCTCTGTGCACACCACAGTTACTCCCACCACTCTGGAGTCTGAGAAAGTTATGCGACACTATCTTGTTATTTAGCTCTTAACAGGCTGATAACTCCATGATGACTGCACAGAGAGTGTTGTAGGAGGCTCCAAAGGTCGTAGAGTTCTTCAGAGGCTGCTGCCTGTTCACAGTGATGCCATTAGTGCAGGTGACCCTTCTACTGTGGCTTAAAGCCTGGCTTCTGCCCCTCCTGGGTCCGGATGAAGGTTCTCTTATGCCCAGCTCGGTGTACCACTGTTTTCCCTGTGTGCACTGATTTTCTTATCTGAAATAATAATTGTGCTTTATTGAGTGTTGAGAAGATTATATAATTGATGCATAGCATTCAAGCAGTTGGTAGAACTGAATAAAAATCACTTTATATACGAATGCTGTTTCTGTTTAATACTAAAATAAAAAATTTGCATCTGCATTGAAATGCTAAAAGCAGGCTTTCCTGCTGTAGATACGGTCCTCCTGGTGACATTGCATCTCTGATTTTCTTCATTGTGCTCATACGATGCTGACTGTTCGTTCCAGGCTCTGAAAGCAGAGTTGGTCCCATACCTCTTAAAGCTGCTTGAAGGCGTAGGCCTTGAAAACCTCGACAGTCCTGCTGCCACCAAGGCCCAGATTGTTAAAGCTCTTAAGGCGATGACTCGAAGTCTGCAGTATGGAGAACAGGTGAGTCTGCGAGAAGCACCATTGTGCTCCTGACTACGAAGTGTCTTCAGAGCCAGGAGCTTGGCTGTCAGCAGCCGAGAACCTGCATTTAATTCACTTACAGGGGTGGCCAGTGTTAGTTTTGCATAACTGCTTCACAGCTGTAGGAAATCACAATCTTGTCGCCAAAAGACTTGCAGGGAGAGTCCTTTTCTGCATAGTGATGGTATGTTCTGCAGTTCAAGAAGAAAACAAGTAGCAGTCTTAGTGTGGAAGAATTTGAAACACTTAGGATAGAATCAGGTACCATCTAAAAAATCTGAACATCATTTTAAATATTTTTATTAGTGCTCGTTTGTTTTCTTTTACAGAACAGCTGTGTTAATATGTTTCAGTGCACATATGATTTCAGGCCTCTGAAGAATTCACTTTTCATCTTCACTTTTAATTTATTTCAGTTTACCAAGAGGTATGTGTGCACGTGCACATGCTTGCATAAGTACATACATGCCAGAACTCACATCTGGAGGTCAGGACAGTTTGCAGGAGTCTGTTCTCTCCTTACACATATAGGTCCTGAAGATTGAATTCAGGTTGTCCAGCTTAGCAGAAGGCACCTTGACCTGCTGAGCCTGTCTCCAGCCCCTCTGTTACTGTTCCATCTGAAGATTTCATCCTCTTCACTGAAGTGATGTCTGCAGTTCCCTTTCCTGTTGCTTCGATAAACTACTCTGGCAGTTTTAGGGAGAAAGGCTTACTCTGGCTCACTTTTGGGGTCCATTGTAGGTGAGAATCCAGGTGCCAGGAACTTAAAGCAACAGGCACATTGGATTCAGAGTCAGGAAACAAAGAGCAATAAATCAATCTCTGCTGCTGCTCAGTAACTTTCTCCTACTTGAGTCTGAGATCCCACCAGGGAGTGGTGCACTGGGGTGAGCAGGCCAAGATCCCACCAGGGAGTGGTGCACTGGGGTGAGCAGGTCCTTCCACTTCAGTTAAGCCATTCCAGACAGTTTTCCACAGACACACAGACATGTCCAGGAGCCCATCTCCAGGATGAGTCAAAATTCTTTGAAATCTTGAATGTATATTGCAGTTGACAATTAACACTAACCACCACCACACCACCCCTTGTCACCTTGCTGCAAATACATCATTTTTAAGCCATAATCTTTCACTGTTTGTCCACAGAGACTTATGACCATGTGATTACATGAAATACACTCAGTCCAACTTTTTAAAAGTTCCCATGGTTATCAACAGTTTCAACTTTAAGAGTCTAAAGTGCCTTATCTGTGTGTTTCTATAAAGGTAAAATCAAGTTATATGCATATAATGACACAAACGAGAGCACCCAAGCTTGGCAAGGAATGATCAGGCCAAAGCAAGATCAAATTCCAGATCCTGAACAAGAAAGCCCAGTTCAGTGCAACCTCAGAGGCTTGTAATAAGATGCTCTGGCCTCAAAGAGCTTATGTTGCTTCACCTCCTCTATTCCTGGAACTTTCCCATGGATCCAGGGCTCCACTGCATCTTAGGCCCTGCCCTCACAGCTTCATGCAGTGGCACCCCAGGAATGCTGGGGGGACACCCACCTACAGGCCTTGTCTGCACAGGTGCTCTAATGCAGTGGCACCCCAGGAATGCTGGGGGGACACCCACCTACGAGCCTTGTCTGGCCGAGGGTGCTCTAATGACCTCCTTAAACTTTGTTTTCTTTTATGTCTTCAAAATCAGTCCTGCATGGATGCTATTGCTAGGTTCTGCCTCCAGCTCAGGAGGGTCCCTGCCAAGAAACACAACTGCCTCTGCTTCTGTGTGTTGACTCTGAGGAAACACTTGCAGGGGTTGGTTATTCTTAAAGAATAGGAAACCCATTCACTGTAGGCTCTCTTTACTTAAATGAATCTGGAGCATCATAAGATAGATCTCTGAGGGGCAGGGTTTTGCCCAGGGACATTATTTTCTGTTGTCCTGATGCAGCATGGGAAACTTCTTTTCAGTGGTACTAACCTCATTAGCATCAGCCCGGATGTTCTGTTTGGGGATTTCCTCTGCCATATGAATTAGTCTATTATCTTTAACCTAAACTTCACCCAGGTTCTCAGAACATGGGCAGAATAATTAGACCAGACTCTGGGCCAAAACATCACACAAATACCCCCAGCCCAGCTCCTGGCAAAGTCCTTGTTCTTTTCAGAAAGTTCATGAGCTGGGCCTCAACTCTCCCTAATTTCTCTCTGCATTCTTTTCTTCCATGTCCCACCAGAGTCTCAGTATGCTCTCTTTTCAGGAGTCAAGTGTTTTCTAATTCATACTTCCAAACTCTTCAAGTTCCTCCTGCAATCCATTTCCAAAGGCTTTCACATTTTCAGAGCAGATTTTCCTACTTCAATTAAGGCAATTTAGACAGTTCCCCATCGTCATACCCAGGTTATTCTAGATCAACCATCAGAAAACACATATTTCCAATGGCCTTAGGAACCCCCAACCATAAATGTGCTTTCATTGCTACTTTATAAACATAATTTTGCTACTGAGCAGTGTGCTGAGTTCCTGAGACCACTGGAAATTGGGGTTTTCCTGTGGTCGCCACCCATACATAGGTTGAGAACCACTGGTCTAGTTTGTTTTAAGTTGATAATGCTAGCTGTCACACATAACATGAGGTCAGCTATAGTGAACAACTAAATGGCCTTTCCCACCTCAGCAGCACTGTGATAACACGGCGCTGCCTGCCTCCCAGGCACAGGATTACCCTGTGACAGTTTCACTACTGTGTCTTCTAAATATGGGTCTGTCTGTTCTACATGATTCATTTTAACATTGAGATTTGTCCCTGTTGTGGGAAGTATTAAAATGTTTCATTTTTAAGTTTTTCATTGTGTATATATAATTGCTACAGTTTCTTTGCCCATTCATTCTGGTGAAGGTTTGGGACATTTCTGTGTGTAAATGTTCTTTTTATGCTTAGTTTACTAAACTTTCCCATAGTGAAATTAGACTTCTATGTCTCAAGAAAAGACATTTTTTTAATGTCTCTGGCTTTCTTTCAGTATTGGAATCATTTAAAATGACACTTAAAGAAGACAGGTGGCAGATGTTGCTTCAGGCCTTAACTGATGTCTAAGTGTTCTGCATAGCAACTGACAACGCTCCCAGTGTCCCATTTGTCTTCCCCTGACCTGCATTGGCATGTCTAGGAATGAAATCAGCCTAGTGGCCCTGACACCCACCCTCTGCTTGCAAAGGGGAACAAATGGACAACGGCTTCTAAAGCCAGAGCTCTCCCTCCCCCTTCTCAGATCCCCAGGCTGGATGCTGCTGCCAGGATGCGGCTGCATGAAGAGATGTGCTTCAGTGCACACCTAACTGACGGACAGACTCGGGTCTGCACCCAAGTACCTCAACCCTGATAGCCTCTTCACTTTTACTTATCTCAGTCTTATAACACACACACACACACACACACACCACAAATTATATGTTTCATAGAATGCCCATTTTATATGTGATACTCTGATGTTTTTGTCTCTTCACTTATTTTCTCGTGTGTTGTTCATGATTTCCTCAAAGACACAGCCCAGCCTTTGAAAGAAAGACTGTTTGAACGTTGTAACTTCAGTTTTCAGCATCTTTTCCCCAGCCCTTCCTAGGTTTGGTTCAGTGAGATAATGCCCTACACACTGCCTGGGACTCAGTGTGTGATGGACACCAGTTCCTGGTTCTTTCCCAGTGGCTTTTTGGCTTTGGAAGTTACGTTTCCTACTTAATTCAATCTCTTCATGACTAGTCCCTAATGTAATCATGCTAAGTAGAGGTTGCTTTACTTCTCCAGGTGAATGAAATCCTCTCTCGATCTTCAGTCTGGAGTGCCTTCAAAGACCAGAAACATGATTTGTTCATTTCTGATTCCCAAACAGCAGGATACCTCACAGGTAAGTCAGACCTTAAGATACCTCACAGAAGCCACAGGCCCTCTTCCTGCCCTGAGCAGACTTACAATAGCATTTCTGCCCTTACCTAGGCATCCGGCTGCCATGAGTGGGGATGCTGTGAGCATTTCATAAGCTCGGTGTTGATGTGTGTTAGCTTTGATCCGATGAGTCAGAGACTATAGATTAGATGTGCAGTGTGTCTGTGCTTAAGTGTTTCATTTGAATGTGAAAAGAATGTCTGTATCTGAAACTCAGTTGCCTCATCCCCTTTCTGTCTAAACAGAGAGGTTTCAAATAATTGTGTATAAAATTTTTTCTTAAACATTTTCAATGCAGTTTTGCTAAGTGTCTTTTCCATGAGGAAAATATGTCAGTGCTGTTACAAATAAGACTGCTGAGGGCTCAGAAGACACTACATGATGCTCAGGACATGTGTTCATTTGGCACACAAGCTGCCTGGTCATTTAATACCATCCTTTTCATCATTGACTTTGGCCTGAAAAGAAACAGTATTAAGTTGCCATCTCTTATAAAGATCTTCAATGTGAATTTAGCCTAATGAATAGGAGGTAACTTGCCACCTGCCTGGGATGATAGCATGTAAGTAGATAGCAGCCCCACAAGATTTTCTAACCAGAGTTGATGGAGATAAAGAGAAAAGTGTTACCAGCCACATTTCCCTACACAGCTCCATTGTTTTAATAATCATGATTGTTCTCATAGAAGTCTGTAAGAATCATAAAAATTTGATTCTCAGATTTTCAAACCCAGTAAATTTGGAAAATGATTCACTTCTTTTAATTTCCCACTTAGCTGGGACACTACTGTTTTCCCTTCTTGTGACCACTTTAATATCAGTTGCTTCTCATGACTTGGACTGAGCCCTAAATCCATAAGCATCTGGACTGTGCTGTTGTCCTATGGGTTGTGTCTACTGTTTTCTATGGAGAGATACCCAGAGTGTGGTGTTGGTCTGCCTGACGCCTGCCTCTCTCAGGTAAAACTGTATGTCTAAGTAGGAGTGTATTTAAACCCACCTAAGGCCCCCTCGGCGTGTTTCTAAAGATTGGCAGCTCATATTTCACGGCAGTGCTTTCAGTGTAAGAATGGTACAGTTGGGGAAACAGGGCCTGGGTTTCTCAGCCGAGAATGAAGTTGTCACAGCAGTGGCGCTGTGCAGGTTGGGGCCTGCTCTTCAGGAGCCTCACATGAGGCTCCTTGTTCCCTGTATACCCAGCCTTCATCAAGTTCAAGTAAAAGGTGTCAGCCAGGGCTGTTGTTAGAGCAGATGGGATTTCTCTTCAGAGACCTGGACCTGCTATGGTCCTGGAGTTGGGAGCGGAGTGCAAGAAGAGAGATGTGTCCTGTCTGTGCCTTTTCTTTGACCCACATCCCTAGATGAGTGAGGCCTCTAGGAAGCAGCAGTGATATGCTTCCTGTAGGAGCTGCAGTTGACAAACGTCTGCATAGGCACAGCCAAGTATCAGTGGTATGACCCCACCCTCATCCCCAGAAAGGGCTAGAACTTGAGTATTGTGCTGAAGCTGTAAGCAGGTTCATACTGGACAGGCTGGGCTATGAGCCATGCTTGCCTTAGATCTGCTCCAATCCTGGCACCTCATCCACCAGACTGAACGTTCTGTTTTGAGATGTTTGTTACTTAGATTTTCCCACTAATTTTACTCTACTCCTTTGAAAGGATTACCTACCTGTGCTTCAAGGATTCGCCTTCTGAGTTACCCTGCAGTTGAAGGATGCTTCCTCACTACCTGGGCTGCCAAATGCTTTGATGTTTGATGTGCTTAATCAGAATTTAATTAAAACCCAATCTTTGCTCGGTGGTAGTGGCATATGCCTTTAATTCCAATACTCAGAAGGCAGAGGCAGGAGGATCTCTGAGTTTGAGGCCAGCCTGGTCTACAGAGTGAGTTCCAGGACAGCCAGGGCTACAAATTCTGTCTTAAAATAGTAATAATAATAATACCACCAGCAATCTGGCTGAGTAGTTTCCCTCAGCCATGTGTGCCTCATTCTTCTAATGCCTTACACTTTGGCAGTGTTCTCATGAGCCCTGGGACTCCCTGGGACTTTTCTTTTCCTACTTACCCCTAGAGAACACAACTGGTGCATCTGCTTCTGAGGTACAGCTCTTCTCAGGAGCCAGAGGCACAAAGCGAGTGAGCGTCCCAGACTTGTTGGGACTCAAGTTCACTTTCCCTGGGGACAAGGGATGGGAGTAGAATTAGACGGCTGGCTTTTCTGTAAGCTCGTCATTTATACCTTTGGTTACAGTCTAGGAGTTCCAAATTTGTTCTTCAGTTCAGAATGCCCTTCATGCTCTGCATTCTTTTTACATGATTTAATAACAGGGGACTGATAACAGCCCCGGTTCAGTTTAGGAAGCATATGTATACAACTGTAAAGTTTTGTTTGTATAACTATGGTGATCAACAGGTATCAGTACCTGTTGTATCAGTACGGAATCACCCTTGTGTGTTTGCCCAAGACTCCCCAGTGCCTTCAGTGTTGCCTACTTTAATATGTAGCATTCAGGGTTTGGTGCCATAACTTTCTGTTTTGATAAGAATCAAATTAAGCCCATGTCTTGGTTTCTTTTTTTTTTTTTCCTATCACCATGAAAAAATACCCTGACAAGAGCAACTTAAAGGAAAAAGGGTTTATATTAGCTGTTGAAGGCACAGTCCGTGATGGAGGAAAAGTCAAGGCAGCAGGAGCCTGAAGCCGCTGGTCACACTACATACCTAGTCAACAGGAGATGAACGTGTGCGTGTTGGTGCTCAGCTCCTTTTCTCCATTTATATCATCTCAGATTCCCTGCTGAGGGAATGGTGCCACCCACAGTGGATGGCACTTCCGCCCCAGACAGGCTCAGAGGTTCTTCTGTGAGGGGACAGTTCTAACCATCATAGCCCACAGTCTGAATTGTTTAGGAACCACAGCCCTCTGTAGTGTTTGTGATTCTGTTCATCTGGGCCTATCTGAAGTTAAGAACAGAGTGGTGCATTGGCTCTAAGCTGCACTGATGGACTAGTTTGTTTGGTGCTTTTTTCCTAAGCAGTCTGGGAGGCCTGGTTTGCTGATTAGCAGAAGGTGAGAGCTGATAGTGTAGGCTCTCAAGACCTAAAGAAGGGAAAATCCTCTTAGTAAGTGTTAAAAGTACTTGACTCCAAGGACCCAGGCACTCTAGTTAGCTTCAGTCACCGCTCATGCAGGCAGTTACCTGTGGCCTTGCCAGCACTGGCTGTCATTTCCCATCCACAGTCAGTGCTCGGAAGCTGAGAAATGACGAAGTGGACTATGGCCTCTGTCCTACATCAGTCCCGTTGCCTTCCCTGCATCAGATTGCTCTGCTGTGTGCACGTCCTCACGACTCCCTTGCTGCTTACATTTCTTTTTTCCCCCCAGGTGTCTCTCCTTCCCTTCTAACTGGCAGCAGCCCCCTTCACCTCAGGAGTGGGCTTTAGAACTGCTCTGCCAGGCAGCTTGCTAACTTCTGTGTAGCTCTCTGAAGCAGGTAGAGAAACCTTTTGCTCAATGCATGCTGCTCGCACCACCTTTCCCGTCCTGACCCTCCAGTGTACACATCTGCCGTGTTTCCTCCGACTCAGCTAAGCACTGCCCCTGCGCAGCGCTAAACCAGTTTCTCTGCAAGTGCTTGTTCCATTGTGTGGTGCTTCTGAGATGTAAGCAAATGTCTGTGGTGTTCAAAGTCAGCTCCAGAGGCCAAAGCCCTAGGACTGCTGACAAGCTTGCTTCCAAGTGCCAGCTTTTCATGCAATAGAGACTTTTAGTCACAGAACACATGGAGACTACAACTAAAATGCTAATGTCTCCTTTGGAGCATTCTTTTGACCTATGAGAAGAATGTCCAGAGCCTTCCTCTTCAAAGAGACCTTACATAGTGAGCTATGTTCACTGGGTGTCACTTATTAAAGTGGCCTTTCTTTGCACCAAGTGAAAACTGGTTGCCTAGAATGTCCATCTCGGAAGCTGCTTATGTCGAGAATCCAGTCGTGCATCACTTTGAGATGGGCTAAGCGGGTGGGGAGGGTGTCTACTCTGTTTGTCCCCGTGTTTTCCATGTAACATAGTTCTTTAAGTACCCTGGATTGATTGATTGATTATTTGTTTATTTATTTATTTATGTAAAATTGACGTTCCCAGGTGTGAAAAGAGGGAAAGTTCCCTGTTTCTACACCAGTGTTACTGCATGAACTTTGAAATTATTCTAATTGTGTCATATAATAAAAGCCATGAACATAGGTGCTGTATTGCTGCCTGTTGAGACAGTAACACATGTAGATAATATTGAGAGCTTCCCAGTGGTTTGTACTGGGCATTGGATCCTGTGACTACCTGACTGATGTAGAAAATGCCTGCTTTCCTTTCTCTCTTGCAGGACCTGGAGTTGCTGGCTACCTTACTGCAGGTACATCCTCATCAGCCATGTCTAACCTGCCACCTCCTGTAGACCATGAGGCAGGAGACCTTGGCTATCAGACTTGACACACTCAGAGATAGTAAAAGCTGAATGGCCAGTACTGCGCCCACATTCCTCCAACCGACATGTTGAAACAGACTCCGCTGCCTTTCTCCTGGTTTCATGACAGTGTTATTCCTTTTTCTATAAATAGATTTTTATTTAGGAGAGGAGTCCATGATTCTGATGTATCACGTTCTGAGAAAGCACTCTGTGGGTCAGCCACCTGGGTACACAAGAATTTTTTCTTCTTGATGTATGTAAGCACATTTTGTTCCTTTATATCTGTTTACAAGACTGTGAATCAAAAAGACAAACTTTCTTCCTAGTTTTTATAATGTTTTTTTTTTTTTTTTAATTACTGTGACTGTGGGATTAAGCTGCAGTCTACAAACATTGGGCTAAATCTTATCCCCAGAAAAGGGCACCTCTCTCCTGCACCAGGTCTCCATGGCCGTCTTCCTCTCGTCGTCAGACATTAGATTTCTGTCTCTCCACCTGTGACTAGATCCTCAATCATTAACTCTCTGAGAGCTCGGTGCACATAGGTGTGTATGACAGGCTTCACCAAACTGAACAAGGAGCTTGTGCAAAAAAATTAAAACTAAAAATGGATGTCAAGATGTTATGTAAGAGATTAGTGTAATTGTGAAATGTTCTATACATTATCAAATATATAAAGCTTTCTATATTGAATGTACATTATACAGATCATTCATATGTGTACATAAAATTTTAAAAATAAAGGGAATTGACTGCTTTGTTAATGAGATATGTATGTTCTCTAATTTTAGCCTTTGGCAACTTCTTCAATGTTCACTTTTAGGGGAGCTGAAACATCAAAAGTCAGGCTCCTCCACACTCATATGCACAGCTGTGCCCGCCTCTGTTTATTCCTCACCAGAAACAACAGCTCAGTTACTTTTTATGTCGTGTTTAGGAATGGGCCAGATGGCTAAGGAATGTGGCAAGAGTGCAATAGTCTAATGTTTCAGGAGGGAAGTAAGGAGCCAGAGAATATTTCACATAACAGATCCTAGTGCACAGGTCTTCAGTTCCATCACAGGAAGTGTAAACATGGACATTCATGCAAACACTTGTGCACATCCTTTTTTTGTTTTGGTTTGAGACAGTTACCTCATTGTGACACAAGCCATCCTCAAGCTTGTATCAATCCCATGTGTGCATGCTGAGAGAACTTGAGTTTCAGTCTGAGGGTAGAAACCATCCGAGATACAAAAGGGAAACATTAGCAACAGGCGGCAGGAAGGTAAATAAATACAAGATGGTTGGTACGGTTGGTGGACAGTGACCCCGCGAGAGACAGAAGCCTGCCTGAACCTCAGAAGGGGCCATTTGGACTTGTGTACAGGGTGGCAGGCTGGCCATTGGCATCCAGGTCTGATAGTGGTTTGAGAAAGATCTGAGCCAGCATTGCATACCCTATTGATATCAAAAGCTCAAGGCAATTTAGAACACCGTGCCTGGAATATAGCACCATGGGAGAATGCTGACTTAGGATGTATGGGGCCCTAAGTTCAGTCTCCAGCACTGCAAAAAAATTAATTTTAAAATTAATTTGAAGCAACATCTAACACTAAATACCACTTGAAAACCACATGGAAACTACTATAAAGCTTTATGTATATGTGTGTACATACATACATACACACATACATATGAAATCATCAGATAATAAGGGAGACAGACAAAGTCACAACTAGATATTTATGTCACCATGTAAGACCTCCAGTGCCAGGAATGGATTCCATCTTGTTGAGTTGTTGGTCAAAGGAGCCCCATAAAAACCCCCAAACATCACAGGCTATTTACCGGTTGTTCTCCACAATGTGATGCTAAGGCCCAGTAACAGAAGACATTTACTTATGCAACAGAACATGGAGACGCTGAGCTGGTGGCACCCACTGACTAGCGTTGAGAGTGCCTGAAGGTGCTCTGCACACTACTGGAGGAGAAGAGAAAGCCATCAGTATTACCCAGATACAAATCCCAGGACCTACAACAGAGACCTGCCTGTGAGATGCACTGGCCAGTAGTGTTGTGGAACAAACGTATGGAACTAATTAACCAATTTTGATTGTGTTCAAAACCCGATCCATAAGATGGAATCTACATGCCTGACACTCCTAATGTGGTCAAGAACCTGACACTAGAGAGGTCATGGACTGGGGGGTTGGGGGGGAGGGGAGACCTAATATTCTGCTAAAGAAGCATAGCAGTGAAATGGCTCTGAATGTCATGCCACAATCCCCATAGATCAGTGCCTCACTCGGTCCTCCTCAGAGAAGCTTCTTGTAATAGACAGGAATTACCACAGAGACCCACAACTGGCCAGTATGCAGAGGGAGAGACTTGGGAGAATTCAATCCTAAATGGATATCTTTACCAAACCTTTCCCATCGAGGCTCAGGGATCTGTGTGGAAGAGGAGGCAGAAGATTCTAAGAGCCAGAGGGGATGGATGACTCCAAGGAAATGGTATCTTGTAGACACAACAGGACTGATGCTCATACGAATTCACAGAGACTGTAGCAGCACACACAAGACCTGCACAGGTTCGAGTCAGACAGGCTCCCCAGCACACAGGGTGTCACCCCTAACCAAGAAGTTTCCTGCAGCTGATAAACATAAGGTCAGTTTTCTCCAGTGGAGCACACTCTGGGGCAGGCCCCATGTGCAGGGGTAGTTGCCCAACACAAAACAAACTCAGTGTATCTTTGTGGACATTATGTTTCATTTTATTGGGCTGGTTGGTTGTTTGGAGCACATTTTGTTCTAATTAGTATTTTTCTTGGTTTTTCTGTTTGTTTCTTTTGTTTTTTGTGAGTTTGGGGTTTTGTTTTGTTTTTTCGGTTTTTCTGATTTCGTTTTTCAATAAAGAGAGAAAGTTGGGTGGATAAGGAGATGGATCTGACAAGTGTTGAGGAACACATGAAAGCAAAATATACTGTTGAAAATTTTAGGAAGAAAAAAGATCAGCAGTGGGTACAATCAATTTGGTGTATTTTTGCAGAGCAGATGACAACAGTAGGACACACTGGGTGATCGGCTGGTTTTGTGTGTCAACTTGACACAAGCTGGAATTATCAGAGGAAGGGGAAAGGTTGAGGAAATGTCTCCATGAGATCCAGCTCTAAGGCATTTTCTCAATTATTGATGGGGGGGGGGGGGGGGGGGGGGGCGGGGTCATTGTGGGTGGTGCCATCCCTGGGCTGGTAGTCTTGGGTTCTATAAGAGAGCAAGCTGAGCACAGCAGGGGAAGCAAGCCAGTAAGTAACATCCCTCCATGGCCTCTGCATCAGCTCCTGCTTCCTGACCTGCTTGTTCCAGTCCTGACTTCCTTTGGTGATGAACAGCAATGTGGAAGTGTAAGCTGAATAAACCCTTTCCTCCCCAACTTGCTTCTTGGTCATGATGTTTTGTGCAGAAATAGAAACCCTGACTAAGACACGGGGGGTGGGGGATGGGGATGCACAGACCTTCAGGGCAGCAGAGCAAGAGCGCCAAGGTTGCTCAGACGTGACTCTGAACACAAGGATTCACACCGGAGCCACCCATATGTGTAAAACAGGAAACTACATGGTTAGCACTTGGGGACTAGCATTAGATTAAAAAAGAAAGCTCACTTGGAACTCAAAGAGTTCTTTAGAGTTTTTTGGAGGGAGTGCATGGCGTCTTAGAAAGAAGGCCCACCTTATCTATGGTTTCAATCACTTGGCATCAGCTGTGACCCTGAAATACTAAGTGGAGAATGGCAGAAATGAGCCCGTCAGTTTTGGACTGCATGCCTTTCTGAGCTACACGATGTTCTACCGTATTAGTTGCTTTTCTTGTCTCTCTGACAAAATACCTCACCAAAGCATTTACAGAAGGGTTTGTCTTGGCAAAGCATTTGAGGGCACAAGTCCCATTGTGTCCAAAACCGAGGGACAGAGAGCAGCAATTGCAGGTGCTCATGTTAATCTTTTTGATGTGGTCTAGAATCCCAGTCTGTGGAATGATACCTCCCAGGGTCCCTTCAACCTAATCTAGAAAAATCCCACACAGGGCTATCTTCTTTGGTGACTCTAGATCCTGTCAAGTTAACAACAAAAATTAAGCCTCATGCACAGTAAAGTCTCACAACCACCTACTCTGTCCTGCACTTGAATAGGATTCGTATCTCAGCTAGAGTACCCACCCAGTAACTATACCATACCTGTCTCAATCACATGACTATTGAAGTATTATTACAGAGCCTACCCACTCACCCACCCAAAAGCACATTAGCAGTGGTGCAGACGATTAGTATATGCCATAGAAGCTAAAAAGCACTTCCTCTAAGTCAGTGGTTCTCAACCTTCCTCATGCTGTGACCCTTTAATACAGTTTCTCCTGTTGTAATGACCCCAACCATAAAATACTTTGTTGCTACTTCCTAACAGTGGTCTTGCTACAGTTTTGAATCGTATTGTAAATATCTGATATGCAGGATATCTGGTATGCAAGCCCCTGTGAGAGGACCTCCCAATGGGGCTCTTGAACCACAGGTTAAGAAATAACCTCTAACTGAAAAAATAAAACAGTATTTTGTGAGAGACCATGTTCACATAAACTGTATCTCAGCATATTATAATGCTATTAATTATACTTCCCTAATTCATAAATTAAACTTCTAAAGATGTGTTTATACAATTTATGACACCATCACCCTCCCATAGGGAGTGGTGTTGCCCACAGTGGACTGGAACTTCCTACATCAATTAACTTAATTAAGACAATACCCAGACAGGTCCACAGATTAACCTGATGTAAGACAATCCCTCATTGAAACTCCCTCCCAAGGTGATTCTAGAGTGTGTTAACAATTAAAACCATTACACCAGGAAACACAGTCTCTCCCTCACTCACAGAAACACCTGACACTTCTCCAGAGCTTTTATATTCCCCCTGTGCTTATTAGGTGTGTTGGTTAATAATTATTAAGTGTCTTTGTTAATAATTATTCAACATAGAAAACAAAGAGCTTCACATTTGGATTAATGGATGCTCACTTTTAATTTAGAGATAGAGAGGTGGGTCACAGCACTGTGGAATTTGGAGGCTATGAATGGGGGGGGAGTTCAAAACAATTTTAGTATCAAACTTATGGAAGAAGATACATTGCCATTGTTTGTAATTATAAGAGAAAAGGGAGGTTCCAGAACTGTTCATGGAAAAGTCTGGTTACATACACAAAGATGTTGATACGTTTCTAACATTGCTAAGGCCCTGGGTGTCTATCCCAGTTGTGTGGTGATTCCTTGCATGAGTTTTCAGTAATTTAGGGTAGCATACGTAAAGTGTAGTTCCAGCAAAGAACATTGCCTCACTCCATGGCTGCTGAACAAAGGAAAAGAGGAGCCTTGCGCCCTTGGGGTGGTTTGTTTTTTGTTTGTTTGTTTCAGAGAATGGTTTGTGAAGATGTTTGAGTCAGTGGAAGAATGAGTCGTTTGCCTCCTAAGGGAAAGGTCAAACGGAAGTAATTCTACAAATTATTTAGTTTTGCCTAAATTCAGGAAAGTCACGTCCATTAGAGTTTTTGCTCAGACGCCAGTCATACGTTATTTTATGTGATTTACGAGCATCTCTCAGGTTTATCAGCATCTCCAGGCAAGAAGTGGAATGAGTTCCTAGCAGTGTCAAATTTAAGACCTAGCTTGAACCTGCCTTGTGAGTCCTTGGGAGGATCGGGTGAGATCAGAGTTCTGAGTAATGGAACTGGAAGCCGAAGCCATTATCAGTAGATAGAGGACTGACGGATAGCCACACCCTTCCTGCAGCAGGGACTTTCCTAAGGGCGGGATGGAACATCTTTGCAGTAAGACCCTGGTGTGAGTGCTGACAGGTGTATTATTCCAGCCTGAGAGCAGGAATGTGACCAGGGGCCCAACAGGAAAGGACCTGCTGGGGGGGTGGGGGAGGAGTGAAGGAAGAAGAACAAAATCTGTCATCCAGAGAAAAGCATTTGTATCTTCCGTACAACAGGATGCCACTTTTGGGAAGCAGAATTCTTTTGTTCTGAGAGTTAAAATCAGACTTTATAATATTGAAAATTATTTTTATTTATGTGAGTGTGTGTGTGTGTGTGTGCGCGCGCGCGTGTGTCGTGACACTTAAGAAGAGATCATAGGGTATTTTCACTTGATTTTCTCCTTCTGCCATGTGGGTCCCAGGGATCGAACTCAGACAATCAAGCCTGGTGGCAGTCACTGTCACCTGCTGAGCCATCTCACTGGCCTAAGCATATAAATTTTAAAGAGCAAGAAAAAGAGCAGAAGTGTAAATAGCCAATATTGAGAGGTTACGTGAGTAAGCTAAGAAGCAGAGTGAAAATACCTCTCGGGAGCCAGGCACGATAGCATGCCCTGTAATCCAGAGCTTGGGAGGCTGGACCAAGAGTTTATGGTTTATGAGTTCCAGGCTAGCTTGGGCCCTGGTGAGAAGCGGTCTCAAAACAAACCAGGGCTGGGAAGATGGCTCTGTAGGTAATGTGTCCACTGCTCAAACACAAAGATATAAGTTCAGGGCTCTACGACCCACAGAAAAAGCCATGGGTCCACACCCATGAGTATACAGATTAGGCTCAGGTTATTGTTTTTGATTTGGGAAAGGATATTCGAGGTCCAGAAGGAGGTGAGGGAGTGAATATGGTTAAATATATTTGTGCATAATACTCTCAAAGGATAAATAAAAATTCTGTGTCTAAAAAACAAGCACAAGCTTGGCTCCTGAAGCCTTAGCGTGGGAGTAACAGAGACGGACAGACCCCTGAAGTTCACTGGCCAGGTGGGGCCATCAAACTGATGAGCTTCCAGGTTAGTAAGATACTGTGGTCTCAAAAAGCAAACAGCAGTTAAAAGATAGCACCCACATGCATGTGCACCTGCAGACACATCTGCACACACAAGACCACATATGTACACAACAACAACACACATGTGTGCACACATGGTGGTTAAGGATCGAAACCAAAGAGAGACAGAGATATCAAAATAAGAGACAAGTCAAACAGAAGCTCAGCTCAGGATGCCCTCAAGCCGAAACAAACAAACAAACAAACAAACAAATTCCATTAGAAAAACAGCCTAGTTTCAAAAGAAGGGTAAAAGGCAAAACCAGCAAACACTTTCCCAGAAGGAAGTGCCCAGCCTAGTGAGGGATGATGAATCTCCCCAAATGCACAGCACTTAGTGTGCAAACAAGAAGGTTCTAGAAGCGTTTGGAGATTCCCAGGCACATGGGAGACCATTTTTAAAAAGGAGAGAGCATCAGGTGAGCACTGTGTGCTCAATAATAGTACAAGCTAGGAGATGAAGGGGTCGTCAGAAGTGAGGGGTCATAGGAGGTGAGGAGTCACAGGAGGTGAGGGGGTCATAGGAGGTGAGGGGTCACAGTAGACAAGAGGTCATAGGAGGTGAGGGGGTCATAGGAGGTGAGGGGTCATAGGAGGTGAGGGGTCATAGGAGATGAGGGGTCATAGGAGACAAGAGGTCATAGGAGATGAGGGGGTCATAGGAGGTGAGGGGTCATAGGAGGTGAGAGGTCATACGAAGTGAAGGGGTCATAGGAGGTGAGGGGTCATCGGAGGTGAGGGGTCATAGGAGATGAGGGGTCATAAGAAGTGAAGGGGTCATAGGAGGTGAGGGGTCATAGGAGGTGAGGGGTCATAGGAGACAAGAGGTCATAGGAGATGAGGGGGTCATAGGAGATGAGGGGTCATAGGAGGTGAGAGGTCATAGGAGGTGAGAGGTCATAGAAGACAAGGGGTCATAGGAGACGAGGGGTCATAGGAAGTGAGGGGTCATAGGAGGTGAGGGGTCATAGGAGGTGAGGGGTCATAGGAGGTGAGAGGTCATAGGAGGTGAGAGGTCATAGAAGACAAGGGGTCATAGGAGACGAGGGGTCATAGGAAGTGAGGGGTCATAGGAGGTGAGGGGTCATAGGAGGTGAGGGGTCATAGGAGACAAGAGGTCATAGGAGATGAGGGGGTCATAGGAGGTGAGGGGTCATAGGAGGTGAGAGGTCATACGAAGTGAAGGGGTCATAGGAGGTGAGGGGTCATCGGAGGTGAGGGGTCATAAGAAGTGAAGGGGTCGTAGGAGGTGAGGGGTCATAGGAGGTGAGGGGTCATAGGAGACAAGAGGTCATAGGAGATGAGGGGGTTATAGGAGATGAGGGGTCATAGGAGGTGAGAGGTCATAGGAGGTGAGAGGTCATAGGAGACAAGGGGTCATAGGAGGTGAGGGGTCATAGGAGGTGAGGGGTCATAGGAGGTGAGGGGGTCATAGGAGATGAGGAGGTGATCCCTTTAGAGTTCCAGGCTAAGACTCTGTCCTGACACAGTAGTTCTGGTTCCTTTCCCTTAACAGCCCAGGAGATACCCAACACGGGAGGGCAGCGCTCCTGTTGGTCACCCTGACTGCTTCTGCTGAGTGTTTCAGCTGCAGACTTCAGCTTGACTCTGGCTGCTATTGCTGTTTGGTGCGCACTTTAAAGGCTCGCATTTTAGTAGCACATTGAACCTGACCAGTAAATAAATGTGGTCCTAACATAAATGTTACTCTAAGAGTCTGATCAAGAACACTGTCCAAAAGGCTATTCCAATCCTCAATATTTCCAGCCACCCAGATGGCTACTGAGTGGACAATGACCAGGCGTGTATCAGGACATCGAGTGCCCCTGGTAGTCATAGAGAATGGCACACCCACCTGGATGCTTCTCTCCATTGCCTGCAGATGATGTCTTAGTGAGATCTACAGAGCAGAGGATGGGAGGTACTGAGAAGTCCCTGGGGAGGAAAGGAAAAAAGCTGATGGGGAGAGTTGCTGCTCTGTCCTCTGGGATGAGGCCTGGTCGTGACTGAAGATGAGGGAGCCGTGCATGTGAATGGTGGAACCCAATGAGCAACAGACCCAGGAGGACTTTAGTTCAACTGAAAGGAGCACCAGATAAGGCACAGCCACCCTCTTCAGGACATTGAACTGTGGTCACATGGCCCTGAATAAGAAAGGAATGGGGACAGCTCAGGACCTTAGACCAGGTCCTGAAATCCTGAGAAATGGAAGAAGACAGAGTTCAGAGGAAATCAATCCTTCAATGGCTTACCCTGGGCACTTTGATCTGGATCCTAACCGTGCATTGTACACCTAACTGTGGCCCCAGCCTTTGTGTTAGGGTCCTTGAGGCAAGCAGAGCCAGATGGGCTATATGGCAGGGGCATTTGTATCTGCCACAGCAGAGACACTCATACACATGAAAGATTGACTGCTGTCCCAGATCTGTGAGACACGGGGTACCTCTCCCAAGTCCCAAGGGACAAGAGATTCGTGAAAGATGCCACCTACAGTTATGGGTTCAAACCTGAACTGTGTAGGACAGCTCTTCTCTAGACATATGCAACAACACATAGCTCTGTGTGTGTGTTGTATGTTGTGTGTATGTATGTATGTGTGTGTTGTGTGTTGTGTGTACGTATGTGTGTTTGTATTTGTATTATATGTATGTTTGTGTTTATTGTGTGTATGTGTGTGTATTATCTATATGTTTGTGTGTGTGTTTATATAGTGTTGATGTGTGGGTATGTGTGGATGTGTATATGTATGTATGTATGAATGTGTGTGTTGTGTGTACATCTGTGTTGTATATAGGTGTGTGCGTTGTGTGTATATGCCTCTGTGTATGTGTATGTATGCATGTGTGTATGTGTGTATGTGTGTGTTTTACTCAGTACTGGGGATTGGAGCTCAAGTCCTCTGCTTGCAGGGCAAGGGCTCTTACCCACTGCACTGTCTCCCCACCTCTCTGTGTATCCTTTGTGTGTTCTGTTACACCTCAGGAAGGGCTCTACCACACCCTACATCTCCAGAAGCCCAGACAGTACTGTACTTGTGTAACGCCTCACCTGGGAGGCCAACAATAATGAGCAGAGTCAGGTGGATCCCAAGAACTCCTTGGCCTGACAGCCTGACAGGAATGTCTAGCTTAGCATTCCGTGAGAAACAAGGCCAAGATGAGCGAAACCAGCAGCTTTGGCCTCTGCATGTGCTTACACCCACACAGTCAACACTCAGTGTACATGACGTGTACACACACACACACACACACACACACACACACACACACAGAGTTTTAATTACTGAGAGAATAAAAGTAAATCTATAAGAAAGGGGCTGAGCCTTATGGGAAGGACACTTCCCTCCCTCTGCTGGGCTTTGATACCCAGTGTAGACAAAGCCCTGGCTGACCCGCCCTCCTACCCCTTGCCTCATCTCCTGTTCCAGGGCGAGGCAGTCAGGCAAGTCCTCCTCCCTTTTACCTATCACCATGTCCACTTGCAAAATTGTTGCGATAACAGGGATGCAGGAGGTCAGGCCAGAGGAAGACCTCAAGCCAGACGGTAGAGAAACTCTCAGCTCTGCCAGCCCTTTTCCGAGCCTGGGGACCAAGCTTCCAAGTGTGAGAATCTTCCACCCATCACCCCACAGAAGCCCCAGAGACTATTTCCAACTTTGAAATGGGGAATGCTTTTCTGTGAGGTGTGTTATCCTGTACCCCACTTTCCCAACCCTACACCCTCAGCCAGTCTCTGTCTCCATTTGTTCCAGTAGAAGCACCAGACAGTAGGAGCTCCAGGCCCTCCGGGTCATGAATACAAATATCCCTACAATAGGAGGGGCAACCACTGACTTGTAGTGTTGTCAGCCATGGTAGTAGAACTTTGGAGCATGAATGGGACCCTTATCTGGAGAGTTCTGGGACGTTTGCACGTGCAGTTGTAGACTTAAGGCCATGGACTGTGGAAACCTTACCCTAGTTTTCCATGACGAGGACACTGAGTTTGCTCCAAGTTTACCCCAAATTAACCTGTAAGTCCCACCTGACCAAGGGCCATCCTGGAATGCTGGGAATTATAGTTCTTGGAAAAATAACAAAGCGTCATGGGGAAGAATGGTGGCCTATAGATAGGTTTGTCCTTATAAATTCCTTCAATGCATGGTTTGGGGCCTTTCCAGCTAGAAAACTCCAGGAAATAGTCCTAACTGAAGTCCATCTCTTGGTCAGTATTTAATATTTAGTAAATCTTGCTTTAAGTTTGGCCTAAGATGTTGGAATGGTTTCCCCCACCCCACCCCCTCTGGTGAAACTAAGGACTAACAGAAGCCGCTGGCCTGGAGTTATTTGTGGGACGGGTGCTTTGGTCATCAGCAAGTGCAATTCCAAGGACATGAATCCAATGGGAGACCTTTCCTATGGGCTGCTATAGGCACAGGTCATAGTCTGGGTATTACCCGATGGGCTTTGCAGGTTCTTCTAGCCCAAAGCAAAGAACTGGATCAGAGACACTTGGTTAGAAATAGAAATGACGACAGCTTGTGATGAAAAGGAAAGCATTCCAGCTGATGGGGGCGGTTGTGAGCTCTAGGAAAAGCCCCAAAGCATTGAACGCTCTGAGCCGTGTTTGTAGCTCTGGTGGGGAAGAGTTGTCAGTCTCGCTGTCAACTGGCTTATTTTATATGTTAACCTTTTATTGCATTTTATTTATTTGTATGCACGTGTGCTCCTGTGCAACACTGTGTGTGTGTGTGTGTGTGTGTGTGTGTGTGTGTGTGTGTGTGTGTGTGTGTGTTAAAAGGCTGTTGTTGTAATTATTTAATCTCAGATCGGGGTTTCTACCCTACCTTAAATCATTCAGTTCCCAGATAAAGGACACACAACTTTCATATTATAGTAAGCCTTAATCATCACTTAGAACTGGGCAGATATCTACCCACCATGCTATTATTTTATTTCCCTATCAATAACCCTGTCAATAAGTTATGACTTGTCGTGTTCCATCTGAGCTGCTCTTAATTCCAATTGGCCAGCCCTCACGGCCATGTTTTCATGATTCACCTACCCATGTCGTCTCTCCTCTCTTCACCTTCTTCCTTCTCCTCCCTATGGTTTCTCTCCAGACCCCAAGCCTAGGAGCCCAAACCCAACTTATCTCTCTCCTGCCCAGCTATAGGCCGCAGGCATCTTTATTCACCAGAGATAACTTGGGTGGCAAGGTTTCATAGCATCACTTTGTGCGTACAGATTCTCTCATTCCTGTGGGCAACCAGGCCTTGAGGGCCAGTGTTTAGCATTGCACTACATAGCAAAAGACCCAACCCCAACAGGAGTCAGTTCTCTTCTTCCAACCAGTGGATCCTGGGAATTGAACTCGGGCCACCAAGCTTGGTGGCAAGTGCCTTTACCTACTGAGTGAGTTACTGTTGCTGGCATTATTGTGCCACTCTGTGGAATGCCTTGTAGTGGTGCTGGGGACTGGTAGCCGTGTCTGCAGAGGTGAACATGGTTGGGACCTTTTCTGGCTCCCAACCAATAAGTGTTAGTAAAGCCAGGACTCTGCACCAGCCACCATAGCCTCAAGGCCATTGACTAGGAAAGAGACCTCCCTAGTCCTGAAGGGTCAAGCATGGGTGGCACTCGAGCTGCTTCCTTCCCATTCTGCGGTATCTCTGCTGACTCATCAATCTTTATTTAAAGACGTGTAATGAATACATTTCTGATTCTAACTGAAGTAAAGAAATACAGGCAGACCAGAGCAGAAAGAGCAGGCGATGAACGTAGCTAGGAACTAGCCAGCTTTGGTTTGCTAACTGCTCGATGGCTGATGGCTATGGAGTCAGAACCTGTGACAGGGCGGCAGTGGCTCTGTTGTTGTCCTTGGGTGGCGGTGTATCCAACCACACCCTTCCTTACCAGATAGAGCTGGTTTTCCTCAGCCTTGAGAAATAAATAGACTCTACCTAGAAAATGAAAGGGAGACGAGTTCAAAATTGGTCTTCTAAGATCCCATGTCTGCTGTAGAAGTTAGGGAACACAGATGTAGCCTTAGCTGAAGATGGTGAAAACAGATATTGAGGTTAAAATGTTAGAAGACAGAGCTTTAGGAGACAAGTCTTGGGCTGATGAGGTGGCTCTCAATGGATGAAGGTGCTTGCCCACCAACTCTGAGCACTTGAGTTCAATCCCTGGAATTGACTGAGTAGTTGTGGGAATCCTAGCCAGCACAGACATGTGTCAGAGCAGAAAAGAACTGGAGAAGGTGTAATGGGAAACCCACAGCCGGGAATGACCCATGAACTTGAAGGAAACCATGTACTGCCTCAGGAGTGGGAATATTAATGAGTGAATACTCCAGGACAGCTCACTCCGGCTTCCATTTTAGAGCTGTTTCTCCAACTAACAGAACTGATAGAAACACACGAGAGGCAAAGTCATACAGAGAGACATGTAGTAAAAACAACCAGGGGTGGCCACCACACATTCATGTACCCGAACAGACCAGGGGTGTCTGGTGATGTCTCACTTGGATCCCAGACATAGGATCTACAGTTGTGTCCAACCTCCACTCTTGTGTCTTAACCAAATAGTGCCTCGTAAGACAAAATTTGCCTCCAGGAGTGTTCAGATTAGATGACTTTAGATTTACCTTTTTTCTTTTGGGTGGTAGTGTTGGGGGTGCCTCTAAAATGTTTGGCAGTAATTGGCCAGAGAGGATTTTCTTGGGGCTCTTGAACTCTCAGGGTGCACACCCTCACTAGTCTTCTCCAGCTGGTACACTCTTCCCTTCTTCTGGGGATCCCAAGGCCCCTATGTATTGGGATTCAGTCTCTGGGGATCTTGCTGGGACCTCTAAATGTTATGGGGAGCACACCAGAGATGACTACTCAGACACGGTTTATTGCCAAATGAAAGTCTTTATTCCAGCCACCTGGGACTACACTCAGGTATCTGGGATCCAAGTGTAGCCCTGAGCATTTAGAGCAAGGGGATTTTAAAGGTAAAAAGCGCCAGGCGGTGGTGGCGCAGGCCTTTAATCCCAGCACTTGGGAGGCAGAGGCAGGAGGATTTCTGAGTTCGAGGCCAGCCTGGTCTACAGAGTGAGTTCCAGGACAGCCAGGGTGACACAGAGAAACCCTGTCTCGAAAAAACAAAACAAAAAAAATAAACCCAAAACAACAAAAAAGGCAAAAACCACATCTTGTTCAGCAGCTACAGGGGGAAGTTTTCACAAACAAGCAATTTAATAAAAGGTAAGCTAGGCTGTTAGCTGGAATCAGGCCATTTAATAGATGCTAATAGATAAGTAAGCCAGGGGTGCCTTGACCTAGGGTTTCTGAATAGGTGTGAGTAATTTCCCATGGGATTCTCCATCAAGAAGATTAAATTCATTAAACCCCAAATGGCCTCAGCAAGGTGGAGGAACTGCTCAACTGTCTTCCCTTGTCACAGAGGGAAGCAAGAAGACTGTACCTCCAACTCTGACTGGAGGTGGTGGGCCAGAATGAACTGCACACCAATAAGGGTAAGAGAAACTGCCACTAAGCCCAGACACCTCAGGTTCTGACTACAGCATTCCACAGTGCTCACAGGGTTTGCATCCAATTTGGGCAGCTGGCTTATCTCAGTGACTGCCTTGTTCCAAAGACTGAACTCACACTGGGTCCTCCCAAGTCCCCAGAACCCATATTTCTACAACAGCCAATGTAACATGCCATCTTGTCCTAGAGGCTATCGGCTATCCCACTGACTCTGCAAGAAGGCTAGGGCCTGCATGCCTCATAAGCCAGAGGATAACCAGAGGATAGCCCCTTCAGCATCCTGTATCCTACCAGAATTTTTATGCTAAGACCAACCTGTCTCCCTTGATCCAGCCTGAGACTCAGAGTCAGAGGGCAGACTGTGGAGAAAGCATATTTGGACTTGCTCTTTTGTGGAGTTGTCACACGGTTAAAGAGCAGTCTTGGGACACAGCTTAGTCATACCAGAAAGTTTACTTGGTGTCTTGGAAGAAGAGATGAGTAGTGTGGTCGACATACATGGAATGACATACAGCAAGTTCCCACAAGCCAAAAATGTCCTTTTAAGCCATTTTTTCCACAGGGTGGACTCAGAAAGAATAATGATTACAGTTTTGACTCTTAAAAAATGTTTTCTCTATTCTCATGGCAGGATCATCACTCACTCCCATGGAGCTGGGAGGACCCTGGCTCCTAAGTCAACCATGAAGTCATAGACACTGACTTCACAGGCTTCCACTCTAGACATCAGAGCCAAGGCGCTGTTTTGTAGCTGGAGCTTCTTATCACCGTGAACAAATCTCACTGCGCCCTTAGATGATCTCCAGGATGCTTATGGCCAATGGATGGGTCTTTGCTAAACTAGAGCTACTTAGCAACTTCCTGTCGAGCTAAATTTTTGCTTTCTTGGATGCAAGATGTAGACTCCAGTTAGAGTATTTCCTTCTCCAAACAAAGGAGTCAGGGATGCAAATGCTTGCCACCCTTAATGACTAGCACAGAGTATTGCTTTGGGCTGCACAATTCCCTCTGCTAACGATGCCACCAGTCCTTTACAGAGACCGAGTGGTTACAGGAAGAGCTGGACATCGCCATGACCTCCTCAGGTTGTGCAAATCTAAAGCAAAGACTTTTGTTTGTTTGTTTTTGTTTTTTCGAGACAGGGTTTCTCTGTGTAGCCCTGGCTGTCCTGGAACTCACTCTGTAGATCAGGCTGGCCTCGAACTCAGAAATCCGCCTGCCTCTGCCTCCCAAGTGCTGGGATTAAAGGCATGCGCCACCACCGCCCCGCAAGGCAAAGACTTTTGCTCATGGCTGACCACACGTGACTCAGACACATTTGATCATACCTGAGGAAATAAATTTCTAATTTAATTAGTGGGTATAATTTTTTTTAAACTGGCAGCTTAATTTTAAGAGACTTTAGGAATATCCAGAACAACTTGAATATGTGAATCAGTTATTTTAATAAATTTTATGAGATCTGCAGTAAACTTTTTATAAAACAAGTATTTTCATCGAATAGTTAATTTAGATGAGACGGAATATAAATGTATACTGAAGCCGGGCAGTGGTGGCGCACGCCTTTAATCCCAGCACTTGGGAGGCAGAGGCAGGCGGATTTCTGAGTTCGAGGCCAGCCTGGTCTACCGAGCGAGTTCCAGGACAGCCAGGGCTATACAGAGAAACCCTGTCTCGAAAAACCAAAATAAATAAATAAATAAATGTATACTGAATCTGGAGAAAAATGTGAAATATTTACATATTCTCATGTTAATTGTACATTGAAATAACATGTGGACATATTGGGTTACATAAATTGAATTCTTACATTTTAATACAGCACTAGATGATTTTAAGTGTAGTGTCGAGTGTTAATTTACAATCTGCACATGTTAATATAATATTTTTATTGCTGCCTATGTTGTTCACTGATCAAATTACAACCTACCCATGAAGCCTGCAATCTTCTCATACCTTATTAACCACTGCTGAATATTAAAATAGGCTTCTGGCTTTCACGTATGAGAGCAGACACATGATACTGTCTTTCTGTCTCACGAGAGTGAGATGACAATCTCATTGTAATTCAGATTTGTTTATTATGTGTAAGTATGTGTATATGTGTGTGCATGCATGTGCATATGGGCACATGAGTGCAGATATCTACAGAGTCCAGAAAAGGGTGTTGCATCCCCAGATCTGGTTACAGGCTGTTGTAAGCTACTCTGTGTGAGTGCTGGGAACTGACCCTGACAGTCTACCAGAGCAGAATCTGTTCCTTCCCGAGCTGACTCTCCAGCCTCTGTGTGTAATTTTGATTTGTATTTCCTGACAATAATGTTGAGCTTGTTTTGTTGTTATTGTTGTTGTTGTTGGTGGTGGTGGTGTGTGTGTGTTTACATATTTGGGGCTATCTGTATTTCTTTTTTTCGGCAGGGCATTTGTCCATTTGAGATGTCTTTTTTTGTTAATTGTTTCAACTCCTTAACCACGGAGCATGAACCCTCTGCTGATGAGTACTGCGGATACTCCCTCCACTTACAGGCTGTGTCTTCACTCCACTGACTTTTCCTAGTTGCATAGTTTTTAGTTTTTCATTCCATCAGGCAATTGTGGGTCTTGCTTCTTGGGCTTATGGTTCCATCCATAGCCCTGTTTACCCTGTGGGTTTTTTTTTTTTTTTTAACCTGCCACAGTTTTGGGTCTTTCATTTGGCTACCTGATCCATTTTGAACTAAGGTTTTACAGTGAATAAGAATAAAGTATCAGTCTTTTGCATATGGATATCTTCCTTCAGATTGTGTGTGTACATGTGCATCCATGTACGTGTATATGCATATATGTCATGTGCATCCTGTATGTGTGTGTGTGTGTGTGTACACATGCACCATTGTCAGCTGTGCAGATGTGTGGGCTAAGTCAGTCCTCACCTGGTCTTTTGTTCCGTCTGTTGTTCTATAGTATGTCTTGAGGTTAGTACTGTGACCCCTCCCCCACAGCTTCGCTCTGTTCACTCACTGCTTTAACTATCAGTGTGTCTTGTGCTTCCATATGAATTTTAGAATTATATTTTACAACTTCTGTGAAGAATGTATTTGGTATTCCAATGGGAATTTCATCACATCTGTAGGTTGCTTGAAGAGTATGATAATTTTGACAATATTGCTTCTTTTAATCCATAAATACAGTCTTTCAATCTTTGTTTTCTTCAATATCTCTTATCCCTGTTTGTAATTTTCATCATAGAAACACTTCACTTTCTTTCTTAACTTTGTCCATATTTTTATAACAATTGTAAATGAGATTACTTTATAGTTTCTTTCTCAGCAAATTACTGTCTGTTTGTTTAGAGACGGGGTCTCAGAATGTAGCCATGGCTGGCCTGGAACTTGCTATGCAAATGCAGCTGGGCTCAGAGTCATGGAGACCCATCTGCCTCTGCCTTCCAAGTGCTGGAATTAAAGGCATGCTCCATCAAGTCCAGCCTTCTCACCACATTTATTATGTATAGAAAGCACCTGTATTTTTAATACAGATTTTTAAAAGTCTTTAAGTAAAAACTTTAGGTTTTTCTACATATCAGAATACAACATGTACAAACACAGTTATTTTTCCCTTCTTACTTGTATGTCTTTTATTTATTTTGATTAATTGCTTTGGATAAAACTTACAATATTATACTATATACAAGAGAAATAAATACTTTTCCTTGTTTATCTTTTTAAAAATTCTGTACCTTTCCCTCATCAATATAATTTTGGGTGCAAGTTTGTAAAGCATTTGTATAGGAGTATGAGCCTTTTATACGTAATTTCCTCAGGCTGAATAAATTCAAAATGTGTATTGAATTTATTTTTTGAGACAGTGTCTCATGTAGCCCAGGTTGGCCTCAAACTCACTAATAGTCAAGGACGATCTTGAACTTCTGGCCTTCCTTCCTTTATCTCCTGAGCACTAGGATCACTGTCATTCACCATCACATCTGGATCATGTGGCACTGGGGCCTGAACCTTGGGTTTTGTGTTAGGCAAGTTTTCTACCAACTGAGCTATAGCCTCGGCCCAAGGAGTATTGGATTTTGTCAACTACTTTTATTGAGATGGTGCAGGAGTTTTATCCTTCATTCAGTTGATGTGGTAGGTCTGTTAGCTGCACGTGTTAGACCACCTTTGCATACTGGAATAAAAACAACTTCATAATGCTAAGTGATTTTTTTGGGTTTTTTTTTTTTTTTTTTTTTTTTTTTTTTTTTTTTTTGGTGTCCTGTTGAATTTGACTTGCTAGTATTTTGTTAAAATTTTTGCATGGCTGTTTTTACCAGGGATATTAATCTCTAGTTGTCTATTCTTGCTATATCCTTGTTGGGCTTTGCTTTTTGATTTTCTGGCTCCATAATATGAGTTTGGGAGGGTTTCCTTTTGGTTCTTTAGAGTAGCTTGGGAATAATTAGTATTACCTTTTCTTCAAATGTTTAGCAAAATTCATCAGGAAGCCTGAGTGTTTCTTTGTTGGATAACTTTTACTTCTGATTCAGTCTCTTTATTTGTTTTAAAATCATCCAGCATTCTTATATCCTCATGGCTCAATTTGTGGGACCTATATATACCGAACTCTGTTTCTTTTAGGTTTTCAAACAGTGTGTCTTAAAATTCCTCTGATGCTCTGTATTTCTGTGGGGTGAGTTCTGGAGTCTTCTTTTCCCATTGAAACTTATTTATTGGGGTCGCCTCTTTATTTCTGGGTCCTAGTCTCTTTATTAGCAATTTCCAGTTCTCTGACATGGGCACTCAAATGCACCTATACACCTGCCCTGTGGTTCTTTGTGGAGGAGTGGGAGCATGCAGGGAGATCCGTTCAGCCCTGGGTTCTACTGTTCTCTCCAAGTTACCTATCTTATCTTATCTTGGATTTTTTTTTCTCAGATTCACGATGCTTTTTGTCTCTTCTGTTAGATTTTAAGAATGATGAAGGAAAATACAAACACATACAGAAGATTCTTGAGAACAGATCATATGTGGGCAAAAAGAATTCTTCCCTTTCTGTGAGACAAACCGAAAATGGAGCCATGATTAAACTTTCTGTGCCATGTTCTATGGTCCCATGTTTTATTCAGACCCTTGTAGACACACCTGGCTGTCAAGGACCACCACCATTTAAGAGTGGGTTTCAGTGTTAAAACAAAATGCAATGTTAAACCCCAAAATAAACACAAGACATGATATAGCTTCAGAGTTGTTGTTGGCATTAAATATAACCCAGACAATATTTTCCTATCTAGGTTTATTACTGAGATAAATGCCTGTTGTCCTATTTAATATCCACCATAAAGAAGAATCAAGTGATGGCTATATGTTCAATGTCTCATGGGATTTTCCTGAGTACACCAAGCATAAATTGTTAAAAGCTATCTAAATAGATGCAAGATGGATATTTCAAAACAGGGAGCTGAGGAGATGGCTCATCAGTTAAGAACACTTAGTGCTATTGCAGAGGATCTGAGTTTGATTCCGAGCACCCCTGTCTACTGACTCACAACCGTCTGGAACATCAGCTCCAGGAAATCTGAGGCCACTGTCCTCTGAAGGCACCCACACTCTTGTACACACACCCACACACCATCACACACTATACACACAATGAAAAAAAATCTAAACAAGTTTTAAAATAAATGTTTCAAAACTGTATCTTGTAATTATGTACTTAAAAATAGTTCTCAGAGCTAGGAAGTATAGCTTGCCTTAACGTGTCCCAGGCCCTGGGTTCAGTCTGTAGTAGAAGAAACTAATAACCTAAATCTCTTTGATACTTTATACTCTCAAAGTTATAGTAAGTTAAATTAATTTATTACTGACTGTATCATTCCCAAATAAAATAAAATAACCAAACATCTATCACTGGACATGAGTTTAAATAGACCTACCTTTGTTGTTGAAAGACCTCAAAGCACTTATATTGACAGATTTACTACCTTGAACTGAAGCCACTGGAAAAATAAAGGAGATGAAAGAATAAACTAAGCATGACCTTGGCTCCTTGTTTTTAAAACAAGAAGATAAAAATTCCATGTGAAAGATCCTCTCCTGCACCAGAGAAAAATAAAATGTATCAAGGTTGGAAAGTTGAGACAAATGGAAAAAAAATTAATGTAATTCTGATGTCTGAATGAAAATTTAGAGGAAAGATAAAATTCCGAGGTGCCCCTTTGAAGCCCGGACCGTGTCACCTAGAACTTTAGATTACTGTGCACTTTGCTTTGTATTCCTTTTGCAGTGCCAACAAATTATTGGCTTAGAAAGCCTGGCAGCTGGACTGTCACCCAAGTAAGCCTTGTGCTCAGAGCTTAGCAAGGTATATATACAAGGACAGACAGTTCATGTGGAGAGGGCAGATGAAGGTCGCTTCTACTGGTCTACTGTGGCTGCTCTGGCCCCACCTGCCTCCTCCCTATCTGTCCCTCATCTTCCTGTCCCCAGTCACCCACACATTCCTATGGCTCCCTTTATCTCTGACTAGTCAAACCCCCTCACAGACATGACAGAGATTTGGGGTTCACATCTTTACCTCCCTCCTGGCTTTGGAAAACTCCTGATGAATCTCGATACTGCCAAAGTCACAGTCATCAAGGCTGGGGGCTGGCAAGAAGGCACAGAGGGTGAAAGTTCCTGCCAACTTAGTTGGATCCCTGGGACACACATGGAACAGAAGAGAGCAAACCCTGCTAAGTGGTCCTCTGACTTCTCTATGTGTGCTATGGTGTGCAGTTCACTCCTCTCTCTCTCTCTCTCTCTCTCTCTCCCTCTCAATAAAAAAGTGACCATATGGCCAGTGAGAAACACAAACCAATTGTATTGCTCTTCTCCTGCAGAGAGGTGTCACAGGATCCCTTCTTCCTGCAGCTGTAGAGCGCTCTGATACTCATGGGATCTCACTGAAGACTTACCACGCAGGGTTCCAGGCACTTTTCCAGATCTCGGGAAAGAGTTGAAGGACTTTCTCCCCCTGGGGTCTTTGCACAGCCATTTGTTTATTCTGAAACTTTCCCTCTCCCCATTCCATATCCCCAAGGATTATTCCTACTCTGTAATTGTGACTTTCTAGTTATCGCTTCTATGGTCATTCCTCAAACTTCTAAACCCTCCTAACACAGGCACATACCATTAGCTCCCCCTTCTTTGCTGGGAGTTATTATTAGGGAGGCTGAGGCAGGAAGATTGTGGATTTGAAGCTAGCCTGGGATTCATCACAAGATCCTGAGAGGAGGGAGGAAGGGAGGTAGAGAGGGAGAGAAGAAGAAGAAGAAGAAGAAGAAGAAGAAGAAGAAGAAGAAGAAGAAGAAGAAGAAGAAGAAGAAGAAGAAGAAGAGAAGGAGGAGGAGGAAGAGGAGGAGGAGGAGGAGGAGGAGGAGAGGGAGAAAATTAGAAAAAAAAACAAAAGAATATACTCTTTAGTTGGAAAAGAGGAGGGAATAATAAGTCAAAGAAAAGAATGCAGCAGTCACATGATGAAAAGAAATTCTAAGAAACCCACAGCAAAGGATGGGGAGGGCTAATGGTATGTCCGTCTGTAAGGAGGGTTTAGAAGTTTGAGAAATGGCCATAGAAGGGGTAACTAGAAAGTCACAATTACAGGGTAGGAGTACTTGGCTAACACCTGGAGCAGAGGAAGGAAAAAGCACTGGACACTGACTTCAAAGAGGAAAGGTGGCAGGGGACAGTGCCTGCAGTCCCCACTTCTCCCTGCCTGGAGGAGTGACAGGGAAGAACCGTCATCAGATCCATCACCCATCAGCCCAAGCACAGGAGGCCTCCCAGTGCCCCTTCTCCAGTGGGCCAGCATTCACTCAGGCTGTTCCCCTGGGTAAGGCTTCCTCAGGGAGAACTTGTCCATACTTCAGGTAAAGAGAAGACAGAGAAGGACCCTGTTCACAGCCACCCACCCTGAAGATCTAAGGAGGTTTACCTTAAAGGAACATGCAGATGCCATCATGAGGCAGACATGTTGGAAAGCAAAAAGAAAAAATATTATGGTAGGATCATAAACTGACAATGTATTAAGGGTAACTCTCCCCAGAATCCTGCTTAGTTGGGAAACTGGAAAGTTCTCTCACCAGAACTGGTTTTGTTTCTCTTAGGTCCTGACGGCCGCCGTATCTAGAGCTGACCACAGCCCTCTGGCTGATTAATTAGATGTTAGGAGAAAAGCTAATGGGTGTCCCCTTGGGTGTTAATACTCAGTAAACATCTGCTTTATCAGCCGACTTGTCCAGACTGCTGGCCATCCCTCATGCCGGACAGTTTCTTAGGGATAGTTTTCCTTCAGCTATTCAAGCCTTCTGGGACGGCTGCCCAACCCGTGGCCACTCATGGTCTCGGGTTCAGACTGCAGCTCCTCTTCAGGGAGGGGCCTCAGCTTTATCTCCATCTCTAACTCGGAGCACAAATAAGTGGTGGTAATGCCAGGTACACACACCCACAGCCAACCCCTGCTGAATACACACTCAGGCACACACACACACACTGGGGCACATATACCCATACAAAATATGTGAATTTGGAGGGAAAAGCAGGGGCTCCACATAGACTTATGGGAAAACAGACTATAAATAAATGTGAGAGCAATGAGCTAACACTCTGAGCAGAGAACAAATGAGGGATGTCAAGGATCGATAGGACAATGGCCAAGAGAGGACACTTGGCTTTTCAACAGGTCTCTGGGAAATCTCAGCAAATCTTGCCAGACACAGAAAGCGTCAAGAGTCAAGGCTCAGAGGCCTGGGTATGCAAGTGTGCTGGGAACAGAGGCCATGAGACCATGCTGGAGCAGGCCAAGCAGTGGAGATCAGAGAACTCAGGCTTGGACAGGCTGACAGAACACAGTCAGCTGAAGGGAAGACTCTGGATGGCTTTTCATTCAGGGAGAAGCCAGCCACACATTCGAGAGGCACTGCAGCCGGCTGTTAGGCTGTGACTGCCAGCTGGGAGGCAGCTGTAGAAACCCAAGCCAAAAGAAGGTGGGAAAAATGCCTGCCAGGGACAAGCAAGCCAGAGACCCCCAGCCTCACCCACTTCTGTCTCCTTGAGCTCCACTCCTCGCAGAGGACTGTCTCTTTCCACTTGTAAAATGGAGAGACGAGGCAAGGCAACCTGGCCTGGTGCAATATGGTGTCCTTCATAGCAGACATTTTCATGCCTTTCATTTGATGACATCCTTTATATAAGGATGCCACAAGTTCAGACACCTCATGAAGCCTGGGTGATGTCTGTCTTTTGAATGCCTCTGGAGATTGCCATAGTTGGGTTTATGAACAAAAGTAGTTGCTGGCAAGCCCTGTGTTTATTGAAATACCAAAATCTGGGGGCTGGGGTGGTGGCTCAGTCAGTAAAGTGTCTGCTGTATAAACACAAGGACCTGAGTTTGGATCCCCAGCTCCCGTGGTGGGATGTATGAATGACTGTAACCTTAGCTTCTGTAACCAGATTCTATGGTATTCATATTACTGTAACCTTAGCTTGGGTGGGGGGGGGGCAGGAAGGAGGAGGGGAACTCCTGGAACTTCCTGATCAGTCAATAAGTTCAGCGAGAGACCCTGTCTCAAATAAGGTAGAGAATAGGTGTGGTAAGACACAGGTGGATACACTCATCTTGTCAGCCACTGTAGGTCTCAAGCCAAGCAGAAGCATGTCTATGGCCAGTGCAGCCCACAGGGGACTAGCGGGGCTGGTGTGTGCTCACCCTGGGAAAGGCTTCTTAAGCTGCCATAGGTTGGTGAGGAAATCAGTTTCTCCCTAACTGTCCTATGTTGTTGACATGGCAGAGGAACTTAATTGGCTACTTCCCAGGGAGCACCCAGGCATCCCTCAGTGTCCTATTGGGGAACTCTGTTCTCCTATGGGAGCACCCACTTTCTGCATGGAACACCTACTTTCTGTATGGAGCACCCACTTTCTGCATGGTGCACCCACTTTCTGCATGGAGCACCCACTTTCTGTATGGAGCACCCACTTTCTGCATGGAGCACCCACTTTCTGCATGGAGCACCCACTTTCTGTATGGAGCACCCACTTTCTGCATGGAGCACCCACTTTCTGCATGGAACACCCACTTTTCTGCATGGAGCTCACGTCTTCCCATCCTACAGGCTGGAGGCTCCTCTGATGCTGCTAACCACATGGAAAGATCTTGGAGGATCATGATGACTTGCCATGACTGTCTTGGGGGTAGGGATGAGGGCCACAGCATCCTACAAATGACCTGAAGTACACAACTTATCATGACTTCATTCACCCACCATGAATGGGCCCCTTGAACTTATTTTATAATTTGGGACTTTTTCACTTAAAAAAAATCTTTCATGTTTGGTCTTGAATATTTTTTACACTAATTTATTCTATCTCTGTGTCTGTCTATCCCCCGCTCTTTCCCCTCCCCATGTTTGCCTGTTATGTGGCTTTGTATGAAGTCCTTCCTTCTACCGCGTAGGTCCCAGTACTGAACTGCGGTCACCAGGCTTGGCTGCAGGTGCCTTTAACCATTGAGCCACCTTACTTGCCTCGCTCCTTTGTTCATTTTAATGTGATTTTTGTATGAGTAAATTAAAGGTTATGAAAGAGTTGTGGGTCACACGGAGTGTCCTGCCTGAGGGACAAGGACAAGAAGACAATCAGTGAACTGAAATAAGTTGCAGCCAACGCAGCTAGGTTTCCTTGGCGACAGAGAAAGTACATACAGGATTTTAAATACATGAACCTTAATTCAGATTGCTGGAAAACAAAACAACAGCAACAGCAGAACCCAGAGTCAGACATGGAGGTGGACGCTTACAATCCTAGGCAGCAGAGGCAGGGGGATTAGGAGTTCAAGGTCAGGTGTCCAAACAATCCCCCAGACAGCTTCTAAACCAAAACTTTAAAGAGGTATATTTGGCTCTGAGATATGATGTATTTCAAACGAGGAGACTCTATAAAGCAGTTTACTGTGCTTCCCAGCTTTCAAGTTGCTCCTAAACCGAGGCTCCTATCAGGAAAGTCCTCCAACACTAAAAAGGGGGCCCCTCTGTATCAAAAGGAAATGAGGTAGAGGGAGCTGAGGGCCCAAAGGCACAAGCTGCAAAGGCCCACACGACAGGCACTGAGCCCAGACCTGTGGAAGACCTGGCTTTCCTTCCACAGTCCCCCGAGAACCACCGTCAATCACAGCAGACAGGATCTCTGACCAGCATCACACACCATAAACATGCTCTCTGAGGAAACAGTTAAAGAGTTTTAGAACTGAAAACAATTGGATTTGAAAATCTAAAAAAAATCCTAGTTGTTTTTCCAATGGTATTCACACCGTACGATGGCAATAAGAAACAGAGAAGATTTGGGTATATTTTATTCAATCCAATATTTCCAAAATATAATTCGATATAAGAATCAATATACAAAGGTATTATCCAGTAGATATTTTAAATTATTTTCAGTTAAGTTTTCAAAATCCAGTATGTATTTTACACTTACTGGGTTTATTTGGATGCCAAATTTTGATTTAAAATATTTCTCTTTGTGGTGAGATTTCAAAACATCCATACTTGAAAAAGTAGATCCACCCACTCAAGGCTTTCCAACCATACTTAACAGTTTCCCCCAGCAACTGAACTGAAAATATGTATTTAAACTAACAATCTTGTTCCTCTGCTGTGCCAGTGGAATTTCAATGTCGAGGGCTGTGGTGACCCACAGCTGCACTGCAGAGGCGGCTCTGACAGAACTGGTCTCACCTGATCAGACCAGCTCTCAGGGAGGTGCAGAGCTATGATGTAGAACTGACTATTGATGGATCTCCTCAGCTTTTTCTATGTGACTTATGTGGCCTTGATTGTCTGTTCTAATGTGTTACATTTCCTTGTGAACTTTCACCTGCATTCAGATTTCACCAGAACTTCTTCCTGTTGGGTTGGGAAGAGGTTTATTGGGGACTCCGAAAGCTTCAAGTTATAACTTTCTCTGAGATGCTAAACTAAGCTCCAAAACACTGCTAAAAGGGGTACAGCTACATGTGTTTCAGAACAAGGTTAAATAGGCCTGGGGCGTCTATTCACATGGCTTAACTCTTGAAACACAAAATAACAAGCTTTTTATGCTGATGCTCCAGAAATAGTTCTACCATTCTCCGTGTGCCCTCATCACAGGTCACATGTGTACAAAGGAAATGCTAACCCATTAGACACTAGACTCAATGACAGTTATGGGGTTTCCTCATGTCTGTGTGATCCTTAACATTGTAAAACCCAGTGATCAAAATAGATGCTAGAATCGTTACCACAGGTGAACAATTAGCCTTGTGCTTAGACTACTCGAGAACTGTGAGATGGAAGTTTTGGAACTGATCAAGCATGTGCACCAGGTCGCTCCCATCACATCCTGGCTGTCAACTGTCTGGCTTGGTCCTGAAGCTCCATTTTGGCGATTGCTGAGAGATGGACTTCGTCAGGACCATCTGCCAAGCGCAGGGTGCGTATGACGGCATACCTGAGAGAATGGGGTCAGAGTTATCAGAGAGCATACTACTTTCACGTCATGCTCAGCCCAAACCAAGGAAAATGAATATGAAGAGAAAAAGCCAATGGCTTCTGAAGCTGGTGTTTTATAGTTCTCAGCTCAGGAAGATTCAAGATGGCTACCCAGAGGCACAGATAAGTCTGAACTACGTCAGGTTGGTAGCTGACATTACTGAGGGGAGCTTCTTTACTGTGACTAAGAACTTTGGTGGCAGAATCAGATGGATCCACTACTTCTATGGACCATGCAAGAGTAGGGACATTGTGGCAGTTCAGAGGTAAAGCCAGAAGTGGGTGTGGCCTTCTTTCTGTGTGGGTACCCCAACAATGAGAGCAGTAGGCCTTAGAGTAGGAGTGATCCCTACTGAGTGGAAGGAACTTCCTCAGGGAGGGCTCTGTGAGTGCTGATCCTGGCCTCAGCAATGGCGAGGGGCCAGGCATGGCCATATGCTGACCAGTCAGTGGTCTCTGGCCCAATGCTGATGTGGGCAGGCAGGAACAACACTGTATTACACGCAAATCTGGTCCTGACAATAGTGTGGGAACGTAGGGTGCAGGGATGGGGGTGGGGTGGCAGAAACCACACAGGTGTGGTGGGAGCACACCAATCTCAGAGCTGTGGCTCTAGCATGCCTGGGAGGGAACTGAACCCAAGGAAAGAAAGGTCCTCCCAACTCTCTTTTGCATTACTCCACCGAAACAGACAGGCACACAAAGGAAGAAGAGTATATTCGGGGCCCTGGAGACATTAAGTGCATTTTAGAATACCTGGAGGCAAGGACAAACGTTCAGAGGATATAAAACTCATTTAATGAAATAATAAAGACAGAACCTCAAATAGACATGATGAGAGAACCCCTTCACCATGGTATACTCCAGTTAAACTGTGAAAGGTACAAGCAAAGCAGGACTTGCCGCACCTGCAAGAGGCAAAGGGCAGCCACGTGCAGGGGTGACCTTCTCAGACTAACAGCATAGCTCTCAGCAGAAAAACCCATAGGCCAGGAATGAATGCATCCCAAGTCCTGAAAGGAGGTAACTGCAAAACAAGACTATCATGCCCAGCAAAGCCAGCCTTTAGAAACGAAGGAGAAATGTTTTCCAAGACAAGAAGAGCCTGGGGGACTCTAACAATCAGGCCAGCCTTTCGAAGGAACGAAGCCAGGAAGTCTCTCATCCAGAAGCGAAAGAAAGCACTTCTGTTGGCTGAGGGGAGCTCTTTTGGCACAGTGCCAATCTAGCACACAGGGGCCCCAAATTTGATCCCTAGCACTGCATATAAATGCCAGGCATGATGTCACTTGCCTAAGCCCAGCATTTGGGAGTTAGGGACAAGAGGAACATCAGAAGTCCAAGGTCTTCCTTTGCTATATAGCAAGTTGAGTTTGGGGCTAGCCTGGGCTACATAAATAAATATTTTAAAAAGAACTCCAGTCCATGCCTACAGGCAGCATACATATATGGAAATGTCCTATTGAACTCCTTTATCTACTGTATATGTAGTTAATATGTGTGACTAGATAACATGTTAATAAATAAAAGCCCCAACTCAGGGGAAAACAGGATGTTCTGTTCGTTTGACTTTGAAGCAGGGTCTCTCTATGTGGCTAAGGCTGGACTCTAACTTGTTTCATAGCCAGGGTAACTTGCTCTCAGTCCCCCTGTTGACACCAAAACCCCAAGTACAGTAAGTAATTCAGTCACGCACCACCGTGCTGGCAAAGGGAACAGCTCTAAGTGGAGCAGGTGGGCTTCTCTCGCTCAGGGTGCGCTGTGTTCTCTACAGGAAGCCACAGGCAGGGACAGCATGGAGGCACGATTAGCTCTCTTTAAGGTTAAAGATGGGTGTATAGAAGATGGTACCATGAGTGAGGCACAGAATGTGGTATGGTGCCTGTGTGTGGAGAAGGGCATGTGGGAAACAGAACTGTCATGGCCCAGTAGCCAGAGTCAGGCTGCAAATTCAGCTGCTGCATCCTGTGGGGCAATGCAGTGGCCTAGCTCTGGCCCCCTCCACATCTCTGGGCTTTCCTCCCCTTCCTGGTTCTGAGCGGAACTCCATGTTGGAGCCCAGAAGCCCTTAGTACACCGCTCAGGACAAAGGCTAACAGGGCAGAGTCAGACGGTGGCTGACCTCTGAGAGCGCCCCTTCTTAAAGCTTGAGTCCCACGGTAATCCCCATCACCGTACCTATAATTACACAAAGGCGGTGTCTAACGTTACTGTTCTCCTGAACAATGACTGTCTGGAGAGCATCTGTAGGGTTAAAAAACCTAATTTTTATCTTCTGACTAACTCTTATTTCGATCTTTGCATTTTTAATGCCAATCCTTTTAAATATAATCTCGTGTGTGTGTGTGTGTGTGTGTGTGTGTGTGTGTGTGTGTGTGTAGATCAGAGGACAATCTTGGGGGTTGATCCTCACATTCCACTCTGTTCCTTATTTTGTAAGCCAGCTGTGTGTGAAGTTAGTAGTCTTCTCTGGATTCCCTGCCTCTGCCTCCAGCTTGCAGGAGAGGTACTGGAACTTCAGACAGGTGCTACGGTACCCACCTTCACAATGGTTCTTCAAATGCAGACTCCAGTCCCCACATCTGCATGAAGTTCTTCACTCCCCCCTCCCCCCGCCCCCGACTCATCTCCCGGCACTCAATGCAGACATTCCTAACATCTACTCACATGTTAGCCAGAGGGTAATCCTGGGAAACTCCGGCACCTCCGTGCACCTGGATGGCCCAGTCAGCTATTTTGCAGACGGCTTTGGGGGCAGCCACCTTGATCATGGCAATCTACATAAGCAAGATAGGAAAAGAATGTTCTTTTCTCAGAACGTGCAAACAAAGCGTGGCAGGATTTGATAGAATTGGTATTTCTCTGTGAAGGAAAAAAAAAAAAAAAAAAAAAAAAAACTGTCCTCACATCCAAGTCATGTCAAAAACAGGATCTGTCTGTGGTGGAGGCCAACAGAGGGCTTCAGCTACGGCTGTATTTCACTCAGCAGAGACCTTCTGGAAAGGAATCTCACTTTCAGATCACATTTGTTTCTAAGTAGCCTTGTTTCCAAAAGGATTTCAGGCAGCTTGTAAATCATACTTGGAATGTTTATGCTCCATTAATCAGTTCTTTTCTTAGAAATGTTCTGGGCTTTTAGAATGAGTATGTCCTTATTCCAGATAAGCTAGATTCATGAAAGGCAGGGGGCAGTTAGTTGTCTTTAATGGAACATTTATAATGTGGCAGAATCGTTCCCACAACTCGTACCCATCACCTATCTAGCCCGAGGCCGAATGCAGAGAGATGCTAGACACGCTGGAGACAAAGCTAGCAGGGATGATGCAGTGGGCACCATCAATTCCAGGGATGTAGAAAGCCGAGGACTTCCCCAGCCCTTGTGGTCTCTGTTTAACAATTAAGGCATTCTGCATCCTGAAAATCATCCCCTCAGGCAGGCCACCGAGAGGAAAGCCAGTGAGGGACAGACATTCACAGTCTTTAAACAAAAACCACGTGGAGACTTCCTGTATTCTGAGTGCCATCCTGGGAGGCATGAACCCTGAAACAGCCAGTGGGTAGGAGATGGAGGAGAAGACTCTGAGGCTGGTGATGCAGGGGCTGGAGCAGGGTGGGTAGCTCACCTCCTTCCTGGCTGAGGCACTGCCCAGAGTATCTATGCTGTGAGCTGCCTTCAAGGTCAGTAAGCGGATCTGCTCGATGGCTATGCGGCTTTTCGAAATCCAGTGAGCCACGACTTCCTGTGGGGAGCGAGGGAAGGATCAGTGGGTCTTGTTTGATAAACCTTTCCTAGTTCAAAGTTCACAAGCCTGGCTGCGTGTATCTTTGAGTTACAGTCCTAGCTACCAACCTGTGGAATACCACAGTTATAATGAGAAGATTATAGAAAGAAGCATTAGTCACTCAAAAAAGAAAAAAAAAACAATTATTTTGGATGTTTTAAAATGTGTGTGTGTGTGTATTTTTTATTTTTATTGACTCTTGGTGAGTTTCACACCATGCACCCTAATCCCACTCATCTCCCCATCTCCATTGGCCCTCTGCCTTTATAACCTCCCTAACAAGAGATAAGAGGGAAAAAATGATAAAAAAAAAAAAAAAATAATGAAATAGCCGGGCAGTGGTGGCGCACACCTTTAATCCCAGCACTTGGGAGGCAGAGGCAGGCGGATTTCTGAGTTCGAGGCCAGCCTGGACTACAGAGTGAGTTCCAGGATAGTCAGGACTACACAGAGAAACCCTGTCTTGAAAAAAAAACCAAAAAAAAAAAAAAAGAAAGAAAGAAAACAACAACAACAACAAACCCCAAACCAACCAAACAAACCGTCTTTACTTATAAATGTTCATTACAATAACTCATTGCTCTAGTTCAAGGTCCCTGGCTTCTGCTACTCTATCCATCCTGGATCCTCACCGGGACTCCTCTGGAATATTCTGTTGTTGCCCTGTGTCATGGAGATCCTGCCACTTTGGATCTTCAGAACCAGGTGTTTCTTGTACTCCACCAGTTCATAGATGGGGTAGACATTGGGGTGGGCCAACTCAAAAGTCCTGAATGTGGGCCTGGGTGGCATCTAAGCTGGTCAGCCTGGCAGCTCTCCTGTGCCCACACCAGAGCGAGCTTTCCAACACTGCACTGGCTAGCTCACCCAGACTGGCATACCTTGCTGCTGCAGCATTGAGTGAGCTAGCTGGGGCACTGACACAGACCCCTGCTGCTGGATGGCCGTAGACCCAGACATGGCCCTCAGTGGTAGATGGGCCAGGATTTCACCATGGCCTCAGGTAGCAGGGCATGCTACTCACACCAGGCTGTTCCTCTCTGCCCTTGTCAGTCCTGCCTCTCTCCATAGTGATCCAGACATTCTGCTTCTCTTTCTCTCCCATCTCCCCCACATTCTTGCAGTGTAGTGGCTCCCGCTGTGGGCTGGCCACAAATGGGGTGGGTCTCTGAGTGTCTTCCAGCCACCTATGTAGCATGGTGGCTGGCTGGCCTCTTACTTTGAATATCTAAATGTCTGATGTCAAGGTGGCTAAACTGAGTAACTGCTTTGTTGCCACACTTCTCTTGGGGCCCGTGTGACTATCAGTCACAGGCTCTTACTGAAATCCCATATCCGTACAATGGAGGAGCTGGTTCTAATCAGACTAGATTATTGCCAACACAATTTCAGATGACCTGGCCGCCCTTTATTGTAATATTATTTATTTAAAAAGACCTTTCCCATGCTTAGAAAAGTGCCTCATGCCTGTTAACACCAGCACTAGGGAAGGAGAGGCAGAAGAATCAGGAGTTCGGGGCTAGACTGGGCTACATGAGATCCTGTTTTAACAAAACAACCAAGACTGTAGAGAGAGCCTGGTGGGGTACTTAAGAGCACCTCTGCTTTTCCAGAGGAACTGGGTTCAATTCCAAGCACCCACAGGGCAGCTCACAATTGTCTGTAACTCCAGTTCCAGGGGATCAGATGCTCTCTTATTCCGGTACACATGCAGGCAAAACACCTATACCCCTAACAGACAAATAAACATAGCCCACCTCCAAACAAGCAGGAACCCTCAGAGGATGTTCTAAGAGTACCCCCCCCCCTCTCTCTCTCTTTCTCTCTCTCTTTCATACACACACACACACACACACATACACACACGGGCACTTCAAAGCCTCCATTGGCAGATCACCCCACAGCCTTGCCTTTTCCAGGGTGCTGGGCAAGGATATTATGTAGCATGTATCTGATGCAGAGCGGCTTCTTCAGCTTCTCCCACTCAGTGTAAATGCTTTGACTTCTGCCCACGACTTTCTGCTTACCAACAGCCATCGATGCTAGCTTCTGAGCATGACTCCATTTTGGAGACGAGCACAGTCTGTTACCCAGGCATCTGCTGAGGGACGTCGGGTCATGCAGACTTCTGGTCCATGAAGTCTCAGTAAACATTTCTATATAGCCTTTGGTATGAGTATAGGTTCTTCATCTTTTGTTGTTTTGTTTCATTTTTTTAAGCACACACTAGACGTGGAATTGTTTGTCACTGGCTAACATTTATAAGAAATAGTTGACGTAAGTGGTTGTACCATGTGGTGTTTACACTGGCTGGCTATGACAGTTCTGGGTGTTTCCCAAGCACCGGTACTGTTAGGAATCTTTCAGTCAGAGATATTTCACTGCGGATCCGGCCTGCAGTTTTCTAGTGCTTGGTGCTTTGATCCTCCTTTGATGTGTTTGTTTGCCACTGGTAAGTCTGTTCATGTCTTAAAGAAACATTCTTGGGATATGACATGGCAAAAATGGCAAAAACAAGAAAGGAAAATGATGTGTCATGCAGACATAATCAGATGTCATGTAAAGCAATCTTCAGAGCAAAACTATGTGGAAAAGCAAATGCATGGAGTAGCTGAGACTGGAGTAGCTGAGACTGGAGTAGCTGAGACTGGAGTGCCTGAGACTGGAGTTTAATGAGGAGAAAAAAAGAGAGGATCCAGTCTAGCTTACTTCAAGAGGAGTTGTATAAAAGTGTGAGGGGCTAGAAGAGAGACTCAGGAGAGCTCATACAGAACAGAGAAGCAGAAACCGAACACCACCAACATGCCCAGAGACCTCTGTGGAGGCCCAAGAGCATTTAAATGGAGGAGGATGCCCTCTCCGACAAATGCTGGAGCAAATGAACAAAGCAGAAGGCTGAAGACCCATCCCTTAGAGCAAGACTACACCGCTGTGCTCCAGAGCAGTGGGGCACAAAGCAAAGGACCCCAAACTGATGCCCAGACATGGGCCACCAGGACAACACGACAAGTGGGAGGTCACTAAAATCGAATGGGAAAAATCACCACAGGGAAACCCACAGAGCTGGTCAAGCACAGTGCCCAGAGTATAAAAATCACTCATAGAAACCGTCAAATTATCCAGGTAGACAATGGACATCAGACACGAGCCTGAGCCCAAGGGCAGGAGACGACAGAATATGACAAGATACCCTAGATATGCTAGACTCACATGGATTAAAGCAGCTTGGCAGATCATTACAAATCAATCAGAATGCCTAAAGAAAGAAAATCACAACATCCTCACACACTGGTGGCTGTGCAGACACTAGACCACTGAGAAAACCGCGACATCCTCACACACTGGTGGCTGTGCAGACACTAGACCATTGATAGGCAGCGTGTGAGCTCAATACAATATCGCCCAGAAACTGTTCTTATGGGTGTTCGTCTCAGGTAAATGGTAAGTTAGTGTTCACAGAAACACCTAATACAAGTGGTTACACCAGCTTCATAACGACCAGAACCATAAAAGCATAAAGGAGACAGGTGTCCCTCAGCAGGTGCTGAGCTCACCTGCAGTAAGTCTAAAGAGAGGCTGCTCGGCAGGACAAAGGACCAGCTACCGAATCCCACAGCTTGGTGATTCTCCAAAGAACCATGACAGAGGAAAACAGCTGAGCCCTAAGGCTTACTTACATACTATATAATTCCACGTCTGGAAGGAAAAATAATGACTTAAAATGGAGCAGATTATGGTTGCTGGGAGCCAATGAAGATGCAGAGCTGAGAGAGAGGTGAGCTTAGTTCATAGAAGGATGGCATAAATGAGCCAGTGGTGATGGAGAGTCTGTAGCTGAATGGTATCTGTGACAGCAGCATCAGCATCATTCTGATGTGCTTCTGTAGCTTTTCAAGCCGCTCCCACTGTGGAGAACTGGGTAGAAGACAGGACCTTTTGGCATTATCTCCTATATCTGTATGAGTGGCTATAATTATCTCAAAACAGAACAGTAAAAATGAGTACTTGCTTCTCACTTATCTCTGTGAAAATCCTCTAAGTTTCTGTCAGTCAGAACTTAGAACTGAGTAGGGAAATGCATGGGTTATGGCTTCATGCGCCATAAATCCCAGATGCAACGGGGTATTCATAACCCATCCCAGGTGATCAGAATGGATTTGGGGGTTCCCAATTTGAAACACAGAATTATTGTTTACGGTATTTCCTAAGCCTCACCAGCAAATTCCAGCATTTGATTCAAGCAGCGTGAATTCCCACAGTCATCTTCCACTCCGTCATCTTTCTCCAAGCACCTGTGGCTTCTAAGGCCCGAAGCATGTCCGATGTGAATGTAAATGTACTATGAAGTGTAAAATGTGCACTCCATCTTAAAACAGCAACCACCTCCTCCGTCCTGCGTTCAGATTGATCTCACTGTGATCACACAGACTGGGCCAACTGAAACTATGTTTTGAATGAGCCTCACCTGCTTCTTTTTACTTTTCAAAAAACATAGCCAAAGAATCAGCATGGTGGTGTTCTGTGACCCCAGCACTCGGGTTAGGACAAGCCTTACAGGTGGAAACAGGCTCGGAATTCATTTCCGGCAAGCTGCCAACGGCCAATGAAGTTTTTGATGAATGAAAAACAGGGAAACCATGACTTCACGAACAGACTTAAATGTTTTCCCTTCTTAGTTTTTAGAACGAAGGACTGAGTTCCCAGCTGAGTCCCCTCAGACCCCAGATTTGCTGAAAAGCACTGAAGGATGAAAATTGAAAGCTTAGCCAAGTGCATTGACTAAGATGAAATTCCATTTCAGAGCTGGAATACTTTAGAAGGCGGCTGGAAGGAGTCTCCACATTGAGGGAAACAAAATGTCATTTTTTACAAATCATGAAAAGAAAAAAACAGCTGGTGCAGATTCCTGTTTATGACATGCTTACCCATCTCCTTTCGCTTCCGCCAACTCAATTAATTCAAGCCAGATGTGAGAGGGTTCCAGCAGAAAGAGACACATGGTTATCAAGCCCTCACTGGTGTAGCAGGACATATTAAAGGGCAGGAGAGAGAGCCTCTCTGGTGCAGCATTAAACCAGCACTTAAGTCAGGTGTGAGGTGCAGGCCTTTAATCCCAGCACTCAGAAGGCAGAGGTTGATGCAATCCCTGGGTTTGAGGCCAGCCTGGTCTACAAAGTGAGTTCCAGGATAGCCAGGGTTATAGAGAAACTCTGCTTCGCAAAAACAAACAAACAAACAAACAAACAAACAAACATAAAACACCCCAAACAAAAGAAAACAAACTGACAACCACAACAAACCCAAGCAAACCAAGCACCACTCAAAAGCACCCAGGCAGTCCTCCCCTCCCCTTGCACCAGGGCTCACATGACAAGCTCACAAAGATAGGAGGAAGAGATCATGAGCATGGCATAAGTTAAAGTCCCTTTTTAGCAGCAATAGGGCTACATTCATTGTGACCCCACATCTTCCCACAATGCTCCTCAACCACGGGCTTCCCCACAAACTGTATGGCGTCAGGAGACTGGCTGCATTCCTCTTAAAAACAAACCATGTTACTGTTGAGTGGGCTCAGGCTCTCAGGAAGATTAGTGATAAGTAACTGTTGCCATTGTATTTTGCAGACCTCCCTTCCCACACACTGCTGCTACAACACTGCTATTGTAAGCATTAGTCTTTGTATCCGCATCCACGCTGCTCTCAGAACCGACACTGAAGAGGGAATACCTCACAAGACATAAACAGTCCATAAAGGCCTAAGTGGAAGCTGGGCCTGGCCGTGTACGCCTTTCAATTCTACTTGGGAGGTAGACGCAGGTGCAACTCTGTGAGTTCCAGGACAGCCAGGCCTACACAGAAAGACTCTTGTCTCAGAAAAGCAATAAACCAACTAACAAGACAAACCTCCAAACCTAAGCAAAAAGCTGCTGCGAAACAGAGGTCATAACAGAGGTGTGGAGTGCAGGAGTGTGTGTGTGTGTGGGGCTCATAAAATAACATACACCTATGCAGCAAACACAGTGCTTCAGTCAACACAAGCTAGGCCTAATACTAGCATGTGAGGAAAGGTAAACACTTAACACTGAGTTTTCTTGCTTTCTTAAAAGTTAAGTGTCTTACGGGTTGTGACTTGGCTATCTCCCATCTTATAGAAGGTTCTCCATAGTCTGCAGCCATACCTCTTCCCTCTGATGATACACATGATCTAATCTTGCTGCCTATTTGTAACTGTCTTTATACTGGGTTGTAAGTAACAGACTCAACAGTATACAATTTATATAAATGAAAATTCAAAAATCACGTACCTCCCACCAAATGCTGGCCCCATTTCTACATTTCTCCATCAGAATCAGCCCGCTCCATTTTTAAAGTCGAACATAGACCATCCCTTCTTTCTCACTATTTGCCTATATGTTTGCACTTATCTGTTTTAACTTCTTCCAGAAACCCAAAGGGCAGGGTATGCTCTTTTTCTATGATAGTCCCAAGTCTTCAGTGAGCTGTGATGTCCCAGGCTCTCCACAGAGCTTGAGTCTGAGAGGGCTGAGGCCACCCTCACATCTGAGTGCTGGGGGTGGAAGCATGGTGCCTAGTTCATCTTTCACAAGGGGAAATGCAGCTTCTCACCCAGGACACAGCCACACCCACACCCACAGCAGAAAATCCCATGCTCACGCAGAGGAAACCTCTCCAGCATGGATGCTCTTCCTAAGGTCAGCATGGCTTAGTGGGCTACGGCAGGCTCAAGGATGTGCTCCTCCTTACATGTTCATAGAGCTTCTTCTTGAAGGCCTTCCTCTGCACTGCCCGGTCACACATGATCTGCAAAATTCGTTCTGCCAAACCCACGGTTCTCATACAGTGGTGGATTCTTCCAGGTCCAAGGCGGCCTTGGGAAATTTCAAAGCCCCTGCCTTCACCTATGTGGAAGCAAATAGAACATGAAGATGCCCCAGCCAGTCCCTTTTATCTACATAAAGGGCGGGGGGGAAGCTGAGCTGCCCTCAATACAAACTGCCTTCTGCCATGGCAAGAGTCAATTCTCCAACAACACTCACTGAGATGGAAGGGAATCTGGATTCCAAGCTAATGTAAGGACTGTCTCTTGAGTAAAGTATCAGCTGCTTTATTAATGCTACATGCCATCAAAGGTGGATGAGACATTGCCCCGGACTCAGGGATCCAGAGTCCAGAAATGAAGGACACACTTCTGATGACACAGAGAGACAAGCAAAGGCAAAGGAGGGACAGCTTGTCCTCCATGGTAATCCCAGGGCCTGTGTGTGTGTGTGTGTGTGTGTGTGTGTGTGTGTGTAAGGGTGATGAGGAACAAGAACACTCTTTGAAGGTTGGGGAGGATTCCAGTGAATGGAAAGATGGCATCATCCCAGGCATGTAATGAACATTTTAAATTTTATTCTTTTTATTCGGTCTTGGATCTAAATACAAAGAAAGTATCAACATTTTCTTAAAACCCCTAGGGAGCCCTTGACCACACCTTCAGCATGTTGCTCTGAACTGGATAATGTTTGTATTCAGTTATGTTTCTGGCTGATATAAAATATAAAACTGTCATTAAACATTCAAATAAACCCATGTCATCCCAAATAAGAAAATACACAAAATGAACATTCTCCTTGATAATTGGGAAAAGGTGGAAAGGGTCTAAATTAAGGCTGGATCTTTTTCAGCTGCAGACCTAGGACCAGGATGGCAATACTCACCCAGTATTAAATTGCTGGCTGGAACACGCACGTGATTAAAATGGACCTCCCAGTGCCCGCCATGCACATTGTCTAACACAACAGAAAATGACAGTTTAAAAACGCAAAATGAGTCAAGCAAAGAGGTCATAGACAGTGACTCTACTGCAAAGTCTAATTATTCAGTGAAAGTAGCATTTGAAAGATATTGTGGACATCCCAGGGTCGAACTCAGCCCACAGCCCACAGCCCACAACCCACAGCCCACAGCCCACAGCCCTCAGCACCGGGTGTGGCAGCAAATTCAACTGCTGGCGTGAGAAGGTCTCAGGAACTATTTGATATGGAGGTTTTTAAATCTGTCATCTGAAGTTGCAGAGTAATGGAAACCAAGGGCCAGGTCCCCTGTGTGCATCGTGAATGATATCAATTTGATTTACCCATCTGTTTCATTCATCACCTTGAGCAGACCCGCTGTATCATCAGGCATTGATTTCCAGAATGGGAAAACAAGAAACTCCAGCTGCCTTACTCACTCTCAAAGTTTTAAATGTTGACTCTTTTTTCCCCCCCACAATTGAAGTTTCCTTTCTGAGTATACAAACACACATGCAGAGAAGCCTGCCAGCCAGTACTGTTCCCTGAGGACAGCCCGCCCTTACCGCAGTGTAAACACGGAGGCAGGAAGCCGGCTGCTGCCCACCCGCTTATCTGCTCTGTCTGGACCTTCCCTAGTATACTAAAGAGCCAATGGGGCCAAAGGGATCTCTAAGGGTGCATGGTATGCACACGGCCCGCTGCTGGCTGCCTCTGGAGTTTCTGCAGACTCCATCTTCACGATGGTTACCGAGCACTTACCCATGTAGCCAAACACCGACAAAGGCCTTATTAACTCTACTCCAGGTGTGTCCATTGGCACAAGGATCATGCTGTGCTGTTTGTGTCTAGACAAAAGAAAAACACCATTGGAGAGACTGCTAAGAGTTGAGGTGATAGTTGTCTCCGTGAGATCAGGTGATCGAGAATGACTGGAATAGTGAGCGTGTGAAAGACACGCTTAGCCTGGGCTGACACAGGCTGTGATCTAGACCAGAAGCAAGGGTTCAAAGGTGAACAAAGCCTGAGGCTGCTCACTGCTCAACAATGCTAGATGACAGCTGCGATCCAAATTAAGCATTTGAAGACAATTGCCTTTAATATACACAATTGCCTTTAATTCAGACAGCTCTGAACATTTGTATTTCTCTCCCTCCCTTCTACAGTACCCATGACTGAACCAGGGCCTTGGACCTGACACCCACTGAACACTGAAAAATTTAATTTCTAACCACTTTATCCAAACATCTTTCAAGATTCATAAACAGTTTACCCCCACCTTTTATCCCCCCCCCCCCTTTTTTTTGTCTCACTACCTAACACAGGCTGCCTGAACCTTGCTGTGTGGAGCAGGCTGGATTCGATCCTGATCCTCCTGCCTCCATTGCCTCCTGAGTATTGGGACTGCAGGCCTGCACCACCAACCCCAGCAGCTCCTCTCTCTAATGTCTCTCTCCCTAGATTGTTTCACAGATGGATTTCGACGGCAAACTCTTGGGATACAAACATTCATTAGTCATTAGCGTATCTTGTTCTATGGTAGGATGCCCACGTGGTACTTTTTAAATGAGCGGGCAGAAGGAGAGCCTGGTGGCTCGTCTTCCGTGGCCCCTTCTATTAGCAGTGCTTTATTACCTGGATGTAGAGGGAGACTCCGTTCTTCCCAGAACAACTGCGATTTTGCACTTGGGATTCCCAGCTCCTAAGAACAGGAGAAAAGGGGCAGAGAGAGCAAAGGGAAAGCTCTTATGTTACATCCCACTCTGAAGGTTATACGCCCTCCAAGTTTATTTCTAGTAAAACAAAAAAAAAAAAGGAGAAAATTATTTCATTCATTAAAACAATGACACTTCATACATGCTGTGCATCACTCAAGAGACAGGATTAAGCAAGGACAAGATTGGACTCCACTGTGAAGCTGCTGTGCCAAAAGAACCAGATGTTAAAGAAACGTGGAACAGCTGTGATGCCTGAGGCAGAGGTGACCATGCCCACTCAATGCCACTGTAAGCACTAGCTCACTGGAAAGGCGGTACAGCTTTATATGTCTGATGTAGTATATCCTTTATATGTCCTACAGGTCTAAGCCTGTCTCTAGATGGTAGGGCTATTTATTGGTTTATTAAGGGTGAAGATTAGACAACAAAGTTGCCGGGCAGTGATGGTACACGCCTTTAATCCCAGCACTTGGGAGGCAGAGGTAGGCGGATTTCTGAGTTCGAGGCCAGCCTGGTCTACAGAGTGAGTTTCAGAACAGCTACATAGAGAAACCCTGTCTCAAAAAAACCAAAAAAAACAAAAACAAAAAAAAACCAAACAAACAAACAAACAAAAAAAGACAACCTGAAGGGCCAATGAGATGACTTTGAGGGTAAAGGTAAAGCCAAGACGGACAAACTGACTCCTGCAAGTAGGTTGTCTTCTGATCACCATACATGTACTGCGATTTCATACACACACGCGCACACACACATGCAAGGTAAGGGTGCCCCCAGAGAGAAGAGAAGGCTTGGGATGGTGAAGTTGTGGGGGTGGGGGTTGGGAGGGCATGGTCTTTCAAAAGAGGCAGTCTGCTTTTCACAGCATTTTCATCTGAAGCGCTGAAAAGCCTCACACTTGTGTCTGTGGCTCTCAAGAAGCAGCAGAATGAAGTGGGAACAACTCTGTAGCTCTTGCAGGCTTCAGTCTAACTGAGAGACACTGGGGAAACAGGATACTATACCCTGGAAACAACCCGCGAACGAAAACTGAGCTGGAAGCTTTTCCAAAACCAATCTGGGAGGCTTCAAAATGGCAGAATGGTGTCTGCCTCCCAACACCACTGGGATTCTCACTGAAATAAAGATGTAAAAGTACAGTGAAGGGAAAACTGTAAAGAGAAGGAAATGGAGGAGGTGAAGAAGGATTGAGGGGTTGGTGGCCACTGAAAGATGAGATTCCAATATCTGGGTAACAGGTGAGGGCAAGAGGACCAGGGAAATGAATAGGAACACAGGTGGCAAGAGGACCAGGGAAATGAATAGGGACACAGGTGTCTAGACAATGACATAGATCCTGCAGAGGGACAGGGCAAGGAAATTGTAAAAGTGGCCAAGGATGTAAGTAGGAAAATGAGGCAATCTTCATTCTCATTAGAATGATAGCTGGGAGGAGGAAACACTGAGTTCACTACACAGAAATCAAATGACATCATTCTGACACTGGGAAGCTACAGTCAAAGCCAGCATCCCATCAACCCAGCATCCTATCTGCCAACTCTAGGGGATCTCAGAGCTGCTTCACTAAGAACCTTCTTATGGAGTGCTACACAGGAAAGAAATGTGCCTGTAAAATAATTCAATGCCAGTAACATTAGAAATCTTAACTTTGCTTCCTTTTCTCATAAGAATAAATATAATATTTCAAAATATCATTTACAAAGTAAAAACCCTAAAAGGTTTCAGATAAAACAAGGCACCTAAGAGGAAGGAGAGTGGATCCTTGAAATCCTTTTCACAAACTGCAAGGGATGCTGGATGAAAAGGCCATGACCAGAATTCTATACCCATCTAAACTATCCACTTTTGTGAGAGTAGAATAAGCATATGCATCAATGAGTAAGATTTGATAACTTACCTAGTATGCACTTTTTCTTCTCAAAGAGTTAAGAATCTAATCAAGCAAACTAAAGGAACAAATAAGAAAAGGAAGCCAAAATATTCAAAAATGGTATATCTCAGTGAAGGGATGCACATAAATCCTAGGCACTGAAATGTGCCTATAAAACAATCAGTCTAGACTGAAAAAGGAACACTGGTGTCCATAGAGATCTCTGAAAAAAAAAAAGCCAGTCTGCAGAATTAAAGAAGCATGTGTAAGAGCGGGAGATTATAAAAGCAAACAGCAATTAGAAACTGGAAAATATCTAGTGTACACATGAACCATGGCCCCAATACAAAACAAACTATACGTGGAATGATTTTAAATGTTAGGAAGCCGAACTAACAAACCTCAATAGTAGAAAGTCTCTTTGGAGCAGCCAGGTGGTTTGCATTGCACCACTAGAGAGGCTCATGAAATCTAGCAGGACACTCACACAACACTGAACAGTCCTCACCGAAGAGTGAGTGCTAAGTGCTGGTTTTGAAAGTTCAGGGTCATCCTGGGTCAACTCTAAGTGTGGTCACAGGAGAGAAGTCAGTGCTAGTGACCTGGGCCATGCACAGGAAGAAGCTGTAGCTGACATGGGAACAATGGAAGGAGGGGATAAAGGGTAGAAAAAGAAGTGAAAGAATTCAGGACCTTAAACTACAGAGGAGAGCTTGAAGAGACATCATTACACAAGGAATCAGAATCCTACACTGAATTTAAAGTTTCTGTGTGACTATAGCTCTGGCTGTCTTGGAACTCTCTCTGTAGACCAGGCTGGCTTCAAACTCACAAGAGATCTGCTTGCCTCTGCCTCCTGAGTGCTGGGATTAAAAGCATGCACTAAAAAGTTAGACACTTTTAAATTAAAATTATTTATTCCAATTTATTGATTTTCTTTATTTGATATTTAACAGATATAAATTTATTTAATATTAAAATGCAGAGAATTACAATAGGAGCAGCCAAATTATCACCCTCCCGATTGGAGGGTGGATGACAACCATCTTGATTATGTAGATGGGGAGTGGGGAGAACTCGGGTCACCTTGAACCAAGGTGGAAATCAGAAAGCTGCCACTTGCTCTCCTCTGGGGCGCATGCTGCCATGTGGCGGGATAGGGATGAGCAGGCTGGGAGATCTCTTATTTGTTACTGCTGCAACTAGACAAGAGGAACTTTAAAGAACATATTAGCACAGCTAAGCAGGGTGTGGTTCCACGCTCGAAATCCCAGCACTTGGGGGGCTGAGGTGGGAGCATCTGGAGTACCAGACTACGGTGTGCTACATGGTGAGACTGTTCAACTTGGCTCCCTCAAAATGATGAAAGAAAAGAGAAGCCTACCATCACATAAGCAAATTACAGAGTCCTAGTAGGAGCGGGAAACTAGACCTGGGTTTCTTGTCCTCTCCCAGTTTTCCTTTAATCTGAAGATAAAACTCTCAACAGTGGAGGAGCTGCTTCCTGCTAGAGGGGCGTTTCCTCACTTACAAGTGATTATGTGTAATTCCAGAAACCCTACATGCATGCATGCTTTGCCTGGTGAAATATTTAAATGGATTTTAAAAACACAAATGCTCTCTTCTCCTAAACTGAGTGGCTCCACTCATTCTCAGGCTGGCATCAGATCAAGGGCACACCTTGGCTGGTACTTGAATCACAGCCACCAGAACTGTCTGAACGTGCAGTCACGGAGGTGCACGCGTGACTTCTACGGGTGACTAGAAAGGGAGGTGTCTTCAAACTAACTGAAGCAGGAAATTTAAAAAGCAAAACTGGCCAAAGAGATGTTACATTATTATTAGGTAACGAATATGTTAAGTAAAAATTTCTTTCCTATTTTCCCTGAACGTATGACCTATTTTCTACATGTTGTGTGCAATAAAATGTGGAACCATTTTTCCAGCCTTCTGGGCATTTGCAACACAATCTTATTACTAAATCCAATTGTTTCAAATAAAGGAAGCTATTATGCTAAAAGGGAATGAATGTTTTTCATTAAAAGAAAAAGGCAAGGACTTCTCCAAGTGTTAATGAGGAAAATATGAAGTGACTGAAATAAAACATGTTGCTAGGCCTCAAGCAGTCTGCTGTATTAGTGCTGGCATGAACACACACAACCTGTGCCAACCAATACCATGGTTTAAATGCTAAATGTCCTCTCATGGCCCTGTGTTAAAAGGATTGGTGCCAAGGTAGCATTGACAGGAGGCAATCGAACCATTGGGAGGAAGAGTTTAGTGTCAGTCATTAAGTCATGTGGGAAAGGGCACCACGGGACCCTAGACCTATCTCCTTCCCTGTTTGCCTCCACGGCTACAAGCTAAGCCACGAGCTAAGTGCTTTACTCTGCTACCTCTCGGCTCCTCTCCACCTCTGTACCCCTCCCATTGCCATTCAGCATCTGTTCCAGGGTCCAGAGCAATAGGGCCATGTGGTCATGGATTGGAGTCTCTAAGGCCAAGAGCAGAAAGAAACCTCCCTTCTGCACTAATTAGCTCAGGCCTTATCTTAGTGACAGATGGCTGACCAGCAAAACCAACAGGAAACAGGAGCTTTAGTATTTCTGGACTTTGTTTTAAATGGCAACCTCTCTCCATCATTATGGACCATAGCTAGAATTCCTTATCTGAAAATACTCAGTCGGGAGATTTTTCTCCCTTTATTTGCCCAGACTCTGTAATCATGTGAATGAATAAAGTTATGCCTTTAAAAAAAATCCCCTCTCCCCTTTCTTGCTTCCTTCCCACTGTCTCGAGGAAGTGGGCAGAGAGTGCAGTGCAGGTGCCCACAGAGTCTAGAGGAGTCAGCTTCCCTGAAACAGGTGGTTGGAAGCTGTCCTGTGCAGGTGCTACTTCTGGAGAAGCAGTTTGGGTTCTTAAACACTGAGCAATCTTTCCAACCCGCATGAAGTCATGCTTCCACTCTTAGAGATTATAGAGTAAAATGCTTTAATATAATGGCTCACTTTGAATTCTTCAATAATATTTTTCTAGTAGAGCCAGTAGCTAGAGGCCCATAAACTGTAAGGTTGATTCTACGTGCCCCATACAACATACCACCTCCTTGGTGAACATTCAGCTCAAGTCAGATCAGGGCATACTGACACGATTTAGGGTTCCTTTTCATTACAAGTCTTATCAGAAACGGACTTCAGAAGTTCAACCTGGACTGGAGATGTGGCTCAGGGGACACAGTGGTAGTCTATCATGCATGAAGCTCTAGGTTCAACTCCAACACTGCATAAAGTAAGGAAAATAAAACTGGGAGTGGTAGTACAGACCTGTAGTCATAGCACTTAGGAGGTGGAGACAGGAGGGTTGGAAGTTCAAGGCCACCCTTGTAAGCAAAACAACCAGGCACCATCTTCCCCTCCCCACCACTGCTGGAGCTCGGCTCACCGCCCCCTATTTACTATTTCAAGTGTACACCCTCCCCTCCCACCCTTCCCCCGGCCATGTTTCCCAATACCATGACTTTCAGAGTGGAAAAGACTTAAGCACTTTGTCATATAAGCCCTCAATAGAGTGCAGATGAGTTCTGGAGAAAAACATCAGGCAAATAATTCTTTACTTGTGCCTTATCCATTAACATGAGGAGAATAACTTGGATTCTAAAATACAAAACAAAACAGCTAACTTGCCTCTTTTGCTGATCATTAAGTAGAGAAAGTCAAGATAAATATACAATCGATAAAAATGAAAATATTTTGTAATTAACCTCCCTGATTCAGAAAAATGAGATGCAAACCCTCATAAATACACCAGTTTCCCCAAGCTCCAGGCAGATTTTGGCAGGGGCAGCAGAAGGATGACCCTTCTAGAGAAGAGAACCCCTCTTTATGTCATTTTAGTCATTGAACAGGATACATAATGTCAAAATGAGACAAGCTGTAGGGAATGCAGAGCCAAGGGAACATGGCAGCATGTCTGTGGGTCGCAGGCCTTTCAAATGAGAACAGATGCCCCAGATAAGGCTGTTTGTTTTCAACACAGACTTGCACTGAAAGGCTGTTCAAGTGCCAGCATGCAGTCAGACTACAAATTCTAGTCCCCTGAGGTTTGCTCATAGCTTAACCTCTCAGTTTCTTAATTTCACATGGTTATCAATCAAAGGTCAGTTTTTTACAGAAAGAAAGGTGATAACTAGCATTATCGTGACCTTTATGTATGTGATCTGAGCAATGTGTGAACACATGGCACCACACAGAGCATTAGTGAATGTATGTGAACACATGGCACCACACAGAGCATTAGTGAATGTATGTGAACACATGGTACCACACAGAGCATTAGTGAATGTGTGTGAACACGTGGCACCACACAGAGCATTAGTGAATGTGTGTGAACACGTGGCACCACACACAGCATTAGTGAATGTATGTGAACACATGGCACCACACACAGAGCTCAGCCAGCCACTGGGAGGTCTGGAGGCCATTTCTTCTAACAACATAGACTTTCTGAAGCAGAAATACTTAAATTTAATTTGGCTTCAGCTCTAATATTCAAATCAGGATAAAAACATTATGATTTAAGAAACATCCCATCCAATGATTAAGGGGAAAAATTTACCCAATGTGTTTTCTCAGAGCTCATGCCATTTTTATTAGGGAAAGCAAACCTTGACACACAATGAACTATCTTTTAAAAAGTCAATATTTAAATAATGATTATTTAGTAAGTGTTATAATCTGGTGTAAATGGATCAAAATTAATTCCAAATAGATTAGAGTTGACGTTTTCAAAAACTAAAGAACCTACAAACTGTGAAAAAAATATTTATAGATCTTTGGATTGGAATTTTGAAATTTAAAACTATAAATGAGATTGGGTGTGCTGATATATACCTGTAATTCCAGTACTTGGGTTATAGAGGCAGAAAAATACTGAGTTCAATTTCATCCTTGACTATATACCAAGTTCTAGGCCAGCCTGGGCTACATGAAGCCTCTGCCTCTAAAGAAAGAAAGAAAGAAAGAAAGAAAGAAAGAAAGAAAGAAAGCAAGCAAGCAGTGAGAAAGAAACAAATAAACAAAAAGCCCAACAAAGGAAACTATAAATGAAAGTAATAGGAAAATATAAATTTTTTGTCAATATAAAGTTATTTTACATTACAAAATAAAGGTAAATATCAAAAAATTAAAATTATTTCATATTAAATTCATATAAATTCAACATGTAATATGGACACTAAACAAGAAGTTGGAAGTTTATCTAAGTAATGATGGCATTTCGTGCAGCTCAGTTAAACATCCATTGCCAGGCAAAACAATGCCACCAGCAGAGAGCCAGGAAGTGGATACAGAGAGAGGCAGTTTGGGGACCAAGGGACATTGCTATGTTAAGACAGGAAATAGTTTTTACAAACCATTTGAAAAAATGAGACTCACAAGGACTCTGAGAAGAAAGGAAAGAGGGATTAAAGGGTAGGAGCCAACAGAGGACTGTCAGGGCTCTGAAGATGCTCACAGTGGGAATGCTCTTCTCTATCCTCTCACTTCATGCCACTACTCTTTCCTGCTTCCTTATTTGGTCATTATTTAATTGGCGTTGGTTTGAGTCAGGCTGTCACTGTGCAGCCTGGATCAGTGGTAGACTCTCCTCGCCTCAGCATCCAGATTACTGGGGTTACAAACCTGAGGTACCACACCCAGCTACTTTTCATATCTCGTTGACGTTTCCCGTTACCACCAAGTCTCCTAGTTGTATCTGAAGAAATAAAAGCTCAGCAGAGCCAGGGGTCTATTCACCATGATTCATACATAGGTGGAACTCAGAGCATCATGCCAGAAGCACCGGCTCAATCCAGATATCCTTTATGTCCTGAGGGCTTAAGTTTGAAGATAATGATTTTTTTTTAAATCAAAAGCTGTAAAGATTATTATAGACTTACAACTGGTTCACAAGACAGGGATCCAGGTTATAAGAAAATGCAGTTCCTTAGCGTAGGGTAAACAAGGATTAGGAGACATATTCAAGCACACGCAAGATTAATATTAAGACTGCCTAACAGGCAGCATCATGGGATACCAGAAATGTGTCAGAGATAGCAAGATGAAACAGAAAAAAAGTCATCGAATATGTAAGTAAGAACTTCAGCCCGGGTATCAAAAGGGAGGACGTTGCTCAAACTGACTGATTCACTGCCCCGTGAGTTCATTATCCGACAGGCTGGCATCATGAGTAAGTTACTATCATGCTTAAAATATACTGAGTACAAGACAGCTGTGGAAGACAGAAAAATATCATGAAGTACTAAGAGTGGGATGTGAGGTACTTTGGAAGTAGCCTAGTTAGCTTCAACTGTCACCTTGACACAGCATAGAGTGATCTGAGAAGGAAGGATTTCCCAGATCAGATTGAAATATGCCGATGGCCATATCTGTGGGAGACTGTCTCGATTGTTAATGGACACAGGAAGGTCTAGCCCACTGTGGGCAGCACTATTCCCTGGGCAGATGGTCCTGTATAATCATGTGTTTTAACCATGTTTATCCCCCACTCCCATTTTCCTTTCCTGTTCTCCTTTCCCACTGGTTCCCTTCATCTTCTCAGATATCCCCCAATGACCTTCAGAGTCTCTATATACTAGAATATAGGGTTTTTTTGTTTTTGTTTTTTTTTTTTTTTGGTCTTGCTAATTTTGCTTGAAATAGTCATAATTCTTTCCAGTTCCCTAAAAATGATACATCTTCTGGTTTATGGCTGAGTATAAGTCCACTCTGTGTGTGTGTGTGTGTGTATCTGTGTATCTGTGTATCTGTGTATCTGTGTATCTGTGTATCTGTGTATCTGTGTATCTGTGTGTGTAACTGTGTGTATCTCATATATTTTTCTCCTTTCCTCTCTCCTTCCCTTCCTTTCCTCTCTCTTTTGAGACCAGGTCTCTCAGAGCCCAGGCCAGTCTGGCCTCAAACTCAAGTGCTGGGATTCCAGGTATGAGTCAGTATGCCTTGCTTATAGGGGACTAAGAACTGAACCCAGGCTAGGCCTGCACTCTACCAGCTAAACTACTCCTAACCCTACATTGTCTTTACCTATTCATGGATGTGCTTGTATCTCCCTAGTAAAACTGTACTAGCTTGGGCCTGGGGGGGAGGGGGGGTGGCACAGCAGTTGGGAACACTGGCTGCTCCTTGAGAGGACTCAGGTCAATTCCCAGCCTGCATATGCCAGCTCACAAGTGTGGCTCCAGTTTCAGCAGATCTGACTGCAGGCATGTGATACAGAGACACACAGGCAGGCAAAACACCTACAGTCGTTAACAAAGAAAACAAATGGTTAGCCCCTGCTCAGAAGCACAGATTATGTGCTTCTGTTAGTAACTTCTCTTTCGTGACTTCACGTTGATGCTTAACACTGACTGTGGTGGTGGCAGAGCTAAGCTGTTTTAGCTGCTGCACCGGGATGATGCTTCCTCAAAGAGAGGTGGCTACACAGGCTGAGGCTACCTTGACTCCCAGTCATATCCTGGGGGGAAATAAAGATGAAGGCATATACTAATGAGTTTCTTTTGCATGAATCAACATGGAGGCTGTAACAATCATTGAGGGAAAAGAAAAGGCTTGGGTCTAAAATAACTTCTGCAGGTGGACACTAAGGCCAGCTTTGCATGAGAAAATGGGGCAATGGTATGCAAATGTGAGGTGAGGCCTGAGGACCCAGACTAAGTGAAACCGACTTTCTTCTCTAAGATGCATTTGTTTGACAGCCTGGAAAAACAGCCTCTCCACACAAGGGACTTTGAAGGTTTGTATCTGGCCCTTGAGGAAAAGGTTCTAATAAAACAAGTGTCTTGAGAAACACACACTTTGGACGACAGAGAGAATCCTGCAGTGAGCCAGGGCTCTGCTCCAGTAAAATAGGAAATTGAAATCGTGTTGAATGGAAACAGTAAGTCCTGCTGTAACTGCCTGATCTGGTTTTTCTAAAGGATAACTTTATGGGTTAAAATCATTTTAGTTTTCTCTCTTACACAAAATAACTTGGTCAAGTACTTCTGGAGCTTCTCCTCCCTCCCTGCCACCGTGCCCCACCCCCGGGCAGGGCCTGTGGCACTGGATGCTCAGTGTCTGTCTTGGCACCAGGGGTTGGTGAGTCACAGACACTCTCTTGTTCCCTCTGCTGAGTGGAAACGGAGGATCCTGCAGTTTGGGAGCCAAACTGGAACTCCTTCCATCTGTATCCCAGGACATACAGGAATTTGGATGGCCGCCACAGGAAGGTTTTACATTGTACTTAATCAAGTGCTCCAGGGATTAAGTTTCAGGAAAGCCCTCTTGGATCCAAGATAAAGGCGGGGTGTAAAATCGAAAACAAGAGTTGCCTGAGTCAGAGAGATCCTCTGATTTCCTCTGCGCTCCAGACAGCACCTCTCCTTAAACAGCTTAAACAGGTTGGTTCCTTCTTCTTCTTTTTTTTCTCCACTCCTTCTGACCTGAATATGAATTTCTGAATTTTTTTAAGGCCAAATATTTTTGTATTTTTATCTTAGTGGAGGATGGGGGACTTGGTGCAGGAGAGTTTAAATATTTACATGTACCACAAAAAGCTATTAAGAACATCCTACAAGAGTATACCAAGAAGACAATGCTATTTTCAATACCATTGCTGATTTGTGCAATGTTGTCAGGGAGCAGACAGGGTTTACCAGATCACTGCTTTCTGCTCTTTAAAATAAAGATTTTTTGTTGTTCTTAAAATGATTTTTAAAAGTGTTTAGAAGTCTTCCTACATGTCTGCAGGATGCTGTCTGCAATCTCTGCCTACTCTAACTCTTCTACTGTTAGAAAGTCATCCTCACTCTCAAGTACTCAGCCTTATATTCTATTTGTCTCCATTGCGCTTCATCGCAAAGTCCAAGATTTCTGGATAACAGGAAAGAACAAAGCTTATATTGTGTTAATAATTAATGCATAAACTGTGGAGGCTGCAGAAGTCTTCCTTGATGGAGCTTTTGAGACACCTTTAATTATGGAATAGTCCTGAGGACTGTTGGTGCTCAGTTTCTGCATAATAAAGAAAACCCCTCGAGCGAGCACCTTCCCCAAGGGAAGGTGCTTGACTATGTGCTTTACTCATTCAAAGAAGAGTTAGCAAGTTAAAGACTTTTTTTTTTTTTTTGAAACTGAATGTTCTTTCCTGTACTGTTTTGAAAATACTGTTTTCATGATTGATTCTGTAAGATCCAAAATTCTTTGAGGGATAAAAATAGCCAACCCAAGATAAAGAAGCTAAAAGAGAAAAACTATAATAAAAATATGAAAAATTATTATAATATTTATATTAGACTTGTGAATTCTGTGCAAGCTTTTCTTTACATTGCAGTGTTATTAGTCAGCGCGTGATTCCTGAGTGTGAGATAGGAAACATATCATCCATCCATTCTGCAATAACAGCTTTATATGTGGTGGCGAAACCTTCCGAGCCTGACAAACATTTAGTGAACAGTTAGAATGTACCCGGTATGCTAATGAAGCTTCCACCACAACCAGAAATCAGACTGTCAGACGCCAGAGAACTTAGAGCTGGGAAATACATTTGCTCCACAGAATGGAGTCAAATCTTTGATTGACAGTCTTCTGGGGAGAAAAAAATCCAAGCTAACTTACTCTTAATGGGAGGGCAGAAAATAGTGCTGGGTAAAGGGATAGTGAGAACAATGGAGAGGCATGTCATATCACGGCAGAGTGTCAGCAACAGCTGGCAACTCAGCGCATTACTGTCTACTGTGTGGAGCACGGGGAGGGGGTGGTGGCAGGAGGAAGCCTTGGATACCATTCCAAGGATCTTGAGGGACATCCTTGTCAGGAAAGTGAAGTGCCTTCCAGGCAAGGAGCTAAGAGAGCTGGTGGTGGATTGGCAAATTAGAGGCACAATACCAATTGGCAGTAAGAAGAATGTTTTGGACAAACAGTTGGTAAGAAGGACAAACAACAGTCAGATTCCAGATAGGAAGACAGCAGCATTAAGTGAGATATGTGTGTGTGTGTGTGTGTGTGTGTCTGCACACATGCATCCAAATGTGTGCCCAAGGTAAAATCTGAATATCCAAACCAGGTGTGGTGGCTCACACATGTAATTCCAGCACTGAGGAGGCTAAGGCAGGAGGATTGCCAATGATCTTACAGACTAACTAGAACACAAGGATCTAGATAAATGAAGAGTTAAAGATGGTGCCAGTTTTCAGTTTAGAGGGACCAGGGGACACAAGTAGAGTCAGGATTAGGAGGCAGGCTGGCAAAGTCAACCAGTGACTCTGTGCCAGTTATTAAAAAAATTATTAAAAAATTTTAATTTATTTAAATTAAAATTATAAGTAACTAGAGTTAGAATAAAAAATAAAACATTTCTTTTTCAAGTAAAACAACTTATTTTAATTTATCGTAGATATACTCTACAAGACTTAAGTTACATTTATAAAATTGCAACATATCTTCTGTTCTCTGATTAAATTTTGTATTATAAACCTGAGTGCGTAAGATGGCTCCACGGTTAAAGTGTTTGCTGTACAAGTGTGAGGACTGGCATTTGGGTCCCCAGTATGTGTGTAAAGGAGGGGTGCTACTGCAGCCCACCCACAGCTCCAACACTTACAAGGTGGAGAACAGATGTCTGCAGCAAGCTGGCTAGTCAGAATAGCCCTGCAGGTGAACTCTGGGTTCAACTAAGAGACTTTACCTCAATAAATGAGGACTCCTAACATCAACTTCAACCTTTAGATACATGCACACACATATGCACTCATATCCACACACATGAACACACACACATGCATGCAGACCACACACATACAAAGACACACAGCCACTCATATTACTTACAAGTCTTCAAGTTTACCTAGGATATAGTGACTAAGGGCTGGGATACTGTCTGTTGACCATGAACCAATGCCACTTCCTACATGTGAGAGCAAAGGACAGGAGAACTGACTCCAGGTGGTTCCCACCGAAGTTTCCACAGTGAGAGTTAGGCTCACATGTATGACACCCACAATCTGTTCTTTAGAGAAAACACACGCCATGTGCTGGGCAAAAGCTGCTTCCTTTTACACAATGCTGAAGTGAGCGTTTTGTGTTCTTCTTGTCATCCAGCTTGGTGCCATGGCTCTGGAGCAGAACCAGTCAGTGGAATACTATTATGAGGAAAACGAGATGAACTACACTCATGACTACAGCCAGTACGAAGTGATCTGCATAAAAGAAGAGGTCAGGCAGTTCGCAAAAGTCTTCCTGCCTGCCTTCTTCGCGGTAGCCTTTGTCATTGGGCTTGCAGGGAACTCTATAGTTGTGGCCATTTACGCCTATTACAAGAAACAGAGGACCAAGACCGATGTGTACATTCTGAACCTGGCTGTAGCAGACTTGTTGCTTCTGGTCACACTGCCTTTCTGGGCAGTTAATGCAGTTCATGGGTGGATTCTAGGCAAAATGATGTGCAAAGTAACCTCAGCCCTGTACACGGTAAACTTTGTCTCTGGGATGCAGTTCCTGGCTTGTATCAGTATTGATAGATACTGGGCAATCACGAAGGCCCCCAGCCAATCAGGAGCAGGGAGACCCTGCTGGATCATCTGTTGCTGTGTGTGGATGGCGGCCATCTTGCTAAGCATACCTCAGCTGGTTTTTTATACAGTGAATCAGAGTGCTAGGTGCACTCCCGTCTTTCCCCACCACCTAGGAACATCCCTGAAAGCATCCATTCAGATGCTGGAAATCTGCATTGGCTTCGTGGTTCCCTTTCTCATCATGAGCGTGTGCTATGCCATTACTGCCAGGGCGCTCATCAAGATGCCCAACGTTAAAAAGTCTCGACCCCTCAGGGTTCTGCTCACGGTGGTTGTTGTTTTCATTGTCACCCAACTGCCCTATAACGTTGTCAAGTTCTGTCATGCCATAGATGCCATCTACCTGCTGATCACTAACTGCGACATGAGCAAGCGCATGGACGTCGCCATCCAAGTCACGGAAAGCATCGCACTCTTCCACAGCTGCCTCAACCCCATCCTGTATGTCTTCATGGGAGCCTCTTTCAAAAACTATATCATGAAAGTGGCCAAGAAATATGGATCCTGGAGAAGACAGAGACGGAACGTGGAGGAAATTCCTTTTGATTCTGAGGGTCCTACAGAGCCAACCAGTTCTTTTACCATTTAAATATAAAACTGTTCTCTGTCTCTGCTTTTTGCTTGGATACGCAGGCACGCACGCATGCATGCACGCACGCACGCACATAGGAGTGATGTTTCTTCCTCAAATAAAATATTTGTGCTACACTGAGACTCAACCATCAAACACCAAACACTGCTGCAATGTGTAACAAAGAGGGAGTAAGAAGTGGGGGCTGGGTAAGGAAGATAGACGCCAGAGAGTAAACAAGTGGGCAAAGTGTGGAAACTAAAGCTAATGACAGGAAAACAGCTCGGCAGGAGAAAACATTGTACTATAAAAAAGGAAATCTTCCTGTGTGTGTGTGTGGGGGGGGGAGTGTTTTGCATCTTCACTGCGGGTGGTGGTTATTCAAATCTGATAGCAACTGTAATTATGTAATATAAAACACTGGGTAATGAGCACCCAGGACCATGCTGTACTATCTTTGTAACTTCCTGTGAGTAAACAACTTCAAAATAAAAAGTTCAAAGAAAGAAACATCATATTGTGAGTTTGCCAAACTAAAACCAATTAATAAAGAAACTTATGCTAAGAGATAGTTATAATTATTTATAATTATTTAAATTTTAATAAGTTTTTTTTTTGCAAAGTTCCAATGCTTAAATAATTGCACCAAAACTTACTTTTTATTTTTTGTTTGCTTCTTAATTTATGAGTGATTTTATTACATAATACACAATAAAGAATAGCAATTAAAGAAAAAGGCCAAACCCATAAAGATGTTCACACATCCTGGTGAGTTCCTATGCATGCAATTTGCTTCCATGATGTCACCAAAGAAAATTATCCAAATACATGCTGGGTTCATCATGCATATTCTGGAAACCGGCCTTGAAAAATCATTGTTGTCTACAGTCTAATTTTATAAGTTCCTAAAGAACTTGCCCATGTTTGTTGGCTCGTTACTAAGTACTGGTGAGCAAATATACTATCCTATGTATAAAGCTTATTTTTCACTTAAACATGTATTTAGGCAATAAAATAAGTACCACACATACCATTGTCGCTGATACTTAAGACTGAACCCAAAACACATGCTAAGCTTGTGATCTACCATGACCAGACACCCCAGACCCCACAACTTAGCAAGTTTCCTTTTCTCTTGGTACTGTTTCTAAGTTTGATAATGTCTCAGAAGCAGACTTTGCAGCTGTGCTCATGCAGCAGTGAGTGGGAACCCTGGCACCGCCCTAGCTATGGGGTGACAGACCCACAGAGAGCATCTCCACACAGCAGTGAGTGGGAACCCCGGCACAGCCCTAGCTATGGGGTGACAGACCCACAGAGAGCACTCACCGCTGCTCCACCACTTCTTGCCGTTAACTATATAGCCATCTCCATCTCTCTGGATGCTACATTCGATGTTCGTGGCATCACTTGATGAAACATTGGGCTCTAGAAAGGAACAATGGCTTGGTTTACAGGCAGGCAGAAATCCGTTGTTAGCCAAAGAGGCTTAGACAGAAAGTACAAGTTCTTTGAGGACAGAGGCATGCTGGTTTTTATTTTATTTTATTTTATTTTATTTTATTTTATTTTATTTTTTAATCTTTCTTTCTTATCTCTTCCCCCTTGGTCTTTTCCAAATATAGACAGTATAAGTATTCAATCCCTCTGAGTGGGGAAGATTGAGGGATGAGGTGCAGGGTTGGCGCTGACAATTGTGTTTGCTCATGTCTGAGTTGCAATGCAACTAACTCATCATTTTTTTCTAATCACCAAAAATAGATAAAAACACTGACTTTGACTTCTTTTTTCTTCTTTCTTTCTTTTTTTTTGTTTTTTTTTTTGTTTTTTTTTTTGTTTTGTTTTTTCCAGATAGGGTTTCTCTGTGTAGCCCTGGCTGTCCTAGAACTCACTCTGTAGACCAGGCTGGCCTCGAACTCAGAAATCCACCTGCCTCTGCCTCCCAAGTGCTGGGATTAAAGGCGTGCACCACCACTGCGACTTTGACTTTCCACAATGGGAATTTGCTTTAACTACAGGCAGGCTGGGTTTCTCTATTGTCATTAACAAGCCTTCTCTGTTTGTAAGTGCTACTGGGAGTGTGTTGGCCAGGCCACACTTGTAACATTCAAATCTTCTCACCACTTAGGTCTCCAGAATGAGCACAAAACCCTTAAACACCCGTAAAGTCTGCTCACTGTATGGCATTTAGGAATCAGTCCGCTCTCTCCTTGTCCCCATACTGCTCTTATGCTTCTTTATGTATTTTATTTTTGGGTTTGTATGTGTAAGTGAATATGTGTGTGTGTGTGTATTAGTGTGCTCACATATTAGAACACGTGTGTGTATATGGACACAACTCACAACTTTAGTTGTCATTTCTCCTCAAGTTCTTGTCCACCCTGGGCTTCCCCCCCCCCCCCCCCCCCCCCCGCTTTGGAGACAGGGTCTGTCATTGCCTGGTATTGGCTTGGTACTTGGTGACTGGCTAGCTTGGCCAGCCAGTGAGTCTCATGGGTCTACCTGTCTCCTGCACCCACCAGTGCTGTGATTACAATTGTGTGTTACAACAATAGACTTTTTATGTGGACTCTGGGAATCGAACTCAGGTCCACATACTTGTGTGGTAAACATTGCACAGGCGGAGCCATGTCCCCAGCCCTCCCTTGCTCCTTTAAGGAAGACCTTGGGTACTTCATGCATTTTGGTTCTAAAGCTCCAGAAGCTGTTTTCAGAGATGGAGTTGGAAAGCTTATTTCATGACCTCAGGTTGGTGCTTTGTAAACATTGTCATTACATCATTCTGTAGGTGTTCAATACATGCCTTTTGATGATTCAAGTAGAAAGAACTTTGTTATTATATAAACAGTCGTAGAAAATAATAAAATCTGGCCATCAGTGAAAGGTTATATTATGACCAAACCAAATTGAATTTAATTCTAAACTCAATTTGAGAAGATAATTCTCATCTTTAAAGGAATTTTTGAATTACTTTCTCCAGGGCACAAGTGTGCCAACACCATTCTCCTCAGCGTGCCCCTGGCTTTCTGTTCCACACTGTGGCTTTAGCAATCTTTCCACAGGTCTAAGTTCTATTTTTCTAGGGTTATGGGATAGTTAGCTAAACAGTTTATTTTCATATAAATATCACAAAGGTGAACGTCAAGGCAGAGCAGTTGTAGAAACAATGTCATTTAAAAGATATCCCCCAACTGCTGATGCTGAAGTGAGCTACCAGAATACACCTGGAACCCTCCCAAAGGAGAGGAGTGTTTATCCTGGCCGTGTAAGGATGCCAGCATTCCAAACCAGACTCAGAATAAACACATTTCTGGCTGTGGGCAAAGTTGGCTACAGCCGGCCTACCTCCTACACTGCTTCAGTCCATCATCCACATTCACCCTGATGGTGATGAGAGGAGACAGGCCGTGACTTGTTCGTACCTGTCATACAGAAGACAGAGGTGATATCTCCACGCAGGAGAGGCTCCAGCCACTGCTTCTTCTGCTGCTCGCTGCCATACAGGTGCAGTACCTCCATGTTGCCTGTGTCTACAAGTGAGAACAAAGTGTTTGACCTTTGACACTACTGGTCCTAAATCCACATTTATGAAGAGAATGCAGACAATATCTTTTAGGATAAAGTGTTTGTTGATGAAAATATTCTGAAATGCACATTACATACAACATTTAATGGTGGCTTGCTGTATTACATGGCATTCGGTTCATAGTTCTTTAAGTTTTTCTGAATCTTGGATGCTTGCTCAGTTCATCCCATTGGCTTCACAGAAGTCTAACTCAATTAGGAATGAAGGAGCCATTCCTGGCTTAAATTCTGCCTGCTATGCTGTGTCCCTCGTGCTGTTGAGGAACTGACACTTCATACTGAGCCTCCAGATCCGAAGTGTCTACTCTGTTCCTCAGGCACACACGTCGGGCCAGGCCACTGTGAAAGTCTGTTAACTGTGGGTATGTAAACTAACTGCTTATGAGCTATGTTTTCTGCAAGAACCTCTACTTACCCACTCTGAGAAACCTCCTTGCCCTGAAATGCAGCAACTCTCATTTATCTTTCATAGCTTCGTTTGTTTGATTGTTTGTTTGTTTGTTTCTGACAGGGTTTCTCTGTGTAGCCCTGGCTGTCCTGGAACTTGCTCTGTGGGCCAGGATGGCCTTGAGCTCAGAACTCAGGGATCGATTTCCCAGCTTGAGTGTTCAGTTCGTTTCTGAGGCAGGTTTTCTCAGCCAAGCCCTGGCTGGCATCAAACGCCTGCTTCTGCCTCATTAGTGCTGGGATTGCAGGCATGTGCTCTAAGATAAATCTTAACTGGTACACCCATTCCTCTGTGAAAGACAGCAGCCCTGCCTTGTAGGGCAGCAGAAACCCTGGAGGGTCCACTCCATCCACTCCAGTCTTAAGGGGTGCTGCCTAGTACACCACACACTCTCCCTCACGGCAGAGTAATCAACAGAGTGGATTATCTACTTTCTTTGCTTGTTTGAAATTCAGTTATAGTTTGACTTGTTATAGGTCAAACAAAATAAAAAATTGAAAGTTTTCAAAATTAAGCTGGGAGCAATTTCTCATTTGAGGATGGTTGCTCAAATGCTGGTGAAAACTGACAATTATAAATCAAGCAAGATATATTGGCAAGTGCTAAAGAGACTGCTTGGGAGCTAAGGGTACCTCCTGCTCTTGCAGAAGATCTAGTTTAGTGCCCACCAGGGATATCAGGCGGCTCAGGATAGCCTGTAACTGCAGCTCCAGGAATCCGACTTCCTTTTCAGGATACTTGCATACACATAGGCATGTACAAACATAGATAACATTTTTTTTTTTAATTTTAAAACCATCCTTTAAAAAAGGATGTTCAGATACTAATACTGAATCAAGAGGAACAGAATTCCTAGTAGATCAATATAAACCTAACATTGTTTTTAAGTGAGGGAGAAAAGAAGTCCTCAATTATAATCAACAGAGTGGATTATCTGCTTTCTTTGCTTGTTTGAAATTCAGTGTTACTTGTTATAGTTCAAACAAAATAAAAAATTGAAACTTTCCAAAATTAGGCTGGGAGCAATGGCACACACTGGTAATCCTAGCATTTGGATGGAGGGGTAGGATGGAGGCAGAAGGGTCAGGAGTTCAAGGTTATTCTTGGCTACATATTAAATATGAGGACAGCCTGGGCTACATGAGATCTTCCTTAAAAGAAAAAGAATATGAAGTTATCAGTTTTACTCTGAGAGATTTGACAATTTTTTTATTTATTGTTTGGGGAAAAGTCTATTTAAAAAAAATCAGCTGAAAGGCCCTAAATTATTGTAGCGACAGGTTTAGAAATTAAAATAGCTATTTCAGCACTCTAATATACAACATTGTACGGATTTTTGGAGGGAAGACACAGAAAGACAAACTGGAAGGGTGTGTGTGTTTTCTAAGCTTGGGCAACTAAGTAGAAGTCAATCATCCACACTGGCCATAACTCCCTGTTAGTCTGCCTGGCAAACACCCCAGCACCCAGCATCTCAGGCCTCTGCAACAGCTCTAACTCACAAGGAGACTCCTCGTTTCTTGGTTTTCCTCAGCTTTCTGCTTAAGAGAGTTGCTTAGTCATTTCTTAGTCAAAAACTAATTTTGAATTGTCAACAATCTGTGGTATTATTTAAGCAGAACAACTAACAGACTTGTGACATTTCAATCTTAGGAAACCCCCAAGAGTGTCTGGTGACAAGTGACTTTACAAATGAAGTGGAAAGACCACAGCAGGGCTGCAAGCAAGCTTCTGGCAGCCAAACTTGGCACATTATGCATGGCCATGACTGAGCCACAACTCTACTTGGTAGAGAATGCCTAACATACTCTAAAAACAAAACAAAACTAATACATTAGGTCTAGAAAAACATGTGAATGTCAAATGTAAGGGAAGGTACTTTCGTGAGACTTGTGTTAGCTAAATATAAACAGAGAACTATTTATCCATGTACCTACAAACCCATGTGTGCAACTATACATGCTACATATTGGGTCACAACATAAGGCATGTCTTATAAGGAAGAGTAGGGAAAAAAGCTTTGAACTTCAGGATTACCAGTTCATTTCCTTTTATATAAAATCACATAGCATGTGCAGTGTGTCATGACAGCACGGTAGGTTTGGGGTAAGATCTTCAGACACTGAGGACACGTTTCTCTTACCATAGCTACAGCGCAGGGCGGCAGTGACTTGAGAAACTAGTGCAGATAGAAGGGAGACCGTGCCAGGAACAAGCACTATCAGAAGCCTATCATCTAACCTGAATTTTACACACAAGGCAGTCAGTTTAACGTGAGCCACTTTGCTAAACCTGGACTCCTCTTGAGATCCACTCCACTTGCATACCCCACTTCTGTCTGCTCTACGTGGTTCCAACTCTTCTTCAGGGCCATACAATAAAAGTCAGCCTTGGGTCCCTTGAGCAGTGCATTACAGGAGATCCTGCCAATTGAGTTTACAGTGTTCTGGAAACATGTCTTCGAGCCCCTGACAGAAACAAAGGCAGCCTCCTGGGAAAAAGCTTCACACAATGGAGAGACTGGAAGATTTAACTAGCTGTAGGAATACCCAACCCCAACCAGGAAGTGGGCGTTTACATAACCAGTCCTCTTGGTGGCTACTTCTGTCTACTGGCAGTCTTAACATAATGACCCTGATTCAAAGAACAGCCCACAGGGAACCTCAAGTCCACTTGTATGTTGCATTTGGAGTAGCTGTAAAATTATGCCCAAATTTGTACTCTGTATAGGAAAAACTTCATTATAAGAAAGAGATTTTAAACCCTGTTCAAAGTATTAAAGAAAACTCCGTGTACTAACCTGGTGCTTGGCAGTTAAAAACATCTGGAGCGAAAAAGCATTTTCCTGTCTCTTCAGCAATCAAGGCGTAGTCCACCTGGCTGAGACCGCTCACAGCTGGCAAGAACAAGTTCCACAGGCCCTCTGCTTTGGCCATTTCCTGTCAAAGGGATGGACAAGTGATCAAAATTTACCAAACAAAAGTAGCTTATTTTAAAGTTATTGGTGGCAATGCTTTGTGAAATTTAAAAGTATTTATGGAGTTATTTCATTGTATCGTATTCTGTGTTAAATCAAGGGGTTAGCAACTCATTGAAAGTCAGTAGCTGCTTAATAATCAAGGAAATTAAGCCTTGCTTTCCAGGCTCCCTCAGATGTGGCTCTACAACCAAATCTGCACACTTCAATGCTTCTCATTCACACAGGATGGTTACAAACCACCACCCCCCACCCCACACACATTTGAGTATAAATCTTACATGTATTGCGGGTAAGATTTGAAAATGTGGCATGTGACCTGACACCACACTGCACAAATGTCCTGCTTGGCCTTGCTCCTTCCTGGACAAACCCAGGGCCTTGCATGCACAATAGGCGAGCCCTTCCACTAAGTCAGAGCTCAGTCTCCATGTTTGCACAGCCTGCTCTGGCTTCAGTTCACTTCACAGATGGTCAGCAAGGAGCAGCATAGAGACTATTGCATCAGAGCCACATTCAGGATGCCAGGTAGCCCAGGTTTGATTCTCTTCTCCCTTCCCCTCCCCTCCACTTCTCTTTCACTCTCCCCTCCCTTCTCTCCCTTCCCTCCCCTCCCTTCCCTTTCCTTCCCTCCCTTCCTTTCCTTCCCCTCTCTCCTTCCCTTCCTTCCTTCCTTCCTTCCTTTTTCCCCCCACTTCCTTCCTTTCTATCTAAAAAGGAACTCATACTGCAGTTCTGGCTCACTATGTAGTCCAGGCTAGCCTCTAACTTGCAGCATTCCTCCACCTTCAGCCTCAGCTTCCTTCCCAAGTGCTAGCTGAATTACAGGTGTGAGCCACCACAAACAAATAAGATTTTAAAAAACCCAGATTTAAAACAAACAAACAAACAAACAAACAAACTTTAAGAAAGGTATTTCTGATGGCCAAGCATGGTGGTACATGCCTTTAATCCCAGTACTTGGGAGACTGAGACAGGTGGGTCTCTTTGAGTTTGAGGCCAGCCTGGTCTACAAAGCAAGTTACAGGACAGCCAGGGCTACACAGAGAAACCCTGTCTAGAAAAACAAGAGACAAAAAAACCAACAGACACGAAAGTTATTCCTGGAGCATGAGGTACCATGCCTATCCATGAGGTACCATGCCTATCATCCAGGCTCTTGGGCAGCAGAGGCAGGATTGCCACAGCTGAATCCAGTCTTCTCAATTTATCAAAACCATGTGGAAAAGGAAAAATTTATTATCATTGTAGCTCTCCTTTACCTACATGACAATGATGATAATTAAGGTCTCCCAAACACGCAGCTCCCCATGTTGAGTGCCTTCTGGTCTTACCTTTAGTTTTTCGATCACTAAGGGGTGCCCCCATTTTTCTGCCGTGTTTCCACTGTGAGCATAGTATTCAGCTACTTCCTTAAGACAGTAAAGGGGAAATGATTAGGCCAAGTTAATACAAAGTAACAATGTCATGAGTACCGTGTGTGTGTGGTGTGTGTATGTGTGTGTGTGTGTGTGTGTGTGTGTGTGTGTGTGTGTGTGTGTGTTGAGGGGGAGCTGGAACTCATAATTCTGTATCAGCTGCCTAAGGGCTGGGATTACAGGTGTGTGCCACCATCCTGGTTAGTAATGTTTCTTTTTAATAATAGGTGCAGAATAACAAAAATTCTAAATGTTTGCTCATCAAAAATCATTCTGCCTTGATATCAGACAGTAATAGTAATAGTCTTATTCCCAAGGTTTACGTGTGCTGCCTCCAGCAACAAGGTACACAGTGGGCATAGAGACCCTTCAACCAAAAAGGCTAGGTGAAATGTTACCAACTGAAGATATATTAAGTAATCCACAGTTGTTCTTGTAGAGAGCAACAAAACAGCTTCATCCCTCAGACAGGCGGGAGGATGGGAGCTAAAGTTTGTTCTCTGGGCTGTGGAGGCTGACCTAGGCCTTGGTTCTCAATGGGCCACAACAGCAGGACCCAGGCGATAAGGCCAGGGGCTGGACAGAACATACAGAACTTTGATTCCATCAAAGCCAGGAGTCTTGAACTGTAAAACCCAAGGAAGACACAAATAGTACAGAGAAACTCAGGAAAAAAAAAAAAAATCTGCACCTTTGGAGGCACACCATGGGGAGAAAGCCCCCACACTGCTCTCAGTTTGCAATGAAATAGAAGAAAGAAATGCCAGGCCCTGAAACTTGCCTTCACCCACGCCCGGGATCCAAATGCCAGACCTGTGCAAGCCCTCAAGCCTCAAACTCAAATTAAGTTTACAATGTTCTGCCAGCAGCAGCCTCAAGCAGCTGACAGGAACAAAACCAGCCCTTCTGGAGGAAAGAGCTTCGTACAAAACCTCATGCAACTCCTTCGTGGGGAAAAAAATTCAACCCAACCCACAGTCCATCCTGAAAAATCCCTAATCACTGCAGGAAACCAGCCACCACAAGGCAAGACTCAGCAAAACAGTCGTTTCCTTCCAATCACCGATATTGCTCACATTCGCAGCATACCATAGTTGTGGTGAGCAGATTCCAAGAAGAAAGGAATTACAAGCTCGACAATGGGCTACTAAGACCAACAAAACAAACTGGAAAAGCAACCGAAGGACACGAAAGCCTTTGATGAAGCTGAAGGTTACCGCGCGGTTCTCAAAGGCTGATGGGACCGGAAGCCCCCGACTCCTGGGCAGGAGGCACTGGGGACCGATGGAGCAGGTACGCACCTACCATACTGGGCCTCTCTTCTTTAAGAGCTCTCCAGGCATTTCTCACACTCTCCAAAGTTAGATAATCCCAGACTATGGAGAACTGAACAACAGGGCAGGGAAATCTAAAGAAATTATATGCACAGAAACGAGAGAAGAAAAGTATGACTGAAAAAGGATATAATGGAGCATGGAGCCTGAGTGCCGACTTCCACGGCAACAATGAAGTTAGAGATCAATGGGAGAGGACAGTGAGATGGCTCAGAAGGGAAAGGTGCGTGCTGCCAAGTCTGGCGACCAAAGTTCGATCCCTAGGACTTGAATTCAATATGCATAAAATTCCGCAAACAAATGAACAAATGTAATTACGATGTTAAAAAGAAATGGAAGGGTGAATATTTTCAACTACTGAGAGAAAGTAATTAACAACCTGAAATTCATATCCCAAACTGTTGGCTGCTGCTGCTAGTGATCTTAGCACTCTCGAAGCTGAGGCAGGAGGATCATGAGTTTGAGGTCAGACTGAGCTAATTAGGGAGACCCTACCTCAAAACATAACACTGAATATTAAAGAATTAGGGTGACAAACTAAAAGTATCATCAATAGGCAAGGCACTAACTACTTATCCCCTCAAAAAAACCAAAGCAAAACAAAAACCAGCCAACCAGACGACAGCAACAAAAGCTCCCACAGACTATTAGCAAAGGAACATGACTCCAAGAGAAACATGTGAACTGCAAGAATAAATGATAAAGTGACAGCAAAGTGGGGAGTCTAAATTACACTATTAAGATCAAACAGTAACCTCTGCTTTGTACAACTGAGAGAGGACATACAATAAAAATACTGGATGATCGTTCTATGACAGTTTAGAGATATAAATACAACATCTCTGTGTCAACTACTTTCTCTACACTTCAGCTAAGAGAATTATGGGGTTAAAGGTCATGGGTACTGTCAAAACTTTTTGTGTGTATCATCAAGTTATTGTAGATTATTCTCCCAAACTACACTGCTCTTGGCAATGGGCAACCATGTTCCTCTTGGGGTAGGAAGGCTTGTCTGGAGTCCAGGGCTGCACAAGGCAGAGGCCTGCACTTTCAAAGGCTCCAGGATGGAGATTCTTGTCACATCTGACAGGAAGTCAGTTAAATCGGAAGGCTTCCTGTTTGGGGTTGCATATTATGTCTGTTCCTAGGGTGGCCATAAAAAGTCAGTGCTATTGTGCTTAGTAATAAATATATTATGGAAGATGTTTATGATGTCCTCATTCTGACTACCTCTTTATGACACTAGAGTTCTGAGAAATCAAAGTATACCTGCGTTTACCTGCCCCAGGAGGGTGGCTTCATCTTAAGCCATGCTTAAGAGATAGGAGAAATACATAATCATTCCTTTAATGAACTACTATACTTTTCCTTCCAAGAATTAACTGCCCCTAGCCCAGATCCCTGTGAGCTGAGCGACCTGGGAGTTCAGCTTGGTCTGCCCATCTTTTTGACTCAACTTTCTCCGTTCCTTCACTTTGGATGCTGGCCTGAACCTGGGCACACTTTTTCTGGCACATTATGTTTCCTTACCCTTCTCTCTATGGCCTCTCTCCCTGCCATGTGGTGTTTGATGCCATCGGGACTTTAATTATGCCTTAAGTGTTATGGCACGGCTATTCTCCCCTCTGAGTCTGAGCAGCTGCTGAGACTTAGAACTTGACTGCCATGGGGGGCTTTCCTTTTTAGGTCTAATAACATTGCCCCAAGCTTCCATTTGAGTCCACTTCTTAAAGTCTTTTAATAATGAGACTACAAACTCCACAAAAGTCCCCGAATTTACCCATATCATCTGGTGACCATGAAGAGAACTCTGGTAATGTCATCCCTATGACCCCCATGTGTGTGTGTCCCCTACACTGTGCTGCTTTTTCTGATCCACACTGCAGTGCTAGTGTTCTTCACTGGTTTTCAAAAAGAACTGGTATAGTGCAGCTTCAGAGATGGGTTATGTGTTCATTTTAGGCTACTTGGGGAGTTTCAAAAGCTCATAGAAATAGCCCTGAATACCTTTTTTTTCTCATTATGGAAAATACATAAAAATACAAACAAAAAGCCACCAAGAATTTTAGTAGCCAAAGATACACGATGTTAAATGCTGCTGTCGTACATGACACAATATTATTTTCTAGACATACCCATTTTAGTTTGGCACCTCGGTTGTAATAACATTGAAAAGAATTTCATGTTTTCCCTCTTTTATTTCGAGAAAAGCTATTTGCTTCTCTGCAAATCATTCCAGATTATGCCCCACAGCTGGGGATTAGCTGTTCCAATCAATCGTGTACAGGATAAAACTACACAGGTTGTTACAAGTACTTGAGTGAAGACATAGTGCACACTATCAGATTGGGAACATAGATTTAAAAGCTCTGTCAACACAAAGTGGCTTTCCTTACCGAACAAGCTTGGATGACCTTCACTTTACAGTCTGTCTGGGTTTTGTTTGTTTTTACGTTTACTGAGTTCTTTGCACATATTTTAATAGCTGGATGACAGTGGGTTCAGAGGCACCACAACCTTACTATGACCCCTCCTTTCCCTGCTGCGGTGTCAGCTGCAGGAACACTTGGTCACATTTACAGATGAAAGAGAGAAGCCCTTTCTTCTCTCTGCCAATTTAGGCTTGTCCTTAACCATGGGCTGGTTGCAGGCACGGGCATGTGGCAGACAGGCTTTGATTTAGTGTGAGTACATACAAATTAGATGAACTGATAGGTTCTCCACCTGAAACTCCACCAAGCAGACAAAAAGTCGAACAATACAAGGTGTGCTCTAGCTCACTCACGGTCACGGAGCCTGGCTTCCATGAAACAAGTGTTCTGTTGTTGTCAAGTGCTGTGATAGCCTTCTGTCTGGGACAGATACAGCTGCCGTGTGTGGTTGAAAGGGAGCAGCCCAAGAAGCTGGACAGTTCTTCTAGCACCTTGACTCCTCTCTGTCCCTTGCTCTCTGTATCACCCAATCACCTATTTCACCATTGTGGAAAAAACCCACTTTCCTCTCAAAGTTCTTTGAAAATGCAACATCCTCTGTGATGGACTGTTCTTTGTATGATCCACTCTTTCTTTCAAATCTACTTTGCACTGGCTTTTCTGATGGGCTCCTTGTCTGCTCTCGATAATTTTCATGTCCTAAAATTTATATAAATAAAATTGATTTTATTTATATCTTCAATATGGTGAATTTAGACTACCATATCGAATTAAAAGTGCTGTTTTCCCCTTTTGATTCTCAAAAGTTTAATTTTGAACTCAAAATTGGACACACACTAGCTAGGGCATAACTGCTACTATGTGTCAATGGAGAGGTAACAATTTTAAGAATTAATACTTGAGTATTTTTGAAGAAACTATATCCCTCTCTATGCTAAAGGCTCTTATCAAGATATTTACCAATACGACATCTAGTCCTGTAACTCAATGACACTAACGACCCTGTAAATGCATCTCACTTCTGAAACATCGTTGAGAGAATCTTGGCCTTTTTGAGTTCTTCATTTGACTCTAGTCTAGTTCGAGACCCTCAGAATTGCAGGTAGTTACAACGAGATTTGCAGTAGGTGTAGCCAGACTTAGTTATGTTGCAGAAGAAAAGACTGAGACCACACAAACTACCCAGCACAAGGCCGCCAACCTCTGCCAGGCGCCGACTGACTGGAACCAAGCCTTTCCAACAGCCTCACACACACACCCTGTCAAAAGTGCATCTTCTTCCTTTTCTTCACCTGCCTTTCCCCAGGGGCGCACACTCTGTCTGTCTTGTTCTCCTTTTCAGCTGCTCTTCAGGTGTCCAGTCTGTCTTAAGGCAGCCAGGACATGATTCTTTACTGGATGAATGTTTTCTCACTACAGCCCATGAACTTCAATGTAACCCCTTATAGTGACAGCTTAAGAGGGAAAGAAAGGGTAGCATCTATGTGGCTTGAAACGACAGGCCAAAGTTCACGGCCATGTCTATTTGGGGAGATTGCAGTTCTCAAATTCTCAAAGTATCCATGTTTAGAGTAACAAAAGCTGAAGGTCACCACTTCTGCCTTAGCAGAAGGCAACTGGATGTAATGTTTCACTCCAGTCTATTTGGGCCTCACTGCTCGGTTCCTTTCCCTCGATTTGCAACCATAGATGTGCCTATCCTCCAGGCACAATTTAGGTCTAAATGTCTGTGAGGCTGGGGACTGAGGGAAGTGGGAGGCTGAAGGCCAGGAAAGAAGTACTGGCCGATGGTCCTTGAACACACTACCTTTTCAGCAGGAAAGACGTGCTGTTTCATGAACTGCTTCACCCTAGTGAGAACTTCCTGGCCTCTCCTGCTCTGGGCAAACAGCTGACCTTTAGTGTCAGCCTGTGGTGGTGTAGTTCTGAGAGTTCTGGGAAAAAGAAAAAAAAAGAAGGTTACAAAGGTGTCTGAAGTCATTATTATATATTTCTTAAAATAAGGCAGGATCTCCTGAGCTATCCAAAAATACCCTTAGGAGGGGTTGCCTTATCTGGGAGGCTTGGGCTGACTGCTCAATTCTGCTTTGTTAGCCCTCAGCAGGGAGCAAACTCCGAGCCTTGCAAAGACCAGGCAACTGCTCTACTGCTGAGCTAGGACTTAAGTTCCATGGACGATTTTCGATTTTCGTTTTTTTTTTTTTTTTATAGCATGGAGCAAATGTAGAATTGCTTTGTTCTGATCACTAAGCTTGAATGCTCAAAGAGCTACTTGGGAAAACCCAAGCCTCACACGGCCTCACACAGTGAGTGAGCTTCAGTGCCAGCCGCTGTCACAACCACCAAAGAACAAGAAAGGCGTGCACAAATCTGGACCAGCATTCTTCACACATGTTTCCCAGATGCCACTGCAGGGTATTTTAAAGAGGACTCTAAAAAGCTAATAAGAAACACAATGAAGCCCTTGTTCTGTTGGAAAAATCACACAGAGCCTTCTAGAAATGAGTTTTAAAAAAACAATTATCCTGGTGCTGGAGAGATGGCTCAGCAGTTAAGAGCAGAGACTATTCCAGATTCCAGAGGTCCTGAATTCAATTCCCGGCAACCACATGGTGGCTCACAACCATCTGTAATGGGATCTGATGTCCTCTTCTGGTGTGTCTGAAGACAGTGACAGTGTACTCACATACATAAAATAAATAAATCTTTAAAAAGCTGGGCAGTGGTGGCGCATGCCTTTAATCCCAGCACTTGGGAGGCAGAGGCAGGCGGATTTCTGAGTTCGAGGCCAGCCTGGTCTACAGAGTGAGTTCCAGGACAGCCAGGACTACACAGAGAAACTCTGTCTCGAAAAACCAAAAAAAAAAAAAAAAAAGAATCTTCCAAAAAAAGATTCTTCCAAAAAAAAAAAAAAGAAACCACGTTTACTTATATATTAAAAGGTTATACATTCAAGTTGGCAAAGAATACATTTAATCATAAATATGGGCATTTTCTTTTCATTTTAAGTCATTATCTTTTTTTTAAGATTTATTTTTATTTATTTTATGTGTCCAAGTATGCTGTAGCTGTCTTGAGACACACCAGAAGAGGGCATCAGACCCCATTACAGATGGTTGTGAGCCACCATGTGGTTGCTGGGAATTGAACTCAGGACCTCTAGAAGAGCAGTCAGTGCTCTTAACTGCTGAGCCATCTCTCCAGCCCAGTCAACATCTTTTTAGGTATATAGTGATTTACTAGAAAACTATCCTGAATAGCAATATCAGTCCTACACTGGGCAGAGATATAAGTTCCCATTTTCTTAAAGTTTTAAGTGTTCCATACCCAGTGACTATTTAAGTGAAGGGTGAAGACCCCAGGCTGTCTCCTGACTCTCTGGGATCATATGAGACCAAGCTAATTGAGGCAGTAATTTGAATTACCCAGAGAAAATGTTTTCCTTACCTTTTTGAGAGCTGCAACCCAGTTTCTGCCAGAGGTTGCACAGTATTGGCAGTCATAAAGCTATCCTCAGATGAGTTATTTCCCATGAGGTATCTACTGTAGACTCCCTGCAAGTAAATTAACATGGGACAATTAAAGTTCATTGAGAATGGTCCCTCGGCTTCCAATTAGTCTTTCCAGTTTGTGATCCATGTGGGGAACTGAACTCACAGACTCCAAAGATGTCAGTCAGAGCATGGAGGCCGAGAGCTTACGTGCAGAGGACACTGTATGGCTCTGAGTTAGAGTCACACTCATATCACGTAGTTGTGACACTCTAATCCAGGCAGAAGCGTAACCAATGACTCAAGCCAAACTTGAAAATGAGCCTCTGCCTAAAACAAGGCAACCTGCAGGCAGCAACGCCTGTACTGACCACTGTTTCCCTTTACAGCCATCAAGCACCAAGAAGGCCATGAGATGTCCTTTACTGTTCAATATCATGTGTGATTCCTCGTTTGGGTAAAACTGTGTCCTTTGAGCAGTGTGACCCGAACGGCAATCAGCTCTTCCACACTCTCTACTTCTGTGCTTCCAGCCTAACCCACCCTCTTCTCGAATGTCTGCTCATCTTCATCGACAGTTTGACTGGCTTTGGAATCATCATGGGAACACGCTTCTGGGTGTGTTCATGTGTACATTTCGGGAAAGAGTTAACAGGGGTGGGAAGACCTATGCTGGATGAATTTAGGTGGCACCATGCCCTGGGTGGCTCCCAAACTAAACAAAGGAAGGAGACTTTTCCATCTTCAACAGAGAAGGATTTTAGCCTTTTTTTTTTTTTTTTTTTTTTTTTTTTGTTGTTGTTGTTGTTTTTTTTTTTTTTTTTTTGACAGGAGCACTGTGGTCTTCCCCACCACCTGCTTCTCCCTACTTTCCTACCACCATCACATCTTCTCTCACTGACCTTCTCTGTACAAAAGAGTCATGTTGATATGCAAATTTTCTTCCCACTATGTCTTTTGTTGTTGTAAATTCTAAATTTACACATTACTTATATCTGACTTGACTTTTGGTAGGAGTACAGAGCCTAAACAGTGGCTTAAACCAGAAAACATAGCTCACAGCAGATCAGAAAGAAATGGTGAAACTTGCTTAAAATAATTACCTGTGCTATTCCAGCCAATTTAAAAAACGAGAGGGCCATAAAGAAATTCCAGTTAGGGAGATTAGGATCAATTCCCCTGCGGTGGCAGTATATTGAAATCAGTTCTTCCATCAATGGTATTCCTAGATAAACACCACACAGAATACACCTTAATAAGAATGCCACAGAGAACATTTCAAATGACATAATATAGCAAGAAGATACAATGTGGCATGCAGTACAAAGAGTCAGTATTGAGTCAGTATTGATTCCCCAAGTAATAGTATATGCAAAAAATTGTTATTGTCACAGATTATAAAAAGTGAGACGCTAAGTTCAGAAAACCAGTAAGATGAATTAGGAACATTTTTAAGGAACAAAAGCTTCATAAAACTGCAAGCCACTTATGTCTTTCAGCTCTGCCGATAATAAAGAGGATTGTATATGACTTCTCTTCTGTACCTGTGTTCTCTTGAATGTGAGAGCCTCGGTTTATCATGGGCAGTGTCCTGGGCCAAAAGTAAAACAAGGAAAGATGGGCTAAGTCTGACAAAGGATGGCCGAAGGTCGAGAGCTCCCAGTCCAACACGGCTATAACCCGACACTGCAACAAGATGCACACACGACACATTAGACTCAAAACAAACTGAATAAGCAAGCAGAGGGCACAGTAATTCAACACTCACATTTCCATTAAAATGCGACATGACGTCACAGTCTGTAATCGTTGCCCATGGCAGAGCATCTCATTTATGAAAACCAACCAGCATCAGCTGTCTGGAGCCAAGGCCTCTGGTTCTACTGCTGGCTGATAATCCCCCTGCACTCTGCCCTGACATCTCTGCTCACTAACAGATGCAAACACAGCTCTGACTTCGTCTGGAGGAACTGTGCTAAAGAAGAAGGTCTAATGATTAATTATATTTTAAGAATTAATGTAAAAGCAAGAGTTTGCTCTGGTGATGAATATATATGTGTGTGTATACATATATATATATTATAGATATACCATTACATATTACATATGTATATTACAATTCCATATTACAGCAATAATATTTTATAGTAAGTTATATAATCAGGAGAGATCCTTTCAAGTTGTCTTCCGACACACACACACACACACACACACACACACACACACACACACACACGATTTGAGTCAGGGTATTCCAAGCTTCCATGCACCTTTGTTTTTCACTTCTTTGATTCTTTGGAAAAACTTAGAATATTATTGTAGAATTGTAGGTTATTATGGACTCTGAATCACACAGATCTAGATTCAAAACAGAGCCTGGGTTACAGAGTAAATGATAGTGTCTCAAAAAAAAAAAAAAAGGGAAAGAAAGGGCTGGGAAACATAGGTCATTGGTAAAGTATTTGCTGGGCTCTAGGTTCAGTCCATAGGCACTGGGAAAGAAGATCTTATCTGATTAAGATATGAAGTTATACCCATGGAGCCTGAAGAAAAGGGGAAATCAAATCTGAAATCTCAAAGGAGGCAGAAAGGGCTGTCAGAGCCTGGGCCTGGCAGGCACTCACAGAAGCTAAGATTGATGCAGAGGAAAGAAGCAGAAGGGAAAGGCAAGGAGAGGAACTGAAGTAAGGTGGGCATCAGCCATGGACCGGCCTGTTTAGTTAAGACCTAAGTTGAGGAATTCGGAGGACAGGCTCTCTTGGGACCTCTCTATATTACCTTTCCATATTTTTAAATGTACTTTCATTTATGTATATGTGTGCTTTGCCTGCATCACACACATGTACTGCCTGAAGAAGCCAGAAGGGGTCTCTGGTGCTGGAGAGCAGCCAATGTTAACTGCTGAGCCATCTCTCCACCCTGGGGGTTTCATGGGTTTCACGTTAGTCCACTCGGGGCCATTCCTTCTTTGCCTCCTTGTATAGGTTGTTTGGATGGTATGTTGGCATGCGGGTCTAAGATTGCTCTCTTGCTGTTTGTTGGTTATCTTTTCTCTCCATCTGTGTTTTATGCTCATTGGGGAAGACATGAATGTTTCTGAGTGCAGAGTTGCTCACAACTGAATGCTTGTTGACGTGAATTCTGCCAGCCATGTTATTCCATGAAGCTGGCATTTTAAGTAGTAGATTGAAGTCCTCTTAAACAAGAGTGGCACACAGCAACCTCCAAGTTCTGCTTAAATGATGACTGAGTTACTGCTTAAGATTAGGACCAGTCCCGAGGCAGACAGAGTCTGCCATATAATCTGTAGGACTCATTTCCAGAGGCTTTAAGTTGGAGACAGTCTGAGCTGTGGGGAGGAACAGACTGATCTGGGCTCCTTCAGGACAGTGGGGGAGTGGGGGTCATCTGTTTCCTTACAGAGTCTCAGGTCAGACCTAGACAATGTGTCAGAAACATGGCTCGCGGTACCTCTTTGGGGTGGAAAACTATGTTATCCAGCTTGAAGTCTCCGTGAATCAGGCACTCTTCATTGTCATTATCTGGCAGGTTCTTCATTAGCCACGTGGAGAGCTGGTCCATGGCAGGGATGTTCTGATGGGCTGAAGCCTGGTACTGCTTTGTCCAGGTGGACACCTGGAAAGTGATAGAAGTACAGATAGAATGTTCCAGAGTCAGTGACTCTAAGACCAGTTCATCTGTGCCCAAGTCCACCTGGCTCCTGAATGCTTAACAAAACAGTGCTCACAGGAAACTCCCAGCAGCCGGAAACCCCAAACATTCAAGTTTCTGTTCCAGCTTGCTCCATTTCACCTACGTAGGTTTCTATCGGACAAGAAGTAAAAATGCTGGCATACATGTCAAGAAAGGTCTTTACTCAGTAGCTACTTCACAGAAGAAAGAAATGCATTCAAACAACTGCCAACATAGATAATTTCGCACACATGTACACATATCACATGCATAATTAGATAATCTCTCTCTCATACACACACACACACACACACACACACACACACACACACACACCCCACAAGCAGATGATTTCTCCCTGAAAGGGGGGCAATGAAGGCTATAAAGAGCGTTTCCCATTTAACAGCTTTTCCCTCACCCACAGAGTATTTTAAATGTACCAATAAGAGTACAGCAGACCTTATACTGCTCTTAGAATTAGAAGCAGACAAACTCCTTCTATTCTCAGAGTCCTCTTACAAATGAGACTACATTATTCAGCTGTTCAACTCCCTCCTTTGCCCAATGTCTGTCTGCTCAATTTAGTACAACAGAACAAAGATCTTCGACACTGGGGTCTTACTGGCTGGAATTTATATAACGTCTAGGAACTTACTTGTGTATTATTGGGTCAGTATAAACCTCAAATTACTCATCTGTAAAATGAGGATAATATCTATGTCTTGTGAGTTCTCCAGAGATTTTAAAATGAGGCAGTCTACAGCTCACTTAGCATCCAACACAGCACACAGTGAATACTCTACTCCCTCATAACTTTGCATCCTGTTCTCAAAGGACGTACTTATCATGGGATGCAGCCCATGAGTGCCTGGCCTCACTTGCATTTGGTTGCCAGGGTCACCAGGGTCACCATCTCATTCTTAATGCTCTGCGTAAGTTCCTTTCCACATCCAAGCACAGGTATGCCAATGCCCATGCGCTGGACATACAGCTCTTGCAATGAGCACTGAACAATTTACTAATAGGTAGTCAACTCAGGGAAATAGACCACTTCCCAGCTTCATGTGTATGAGACGCATGAATGGGTCTCTTAAACATAACCACAAGTTTCTTTTGGGCAGGAACATATTTCTGATTTCTTAATATTTAAAAATGTATCTCACAAGCATTAAACTGATAAAAGCTTAATAGATTTTTGCTTAGTACAACCTGGAAAGAGGAAACTGAGAAAAAAAAAGTCTACCGGTAAACTAAGTGAAAAGCAGAAAAGGAAGCTTTTTATAAACAGAAGTTATCTAAAAAATAAAGTTAGTGGGAGGGGAGATGGCTCAGTCAGTAAAGGGCTTGCTGGGCAAGCATGGGGGCCTAAGCATGGTCCCCAGAACCCACATGAAGAGAAAGGAAGGAAGGAAGGAAGGAAGGAAGGAAGGAAGGAAGGAAGGAAGGAAGGAAAGAAGGAAGGAAGGGAGAAAGAAGAGAAGACAAAGAAAGCCAGCCAGGCATGGTGGTACATGCTTGGAATTCTAATACTGAGGAGTAGAGGCAGGAGGAGCTCTCAAGCTCGATGGCCACCCAGACTGGCCTAATCAGAAAGCATAAGGTCAACCAATGAGGTGCCTTCCTAAAAAATAAGGTGGATGGCTCCTGAATATGAATAAAACTTGAGGCTAATTTCTGGTCTTCATTCCACAACCATGGGCCATACTTGTGTCCCTGCATACACAGGTTCATCCACTCAAAACACACACACACACACACACACACACACACACACACACACACACACACAATAACAGGGTTTACTTTGAATAGTCAGTCACAGTGCATTATTTCTGAGACCATGCAGTACTTTTTACCGTAGACGGCTTACCTGCCTTTTGCAGTACCCAGCTCCTGTACCGTATTTGCCCAGCTCCAGTGAGTGTACATCCAGAGAATGTAGCCATGCCAGGGTTTCTACCACAGACACATATATGGCTGCACGTTCTGCTGGACTGACTCCAGGAATGGAAAAGTCACGAAAGATCCGACCCTGTCAAAGTGATTACAACGGCCAGTTTTTAAATATCTGACAGACAAAATCAGCAGTCTACAGAGCATGTTAGATATAGTCTTGTCTGTGAAATGTATATGTGGATACATTCCAAAGGCAAAATTCAAGGACATGCCAGGGTGAACCTGAAGGCTTTAAACTGCTTATAACTCATCTTCAAATTAAAAACAATTTGAATTTGCTTTTAATGGTATGTTCTTTCTATATAGAACAGTGCCCCCACACACCCCCATAAGAACATACATGCCCATCTTCCTCTTTGGCTACAATTGTTGGTAGCTCTTTACTGCCACCTAGAGGAGTGTTTAAGAACAAGTTAGTGATATAAAAGCAACAACCAAGTAAGATTGTTACCTTACCTGCACTCTTTCCATAAGATAAAATTCCGTTCCGATGATGGAGGCATCGCTGCAGTACAGCAGAGGCTTGGGAACAGGAAATCCAACAGAAAACAAGGCTTTCTGGACCTTGAATTCTCTGTCAATCTAGATAGGATTATTAAAATCCAGAAACAGAGAAATTTAATAACTACATGTGAGCTAACCTTAACTACATGTGTCAATAAATAACCCAGTGCTGACAGTAACGATTCCCTTAACAGGAAGCTTGTTCAGCCATTATAATTACAAAGTAGGCCCTCTATAAAGCATGATAATTTAACTGGGGTAAAAGGATGGGCATTTGCATGAGGCTTAATACTGGCTCTTGTAGCAGGAAGGCAACAGTCTGGCCATATTTCACAGGTTTTGTTAAAGGGCATTTCTGTGTTTTCAGCAGTTCCTTGCTTATTGGCTTCACCTCTCCCTTTGTAGTTTTTAGGAGGCTTAGGATTGAGTTCCTCTAGTCAGACACAGGAGCTGGAGAAGGCAGGTAATGGTTGTGGGAAGGGAAAAATCTCCCGTTCCTTCTGATCATCATGGGAGAGCAAACTTCCAAAGAAGGGCCATGAAGACCCTTGTGTGTGTCTGCTCTGTTTTGGGGACCCAGATAACTCTGAGGGAAACCAGGTACCCAGAAGTTGATATTAAATCTGGGGCTCAAGTAAGAGAAAAGGAAAACGTATATCCTTGGGCAGGAATATGAGCAGACCCAGAAAGCACCCATGGGTGTGGCTTACAGCAGAGCTGTAATATGGGTGAGCAAGGACGATTCATGCATGTGGGAAAGGCTACTCCAGACTGGGACAAAGGTTTCCCCAGAGAGGAAAACAGATTGCTCAGCTCGAGTTCAAGGAGTAATGCAGTCATGGACCAGGGAAGTAATTAACCCAAAGTGACAACAGTCCATAGTACCAAGGGCTATTGAAAGAGATGTGGCAGAAAATGAGAGGGGGTGGCAGGGAGTCGGGGACAAAAGGGTTAGGGAATTACAAACACAGAGACAGCAAAACTCGATGCTGTTTTTTTAAAACAGCCTTGGGGGAAGCTGAGGAAGTTCAGACAAGGTATTCTCCATCCACGGAGCTGTACTTAGCCTAAGAGCACGATGTGTTCTGCTGTGTTCTACTGGGACATAGTCAGGAGAAGACTCAAAGAGGATTGCTTCTGAGGTAGACATTTCTAGGCAGGATGGGGGTGGGAGTTTGCCTTCAGTCATGCCATGCTGACATTAACAAAAGTTACCCAACTTCTTTTTTTTTTTAAGCATCTAAATTACTTCATGTTTTCAAGGGTATGATGGAGCCGCGAGAATGAGCATCTGTGTTCTCCTGTTACTACAATATCAAACCCACCCACAGTGGTCTTTCCCAGTGAATGACTAGAAAGTACAGGATTCCAGTACCACTCACATATGCAGAGAGTACTTAGGACATTTTGCAGGACTTAGATTTTTGTCCCCTCCTGCTCTCTAACTAGCTTGAGATAATTCCTGGTTTCACAACCAGGAAAATTTAGTTTAAAAATTGATTGGTAAATTGTTTGTTTTTATGAGGTATGGCATGATAACTTGGCTTATATATTTAGTGGGTAGTGAGCAGCTCAAAATAATTAGAAAACTTAATTTGTAACAGACATCTTTTATAACTTCCCCTGATGATTCTAAATCTTAAAGTCTACTGTATTAATGACTGCTCAAGTCTTTCTTTTTTTAACCCCCTCAATGATTATAAGATGCCCTAGTTAAAATAACTCATCAAGTAAAGATCATCATTATAGATAATATTCTTGATTTGCAGAAAAGAAGGCGTCTAGATATGAGTAGCAGTGAACGTAGCCACAGGGAACAGTGAAGCCCACTAGGATGACAGTTTAAACACAGCTTTCAACCACAGATTCTTTTTAAAACAAAAGAATGCACAATTCAAGCGAACATTCCATTTAGAGTGAGGCGAGCTTGCATCAGTCAGTAACCGGGAGGAGGCCTTCAAACGCAGTTCTTGTGGTTTTTAGAGGCAGTTACTTGTGATCAGAGAAAGGCTCATTTCTTGCCATACCTTATGTGCTTTGGGAAGGAGAGAGCCGGGTGGTTTCTTCCTGAGAACATATGTTTGAGATCCTTTCTGGAGAAAAAAGGTTGGGTTCGACTGTCCTGATCTTGAAAAACAAAGGTTTTAAAGGTCAATTATAAACATGATTTCCTGAAATCATACTGAAATCTCAGAAAACACAGCAACCCAAAATAAATGTATCTCAACGCTGGGCTGACCACAGGGTACTGACAGCAGCTTGGGCAGGCTGCCACTAGCAGCTCAATTCCATCTTCTGGATTGCAGATCATTCTTGTTTTTTCAGGTTCTTTGTTCTATAATCTTCCCTTGCATAATTTCTTAAGCACTTCTAGCTGCATACAAACATCCAGTCATTCCTGAAGTCTTTTCAAGCCTCTCTTCACTTCAGAAGCTGCAATTCTCTTCCTTGTAGTCTGTTGTAAACCCATTTCCCTCCATCCAGCAAGCTTTCCTTCCGGACTTTCCACTATGTTGCCCTTTCAAGGCCACTGGCACAAACCAGGACACACGACACATGTCTGCCTCTGGGTACTCCTTCTCAAACTCCTTTGTAACTCTTGTAACTCTTCAACTTAACACTGGGCTGTTGTGGCTGGATTTCCAAACCACCATTTTATTTAGAGATTCATTCTCTCTCTCTCTCTCTCTCTCTCTCTCTCTCTCTCTCTCTCTCTCTCTCTCTCTCTCTCCCTCTCTCTCTCTTTCTCTCTCTCTCCATAGATTTTATATAATATATATGAGGCTCTATCTACACGCACACCTGCATGCCAGAAGAGGGCATCAGATCCCATTATAGATAGTTGTGAGCCACCATGTGGTTGCTGGGACTTGAAAAGCAGTCAGTGTTCTTAACCACTGAGCCATCTCTCCAGCCCCCTAGATTCTTTTTCGAGATAAGCCGTTCTGTTTTGTGGCTTCCAATACCTTCTCTGTCAACTGCTTTCAAACCTGTCTAGACCAGGTCTCTGCCCTGCATCTGTACCCGGCTGGTTACTCTAACACATTCACTTAACTGTCTAGAAACCATTCTGAAACTTAATAAAACAGAACTTTTATATTTTTTTCTGTATTAGTAGCATTTCTTATCACTATGACAAAATGTCTGTCAGAAGTAATTTATGGGAGACAGAACAACACCTTTTTTTATTTTGCTCCAAGTTTCAGGTTTATGGTCTATCTCCTGGGAGAACATGGCACAGTGGCCCAGTCTGTGGTAGCAGGAGAGTACAGCAAATGCTGCTTCTCACATCTTGGCAAATCAGGGAGCAGAGTCCTAGCTGGCATCGGAAGTACGCATGACCTTCAAGGCCTGGCCCCTGCAACCCACTTCTATGAGCTAGGCTACATGTCCCAAAGGTTCTGTTGTCAGCAGTCTGGGTATTTCCAGGTTTTGGTTATTTTCAAAAGCTGCACATCAGTGTCAAGGCAGCAAGAAGTTTTATAGAAGGAGATGTCAAGGGGTCTCATACAAGGAACTAGTGGGCTACTGGAGCCAGGGTATCCCAGAGCAGTGGTTACTGTTTGGGGCTTTCTTATGTGAGTCCAGCAGGAAGAGGGTTGCTTGGTTGCTGAGGGGCATACTGAGAATGGATCTCTGCTTTGACAACCTTGGGTTTCATTAGTCTCTACTGTGAATGTACTTTCCCATAGTGAACCTGACTTTACTCATAAGCATGTTCAATCAAGCATAGGCATAAGTTGGTAAATACCAGTTCCCCCTAAAAGTTCACTCAGAGGACACAATTTGTCTTTCTGTGTAGACCCTCCAAACTAATCCAGACTGGATGGGCCTTTAGCCTCTAGTTCCAGGACACATTCCATATGTTCTGAGACACACATGAATGGATACACCAAGCATAAGAATCCAGTCATTTAGGGACTGCCACAGCAGGAACAACCTACTGCATTATTTGGAGGGGAAGATACATGTAGCTTGAGTCAGGTAGGGGGTCCAAGGTGCAAAGTGCATCATTAGAAAATGGTACTTGGAGTGCCAAGCGGTGAAACCTTGCCTACATTTGCCTGCCTCAGTTCTACCAACTACTGAAGCTAGGGACCAAGAGTTCAAATGCATAAGCCTGTGGGGATATTTCATGCTCAAACCATGAAACCCTGCATGGCCGTCTCCATTTTAGTCCATGATGACCCCATGCTTAGTAACCTGCTTAGTTACCATGGCAAACGTCAACAGCTCTTATTTCTTCCCTTTCAATCTAATCAATTACTCTTTCAAAATCTACCTGGGCTGTGATCACCTCTCACCTATTTCCCGCCCCTCCCCCACCTCTCTGGTACTGTGTAATACATTGGATTTGCTTCCACTTTTGCCCTCTTTGGCCAACTCTCAGCAGAGCAAGCAGAATTTCTGTTCAAAACAATGATGACAAATTCTTTCCGCTTCTATTCAAAAATCTCTGACCTTCCCTACTTCCACTCAAAGCAAAGAACAAAGTCCTTATGACAATCCAAATGGATCCCCCTGCCCTTGTGTACAGTGCTCAGCCCACACTAGTCTGTATTCCTCCACATACAAGGCACAGTTCTCAGCCCTGGCCTTCGATACAGTGGTCCCCGTGTCTGGAAAGCGTCCATGGTCTCATCCCCAACCCTTTTCAGTCTTTGTTAAATGCTATCTTCTCAAGGCAGCCTTCCTGCCTTGTCCTCAACGTTCTCTATCACCTCACAGCACATACAAACCTTCGAATACTTAGAAATCATTCTTGTTTGTTGTCTATCTTCTTCAAATAGATGGAGACTGCAGAAGAGCACCCCAGTGCTGGGTATGTATTAAGCACAAAGGCTAGACGGCTGGATGACACAAGTTTTGTTTTATTGAGCTACATAATATTTATGTTGTTGTTTAATTATATTTTATTCCCAAAGTCTGGGAATAAAAATAATTATATTTTATATTTCAAAGTCCGGAAGGCACAGAATGACTACAGCAAAGCAACATCATATTCTATCTTGAAGAGATCAGCAGATCTGTGACGAACTCTGTCTTGAATTTCATACTTACTGTTGTCTTGAAGTTTACCTCTTTAAGCAAGATGATCTCTATGTATCTATGGTTTGATTTGTGCTGTGTACTGTTCTTTGCTACTTCGTGGGTTGTTTCTTCTTCCATCCTTTCAATCCCCTAACACTCGGTAGGAGAGAAAGAAGGATAGAGGGGAAGGGCGGAGATGATATCATTAGACTACTTCCTGCTTCTCAGGGGTGTTGAATTCCTTGGGGCAAGTTTGACCTTCGATGTCAGGATATGACTACTTAACAAACTTCGAACCAACCCTCCACAACCTCTCAGGGCCCTAGCATTTATATACCCTCTGATATACCCCAAATTCTAAATCACACCTGGGATTAAAACAAAAATAAATTTCCATAATATTTATGTGTTTTTTAAAGAAATCAAAATTCTTGCTACAATGTCCAGCTGTGAATCATTTCACTGAGAGTAGTCCACTATGCAAATGAGCAATTTATTCTTCCATTCTACTACTAATAAATATTACCGTGTTTCCTGCTCGAATTCCAGCCGGATGCAATGAAGACACAGTGTCAGAGGCTTATCAATTTACTCTTTCCCCCACCCCTTTTCTAATATCTCAACACCCATAATCAGCTTGAAGAAATTAATGAAGAGTTGGCACCCCTATTCCCTGGGCTTGGGGACTGAGGTGGTTAATATTGGGCTGTCTTTCTAGGGAAAAGTAGTGGTTTTGGTGGAACAGGAAGGATTAGCTAGGATTTATTGCATAGCCATAATTTACTGATAGAAATATGTATAATTGTTATTAAGATGAAGTTATAATTTCTTAAATGGTACAAAATTTACTCTGATTTCAAATTTAAGGTTTTCATTGGTACAAGCTTCTTATTAATATAAAAGTGAGATGAATATTGTTACTATCATAGGCATTGCGCCTGTATAACACATTTAGGAATACAAGGCTTAGACCCAGTCCTTCTTTAACTTTTTAAAACTTATTTGAGATGGTCAGACTGTGAGTTAAGGGCCTATAGCAAATTCATGGCTTTGAGTTTATTGCTAGGAAGTTTTCTATATTTTCTTTAGAAATAGCTGAGAGGAGTTAACAGACAACAGCCCAGATAGCCTTACATGGATAGTTGGTTTTCAAAACATCAGAAACCCACAGAATTGACGTTACAAACATTTCTGTACTAATGTTCATTTTGATTAGAGACCTGTCTGCTCCTGACAGCTTCCTGTCTTGGATTCTAAGAAGAAATTGAGCATCTTTGGAGTTATTCCAATTGTGGTGAGACAGCCACCAGGCAAGAATTGCCTCTTTCCATCTACAGACAAAATACTGTCCAGAAAAGGACACACTTGCAGAATAATCGACTGATTATATCTGCCAAGACAGAGTAATCAGCCCTTAATAATTCTGCATCACTAGGTCTGTCAGATGATCCTGGGCCAGAAGGCTGAAGATCGGATGCTCCAACATTCTGTAGTATAGGGACTGTCCAGCTGTCCAGCGGTCTCTATAAATTGGCTATGTTTTAGAAGCTATGCTTTGTGCTTCCCATAATCTCAGTTAGCTCAGTCATTCTGGATTTCTGATGGGGTTGAAAACTTATAGTCTCATAGCCAATCCTTGCTATTTACTTTGAGAGAAAACATTTGAGAGGATGGTTTTCAGCTGACATTCATCCTGAAGCCAAGAAAAAAAAAAAAAAAAAGCCAGGCTCACAACTAAGTCTTTTATTTAGGAGAGATGACAGAGGTTCTGCTTAGTCAACAAAATGATGGACTGGGTATTAGGTCTATCTTGCACTTTACTGACATAAATTAGTATAGCTATGCTCTAACTGTATTTTGAGAGAAAAGTTTTATTTTAACAGGAAGGGTGATATGTAGGAGGAGCTAAGGTGGGTGGAGTACAGAGAGGAGGAGGAGAAGGAGAGGAGGAGCTAGGTGATGAGAGAGAAAGAGAGAGGGGGGCCAGACATGGAGGCGGATATTCACATGTCTCTGCCAAAGATAGTTGATATATATATAGATTGGGTATTAGGTTACACTTCTGATTGATATTGAGCATTACCAAACTTATAAAGTCTTTGGTTGACATTAAAAAATTGTATAAAAGCAAAAAGGAGAAGGGAGTATGGGATAGGGGTTTTCTAGGGAGGGGAAATGGGGAAAGGGGATGGCATCTGAAATGTAAATAAAATATCCAATAAAAAAATTACTGTCTTTTTAGAAAAGTTTTTCTATTACAAGCCACACAATGAATGTTCTGTAGATTATTTCTTGATATCCTGGTATGAAATTTTCTTGACTCTAAGAAGTAACATTTCTGAGGCAAGGGGCATACATGTCTTTCTGACCTCAGTTTTACAGGACAATGTCACATGTTGGTCAACGGTAGCTATACTGACCTATACCTTAATGAGTACTTAATGTCTCGCATCCTAACCGATGCTGGAGATTGTGTGTGTGTATGTGTGTGTGCATACACATAATACACACATATATGTATATATACACACACCTACACACACATATAGTGTGTGCACATGATATGTGTGAACATGCATGCCACGATATGCATAAGGAAATCAGAACAATTTTGTGAAGTTGTTCAAGAACAACTTTGAGCTTCTAATATTATTACTGCTATCTCCCAAGTGCTAAGATTACAAGTACCATCACAAACTATTTCTGGTTTATATGGCACTGGGGATTGACCCCTTAGCTTCATGTATACTAGGGGGCACTCCACTTATTAAGGCAGGTCCACAGCCTGCGAGGCAGTTTGCTACAGAAAGTAATATTTCATAGGGATAATAATTCTCCCACCACAGGCTCACGTTGTCTTTCACCTGTGGATCTTCTCATTTCCCCAAGTTGATTCTAAGTGTAAGCACTGTCAAGTTCCAGAAATGTGTGGGTATTTTGTGAACTCTCTGTCACACTGATATATCTAACTGATAATATGTCACCTTAATTCAGACTTTCCACTTGGTTGGTTTTTTAAGGAATGTTTCTGTTAACCCTTTGTGGTCTTTTGCATAAAATTTCAAAGCATTTTTTCAAATTAGAGAAAAAACAGAATTTTGATTGACATTGCTTTGAATCTATAGATCAGTTGAGACAAAGAGCAAAATTTTTCAATACTGACTTTTCCTGTTCATGTATGTTATTTCTAAAGTTCTTTAAAAACTGCTAATAAGGGTTTTTTTTCATGTTCTATACAAAGGTCTTGAACACCTTCTAATTAGATAATTTTTTGGGATGTTTTTATCGGAGCTTTTGGGTGTCATATTTTGACTGTTGCTAAGATAATAATGGAAGTGATATGTACCCGTGACTTTAACAAACTATTACCTATGTTGCTCTTGGCTTTTCAACACACAGAGCAAGTAGTTTCTACATTGTATTTCTTGGCTGTTTTCATCCTGTTAGAAAGTTTGATTTATATTGTGAAAATGTATGGCTTCTCCTTTTATATTTATTTATTTGGTGGCACATGTGTGGAGGTCATAGGACAACATGCAAGAATTGTTTTTCGCTTTCCACAATGTAGTTTCCAGGGGTTATCTCATGTTGCCATGTTTGGCAGCAGGTGCCTTTACCTTATAAGCCATATTACTGGTCCAAACTTTTAAAAGATTCTTTTGAGATTTTTTTTTTTGTGGCCTTAGTATGCCTTTATATTATAACGTTTTCATATGTCCCAGAAACATTTTCTCTGTTGAATGTGCACTTCCATACATCTATGGTAAATCAGCTTATGTAACATTTCTGGAAAAAAATAGTTTCTGAGACCAAGGATTACTACATAGCCCAGACTGGCCGCAAATTCACAATCATTTTCCCTCAGCCTCCAATCTCCAGGGATTTTTTAAAATTAAATTTTTATTGGATATTTTATTTGCACTTCAGATGTTATCCCCTTTCCAGGGATCTTAAGATTGTTGGGATTAAAGCCAAGTACACCAGGCTTGGCTTCAGAAGTATTTTTTTTGTATCACAACTAATTTCATTTATTGAGCATGATTTTGTTGAACATCAACTTAATTCAGAATTATTTTAAATCAACACAGGACCACAGTAACTTGAACATATATAACCTTTATCTGAAAGCAGGACAAGAAGCTGGCCAAATTCCACAGAGTGGACTAGTCATTGAAATTTGAACTTTGATCTGTTCCAGTCTGTTTACAACACAAAGCATTAAATTTAGAAGTGACAACTAGTCTTTATTCCACCTTACCACAGATATTTCAATGCTTAAGCCCTTTCACCTAAATTACTTCATTTCCTTATCAAGACTAATGGGAACAGACAACTTTTACAAGAAAGAAACTTTGATCTAGGAATTTATGTTACATTTAAATCCCCAGATAGAAAGGCCAGACACAGTTTACTGGAACCATATGAAATTATTTTTATACTGGGACAATATAAAAATTTAAAACTCTCTATTGTAAAACATCATACTAAAACCAGATTCACTTGCCAGTGGGGAAAGGTACTCTCAGAGTCACCTCATCCAGTTTAATTCCCTTACTTCAAGAACTTAGGCCTTAAGTAGTGCTAAAAATGGTGAAGTGGAATGTCTAGAATCTGGATTTGTACATTTTAGCCGGCATTATTAACCTAGCCTCGGGTGACTAAGGTTAATTAAACAAAATGACACTAGCCCTTCAAAAAATGATCTTTAGATTGTAGCACAAAAGGTCACAGAAGGTATCTATTAGGTATCCAAGAGTGTTCAGCCGCATCTCTCTCAGTGAATTAGACACATAATTTTAGTCCTTAACAATACTGCACTGCATAATGGATACTGCACCTCGGCTACTGCCCTCTAACTCAGACTAGCCTGGGATTCAAGTACACATTATGCAGGAAGCGTCCTTGCAGGGAAAGGTATCGCGACTGGGCAAATGAGACACCCACCCAGGGCCAAAGGAAGAAAAGCGCGAAGCACAGACATGTTCCAGCAGGAGGCAAAGGCTATGTTTGATACCTGTATTGAGTAACAGTCAGCGAAGCCCGGGGATCTGACCCAAAGCCGGGCAAGTGCTGATTCAGGTAGGCCTCCAGGGACCTGATGTCGAACTTGTGCTGGGGTAGCACTTCCACGGTGTCACTGGTGACATCCATCTCCATGACTGCCACTGCTGTCACAGGGTACAGAGATGAGGAATCCACAGACTGTGCAGAAGTCGCGCGGAGGTGGAAAAGTTAGCCGAGCTTGTGGGCGTGGTCAGGCAGGGCTTAGGGGAAGCCAATCACCTGGACTCTGGGCAATGTCGCAAAGCAATGTGGGCGGCTGAGTCTAGTGACTCGGAATCTGGCGGAGAAATAAAAGAATCGCCTGTTGTGGGCTCAGACTTAGAATTCACTATCAGCGTCAGAGCTGGAAGCCTCAGTCTTATAGAAAAACAAGGTCACAAACGCGACTCTAGCAAGTGAAGACACAAACATCTGTCAACCCTAGAATGACGCGCCAGCGGAAAACCAGTGCGGTCCGTCCAAGAAGAGAGTCCGCCAGAACCTTGAGCCCTGCATTAAAAGACCTCGGTGTTTCTCATGGCCTCCTATGTTAGAAAGGCAGAATCGTCGTTGGCCTAATCTGGACACATGTGACGCTGACCCTGCTGATACCTGGTTCTTGGTTCTAGAGAAGAAAGCTAACTGTTTTCAGGAATGTTTTTACCGAGCGGAGCGATGGCGGCGGCCCACCGGAAGCGGCACGCCGGAAGCCCGGTGGGCGTGTCGGAGACGTGTCTTGCTGGGATCTTTGGAGGCGCTTCCCTGTTGTCGGGACCTGGAAGGCTGTGTCTAGTCCTCCTGCACTTCGCGGACCTAGCGAAGCAGCGTGGGGAGGCGGAGGCGACGGCGACGGCGGCGGTGGTCCGGCCTGGGATCGGAGGCCACCGGGACCCCAGCCATGGCCGAATCGGTGGAGCGGCTGCGACAGAGGGTTGAGGAGCTGGAGCAGGAACTCGCCCGGGAGAGAATCCGGCGGTCCGAAGGGGATGGCCACTGCGGCCGGACCCGCATCCAGGAGATGAGCGACGAAGTGGAGGACTCCAATCCCTACAGGTGATCCATAGCGGGGCGGGCAGGGCCACGCTCCGCTTGAGGGATTCAGCCGGCCTCCTGCCGCTCCTTTCTTGCTGTGGAGGTCCTGTTCCCAGATGGGCAAGCATATCTTCTTATGCTAGTCGGAAGATAGTCCTCGCTAAGCGAGTTGGCTCACGATTCAGCCTAGCATTCGGGAGGGTGAGGTGGGGGGGGGGTTGTCGTGAATTCCAGGCCAGCCTGGGCTACAGGAGTTCTAGGCCACCTTGGGTTATGTAGTGAGACCCCCTTTGCCCGCAAGGAAGAAAAGAATAACATTTTATTTAAAAAAAATCAATCCAAGCCACCCATCCGTATGGTGCAGGTCTTCTGCCTGCTGCCCCGTACCCAATTTCCTGTCACCATTATCTTTATTAGTCTACGTCACTCTGCATAGGTTGATTGATAGAAAACTCAGTCAGAATATAACATCTCATGTAAAGCTGCCAAGGATAGACCACAATTTCCTAAACGCCTCTTAAGTGTAATGTAGATGGAGCAGGACGAGAGAGAGTTAGTTACTAGGGTGCTTATGAACATCCCTGAATATCGACTTTGCCAGGGCTGCCTACCCCTCCTCTTTGCTCTCCTTAAACGGACTGACTAGTTTATGGGGGAGAATACAGAGCAGTGGATAAAGGGAAGGCCTCTGCATCAAGACTGAGTGGATTCATTTCTCAGCTCACGGAGTAGTCAGTAACTTATAACTTTAACAGCTGTTGAGCTTCTGGTTCAGATTACTCGCTGTAAATGGGGCCACAGGAACACCCGTTTCTGCCGTAGTTTTGAAGACTGAAGCAGTTTATGTGCGGCTCTTAGAACAGCAATTGTACATGGCAAACCTCGTCGTTGACTGCAGTCAGTTGCATGCTGTTAGACCTTCCATTACATGTATTCTTCTCACCGTAGCTCTAGGGGATTGCTGATAATTCGCTCTCATCCTGGTGGTGAGAAAAGAGATATTTTAAAATGATGGATTTTAGTACACAATAGAATCCCTGGCATTAGGTTCCTTCCCAGTAAGTCACTAAGGCTATAATCAGTGAAGCTAAAAACTGGGTAGTTTTTAACAGGTAAAGTTCCAGAAAGAGGACTGTGTGTGCTGTGGGTCTGGAGACACTCTTGGGTGGTGAAGTTGCCAACTCCTGCATGCGAGAATGTCCATGGGCGTATGTAGAAGTTTCTGAGAACTGCTGAAGTTAGCTTGAGTAAGTGCAAGCATGTAGGAGATTAAGGGAGACACAATTGCTGCCTTGAAGAGTGGAGGTTGTAAAATACCCACCCAGCAGTGAACAGTTATGATCTAACCAAAATGGCCAAGGCTACTGAGAGGAAGTGTTTGTGCATTTGTGATGGACATTTAAGAGTGAAGTCTTCAGATGACTGAGAAGCAAGAAGTGAAAATACTGTAATAGTGTGCGTGGAGCTCTAGATAGTGTCACACACACACACACACACAGAGAGAGAGAGAGAGAGAGAGAGAGAGAGAGAGAGAGAGAGAGAGAGAGAGAGAGCAGATGAGCAGTGCTTCTTAGAATCCTTGGCAGACAACAGATGCTTCCAAAAGTAGATATCCTTCATTAAGGGCAGAAGCTATGAGCTTCTTTCATTGTTTTTATATAATAACAAAGCAAGGGGAAATAGTGACATTTCACTTTGACCCTTAACATTTAAGTCATTAGGTGTGGCTCTTGGCTGCACATTAAGATAAAGGAGGTATTTTAGAAGAACAAGACTGTTTCACAGGCAAAACCAGTGATTTATCTAGTAAAAGTTAGCTTTTAAGTTCAGTTGGTCATCAAACCTGCTGGGTTTCCCAGGTTGGTTGTGAATTCCTAATCCTCCTGCCTCAGCCTCTCAAGTGGTAGGATTAGAGATGCATGCCATCATGTCCAGCTAGATTCTTCCTCCTTTGAAGTAGTAATAATTGAGTCTTGGTGATTGTTTCCTTTGATGGTGCCTATCTATAACTATCACGGTTAACTAAAAGATGGTAAGCTGGGGGCTGGAAAGCACTGGTTCTTCACAGGACCCAGGTTTCATCCCCAGCACCGACATGGCAGGTCACCATGCATAACTCTAGTCCCAGGCGATCTGCCACCTTCCTCCGGCCTCTGCAGGCCCTGCATATACCTGCAGTACTGCATGTACAGGCAACTCACCCATCTGCATGAAAATAAGGATAAATAAAAAAGACTGCAAAAACTCTAAATTTGTTTTGTTTTTCTTTAAGCCGTCTGATGGCACTGAAACGGATGGGAATTGTCAGTGACTATGAGGTATGATGAACTTGATTTCAGGAAATGAGACTAATTTCTAGTGACAAATCAAACAGAGTATTAACATGTACTGTTCTACGTTTCACAGAAAATCCGTACCTATGCTGTGGCAATAGTAGGTGTTGGTGGAGTTGGCAGTGTGACTGCCGAAATGCTGACAAGATGTGGCATTGGTAAGGTAAAAAGATTTCTCTTTGCCTGTCCAGTAGGAAACTGTTCACTCCTGGAGCAAATCAGGTACAGAGACGCACTCTACTGCTTAATCAGTGGTTATGATTTCTGTTGTATTTGGGTAAATTGCTCTTCACAAGAGGCCGAGTCATAGCTTTCTCCAGACAAAGGGTCATATTATTGCTCACTGAACAAAGGGTACTTAATTGTGTTCAGAAACTTTGGTTTAGGGCAGTGTACTGTGTAAGTAATTTGGAATTATTTTAGATATAGAACCTGTTAGAAATGGTTCTGGGGTCTCTCCCAAAACACCACACTATCTGTGGCAGGTTAGCAAGGCAGAAAGGTTACTTCTGCAGGAGGGTGCATAGTCACACTGAGTCAAGCAGGCAAGCTCACCCAGTGGGAATTCTGTTGGGTTTTATTCCTGATGTAAGGACTCCCATGCCCCACTGTGAGAGGTCAGAGTTCAGCCTCACACTCTGCACTGTTGGCTGACTCAAAATGGCACAGCTGGTGAGCAAGGTACAACCTTTGGGAACAGGATAGAGCCTGGAGCATATATTTTGATTTCAGGAAGTGCCGACCCTGGAGGAATTTAAGTTTCTGCACATGTCTTCTTTACAGATTTATTATTATTATTTTATGTATTCTTCCCTCATACATCTCAACTCAATCTCCTCTCCCGCCACTCCTCTCAGTCTCTCCCCCCAACAGTTTTTTAAAGATGAAGTTTTGTCTTACTTTGATAGAAAAAAACAGTATATTTACGTAAATAAAGTATGCAGCTGAAACACTCAGATCTTGAAAAATCTTACCAAGCACTCAGTTAAACACACACAGAGGGGGAAGGCTTTGAGTTTGAACTGGGGGATGTCTCTGAGTTTGAACTGGGGGATGTCTCTGAGTTTGAACTGGGGATGTCTCTGAGTTTTTATTTAGCTCCTTTTGTTTTCTTTTAAAAACAAACTTGAATTGTAGAAAATAAGTAACCTGTCAGAATTTAACCTGTCAGTCTTAAATTTATAAAGCCAAGGACTATTGATGTTACTTAGTGATTGGATAGGTTTTCCGCAATTATCTGCCCTCTTGTTATTTTCTTATATTTAAATGAATAATTATATTTCATATTATATATTATATAATTATACACATGATCTCCAATATCTGTTTGTCAATAAGTTAATATTAAAAGATAGTGGTTGCAAAATTGGCCCTCATTTATCAATATAAAAATGATGCCAACAAAATACATTTTTTATTATAATTTTAATATATAATATTTAATATCATAATTTTATATCTTTGAGGTGGTTTACAGAAGCAGGCCAAAATATTGCTTGTAAATGACTTGAGTACCCGGTTGATTAACGGAATATTGGAGACGGTTGAGCTCAGTAGTCAAGAATGAGTAGATGGCCATATTAAAGCAGACTGCTGGACCTCAGTTACGTGGTTTAAGGTGTCCAGTAAACCTGAAAGTTGTCATAACTGGTTTCCAGGTCATCTAACAGCGTACAGTCTAACCCCTGAGAATGACTGGAACCTTGTCGGGGTGTTTGCTGGGAAGGAAGACTTCACAGTGTGGCTCATACAGCTCAGTCAGACTCTGTCTTTTAATAGACTCTGCATATTAATGTTGGGGACGTGCTTTCTGCTTCACTCACAATTCACGGATGCTTTAGGTACTGCTGGAGGAGGCTGTAGCAGGTTCCCAAGGGCTGCTGTAAGTAGAGTCCTGGGAGACTTTGATGGCTCTCATGCCCATTGCACTCATCACGGGTAAATAGGAATTCTGACGGTGAGATGCAGACACCTGCATTTTCAGTAACTTCCAATGATCTCACTGGATACCTAGGTTTGTAAACTTAAGACTAAATGGATGAGTTTCAGGATTCTTTCTTCTATCATTAAAACATAAGCAAAAAGCTAACTGTTGAAATGTAGTGGGGAAATAGTGCTTTGGAGACCCCGAGCCCATTTTTATCTCTGCAAGTGTCTGCAGCTTCCTGGATCACCAAGTGTGCGTCAGCTGTGTTGCTTTCCAGATGTGCTGCAGGCTGGAGAGTTGATGTCAGTTCTCTGTGACCTAAGCTAAGTAGCGGCAGAGGAACAGCCTCCACTCCTTTGTACAGAGTCGACTAGGAGCCACATACTCACTTAAAAAAAAACTTTCTCTCACCTAGCAAATATTATTGAATGAGCCATGGTTACAGAAGCATGGTTACAGAGGCATGGTTACAGAGGCATGATTATAGAGCCATGGTTACAGAGCCATGGTTACAGAGCCATGGTTACAGAGCCATGGTTACAGAGCCATGATTATAGATCCATGGTTATGGACTTCGCTAGCTACCTATTGAAGGTTCTCTGGGTGGTGTTGTAGGTTTTTGTTTTTTTTTTTTTTTTTGTTTGTTTGTTTGTTTGTTTGTTTGTTTGTTTCTATATTGAGAAGAGTAAAAGCAGGTCTGGAGATACAGCTCTGTGGTAGAACAGTTGCCTAGCATGTTCAAACCCCAGCACTGTGGAAAAGGAAAAGAATAAATCTCATTTTTATAGATTCTAATCTGTTCTTACTGATAAGAAATGAGAAATTCTGCTCATTTTAAGTGACATGTATGCATGGCAAACACTGAAGTAGACCTAAGAATAAAGCAGGAAACAGTAACTAGCTGGTTGATAATTCTCTTTGGAGTAATGCATTTTCACCTTGGCTTGGGTATGTGTTGTGTCATACAAAGGAAGAGGAAGCAGTAGGGTCTTGGCCCAGTTCTAAAATGCAGTGTGAGAACGACATGGAACAGCCACCCCTCCCCCCATTGAGCCAGTCTGTGGAAGTGGCATGGCCCTGGGTTAGGGAGGGTGGCTGTGCTGGCTTCTGCGTTGGCTGTGTGCCATTCAGTACAGGCTCCAAGGAGCCTTTTCAGGAAGCTGAGGATAAAAGGAGCCATGCATTTATCTCACAGGGCATTTAGAAAATCACTGAGACACCAAGTGTCTTGGAAGTAACTGATGCTCTCACACCACTAACAGCCTATTAAATAGAAGATCCCCTAGTTTAATGTCATTTCTCATTGAATCACCACTGTTTTTGTTTTAGCTGCTACTCTTTGACTATGACAAGGTGGAGCTGGCCAACATGAATCGGCTTTTCTTCCAGCCGTATCAAGCAGGGCTGAGTAAGGTCCATGCAGCAGAGCACACCCTGAGGTGACCGCAGTGGTAGTGGGGGATCGGGGCGGGGGGTGGGGGGAAGGGGATGCATGGAGTGGGCTCTTGTTTTGTGACCTGCTGTGAGCTAAGCTGAATGTAAGCAGACGTGGGTCCTCTCCCTGAAATGCATATTTCACTTATGCAAAGAATTCTCTTCTTAGACCGGGGTTGGCAGACTTTGTGTAGGGTTAGTGTGCATAGTTTCATCTTTGCTGCCACTGTTTAACTGTGGAGCCACAGTGTGGGACTAGCTATGGATAGACCAAATGATTGGGCTGGCCTTTGTTCCAATACAATTTAAGTTTTAGACTCTGAAATCCCAATTCTATTTTTTATGTAGCAAAATGCCCTGAAAAAGATTTTTCCCTAACTATTGAAGAATCGTTTTTAATGGCCTGTGGTGGAACATGTTGCAAATTCCAACATCCAGGAAGTTGAGGTCATCATGGACTGTGTAAGAATACTGCACCAACCAGAGATTCATGGCAAAAACCCAAACCAGGTAGTTCGTACCCTAAAGGCCATACCAAAACAGGGAGTGGGCCAGATTTGGCTCATGGGCTATGATGTGCCAGCCTTAAACTGTGGAGCCTCAAACATTCTTGAACTGAATTGAATAAGGCATAAAGAGACCACCAGGCTGAACTGGACCTTCCAGCAGCAGTGAAGGCTTTATTCCCAGCACATAGATTGTTCTGGGTTAGGATGGAAGCATCCTTGTAGTTTCTATGACAGTTTATATTAGTGTCCTACGTTGGCCTTGCAGACATCAAAAGTATGTTGGGCTGCACACATGGCTACTCTGCAGCGGTTGTAGTCTGTGGACCAAGAAATGGACACATGATCTATGTGTCTTCATCCTCCAGTGCAGCACAAGCTGTAGAAGAGGACTTTGTCGGCCTCACATCCACTGACGTCTCACTTGCCTCCTCAGCCTTCTCTCCTGCTTTCTGTCCTGTTCCTACTAGGAGTGTTTATAACGGTTGCTTTCCCCTCAGGAACATTAACCCTGATGTTGTGTTTGAAGTTCACAACTACAATATCACCACAGTGGAACACTTTGAACATTTCATGAGTAGAATAAGGTAAAATGTATGAGTATTTTATGTAATGTCTTGTTAAACAGCTAAACAAGTGCTAGAAAAATCTATTGATAGGTTTTTAGCTTTTAGGAAAAGTAATTTTTATGTAATGTTTATTAGAATAATTAATTCTCTACTCAGAAAGTGGCCTAACTGCTGTATATGTAACATTAAATATGATATAATTGAAAATTGACTACACAAATAAAATTACAGTGTATTTTATGTCCCACTGGGTGTGGTGGTGAGTGCCTGTGATGCCAACACTTGGGAGCTGAGGTAGTAGGGTTACAAGTTTGAGACCTTGCTTCAAGAAATAAGTGGGAGATTTAATATGGGTTTGCATTTGGTTGTCTTTTGAGACAGGATCTCATACATCAAAGGGTTGGCATGGAGCCAGTGACGGTCCTCCTGCCTCAACCTCCCAGGTGCTAGGACCACAGGTGTCAGCCGCCAGGCTAGAGGGTGGAACAAACAAATGTATTTTGTATCCTCTTTTTTTCCCAAATACAATTTCTTTTTCTTCTCTAGTAATGGCGGATTAGAAGAAGGACAACCTGTTGACCTAGTTCTGAGCTGTGTGGACAACTTTGAAGCTCGAATGGCAATAAATACAGTGAGTGTTGTATGAGGCGCTGCAGCCTGGGTTTAATCCAGATGTTCTCTCTAGATCGAGTTTTAAGCCTAAATACTATCTTCATAGTTATCCTGCTTTTAAAATGTGTGGTAAGAGCTTCTGACCTCATCTGTGCTATGATCCAGTGTCCCGCTCACTTATGTATAAAGCAGCAGATATTTCTGCTGTGTGTTTTTAAAGTCAATGAGTATTTTATGATACTTATTCTAGTCACCATTGGGTTTTTGTTGCATTCATTTAGTGTGTGTCTGTGTGTCTGTGTGCATGTATATGCCACCATCTCCATGTCTCCATGGGGGCAGCTTGCAGGAGTTGGCTCTCTCCTCCCATGTGGGACCTAGGGATAAACTCAGGTCATGAGGCTTGGTGGCAAGCACCTTTGCCTGCTGAGCCATCTTGCTGGCTCATCATTGGTTTTAGCTTCTTTTTTCTTTTTTGTCTTACTAGTAGTAAAAATTAAAAACATTTCCTAAAGATAAAATAATTTTCCTTCGAATTCCCTTTAAATGATACTTAAAATTTTTATATTGCAGAGGTTTTATAAAAGTAAGTTTTTATATTAATCTGAAGAAATTCAGGAAGCAGGGTCAGTGTAAGGAATAGGTACTTGCTGTTTCAACTATTGTAGCTCTTCTCTCTGACCCAGAAGCCCCCAGGATCTGTTTGGATAACATTTGACATTCCACAAAGGAGGTTGGCAGTAATTGTGCTGTTTTGTGTTTTTGCCTTTTCCTGTTAAGGCTTGTAATGAACTTGGTCAGACATGGATGGAATCTGGGGTCAGTGAAAATGCAGTTTCCGGGCACATCCAGCTCATGGTCCCTGGAGAGTCGGCTTGCTTTGCGGTAAGCATTGTCCTGGCTCACTGTCACTGTTAGCTATCAGTGATCTCTCGTATCAGTGTCTGCAAGTCAAAGGAGCCAAGGAGTGGAGTGTACTGGGATACCGTTTGCAGCTTTGCATCTCTCTGTATCTCATTTGAAACTGGTGTGTTCTCTTTCATGTAGTGTGCACCACCACTTGTAGTTGCTTCAAATATTGATGAAAAAACCCTGAAACGAGAAGGTGTCTGTGCAGCCAGTCTCCCCACCACCATGGGGGTGGTGGCCGGGATCTTGGTACAAAATGTATTAAAGTAAGTGAAGGCTGGTTTTTCTGAATTGTTTTGTACACCTTTGATAAGAATGTAGTCCATAAAGTACATAAGAATTAGTATTGCCAACTAACTAGTTATCTTAAACTTAAATTTGCTTTTAAGTATATCATAGATACATGGACTTGTATTAACTGTGTGTGTGTGTGTGTGTTTGTGTACACGTACATGTATCTATGTGAGTGTGTTTATACATGCTTGTTTAAATGTCAGTTACTTCCTGCATTGGAATAACTCTTACTACATAATACAGCAATACTCTATCTACCCAGTCCTGCATCACTGGACCAGAGGCTATATTATGAGAATGCATCATTGGGTATTTTCAACATCCCACAAACACAGTGCACTTCAGAGATACTAGACCACATAACCCCATGGCAGGGTCATGTAGCACATGTGCTTCTGTGCTGATTGGAATGGGTGACACATGACCGTGACGCATTAAGCAGCTGAGTTAAAGCTGTACAGACAGACCAAGGCACAACTACACTTGCCTGTACTATCTTGACGCTCTTAGTAAACGTCATTCAAATGTGATCCAACCAGAGAAACACCGCTGTTACCCAAGACCAGAATCCTCAGTGCACTTTTTTAACTGTAGCTAAAAATGAGAAAATGGGTTTTGTATAGCTAATCTTTCTGTCAGTTAATGAACCAATTCACTCTTTAAAAGCAGACTTCTCCAGAATTCCCTAACTCTGGCTAATTTTTGTCCCACTTCAGGCTTAGAAGCTGAGTTCTATCTCCTAAGTCTCCAGTATAATCACAAACTGCAGTGTGGTAATGAGCATCCTGACATCAGAAGTGTGGCTCCAGCAGAGGCCATAAGAAACAGTACAAGAAACCCTGAAGGAGGCAGCAGTCTAGGGCTGTGTAGTGTAAGAGCAGGTGCTGTCTCAGCAGCACTAGGTACTGGAGCACTTATGATACTGTACACTAAAGATCTGTTTGTTTACTTAATGTGCATTAGTGTTTGCCTGTATGTATGTGGGTTTGAGGGTGTTGGATGCCCTGGAAGTGGAGTTACAGACAGTTGTGAGCCACCATGTGGGTGCTGAGAATTGAACCTGGGTCCACTGGGAGAACAGCCAGTGCTCTTAACTGTGAAGCCATCTCTCCAGCCCCCTTGTTATATATTTAGAACATGTATTTTCAATTTTTTTTCTTAAAGTTATTTTAATCTTATGTGTGCATGGTGTGTGTGTGTGTGTGTGTGTGTGTGTGTGTGAGTGATGTGTATATATGCACTCTTGCTTGTGTGTGTATCCAGACATATGTGCTGTATGTGAGGAAGTCAGTAGACCGCCTCAGTTGTTAGTCTTCACCCTCCATCTTATTTGGAGATACTGCCTTTTATTGTTTGCCTTTGCAGAATAGCCTTGGGCTGTCCTGGGTCTATCCTGGGTCCGTCCTGGGTCTATTCTGGGTCTGTCTTGGGTCTGTCCTGGGTCTATTCTGGGTCTGTCTTGGGTCTGTCCTGGGTCTATTCTGGGTCTGTCTTGGGTCTGTCTGTCCTGGGTCTATTCTGGGTCTGTCTTGGGTCTGTCCTGGGTCTATCCTGGGTCTGTCTTGGGTCTGTCTGTCCTGGGTCTATTCTGGGTCTGTCTTGGGTCTGTCTTAGGACTACCTGCCCATTTGCCTGCAGACCAATGCGATGGAGGCATTGTCACTTCCCAGGTGATCCAGCTTGGGTTCAGTTGCCATTTGACAGGGCCAGGGTCACAGTGGACTTATGGTTGGAAATGTTTGACTTCACCTGATACTGTTTACATCAGTATAGCTTTAACTTTAATTATATAGTTAAAGTAGGTTATATTGTTTTTTTAATTAAATGTAGTATCACACGTCAGATTTTTGTCTGGAGAGGTATGTATTTGTGCACATATGTCTAAGGTATACTTTTCTGTACATCCATATGAAGGCCAGAGAGCATTGCTCTGTGTCTTATCTGTTTCTTTACCTTTGACAGTTTGATGCATGTATGAAGTACATTTTGATTACTATAACCTCTTCTCCACTTCCTGTACTGTCCTTCCCACCCCTACTACTCCCGTCACATCTTCCCACATTTATGACTTTGTTATTGTTTCAAGACCCACTCCATTTAGGCAGTACCATCTGTATGGCCATGGGTGTGGAAGATCCACTGGTGCCTGGTGGGCACTCATAGGTACACAACTGGACAGTGATTGTCCTCCCCTCAGAAGCCACCAGTAGACAGAACTTGAGCAGGAAAGGATAAAGACCGATAAGCCTCTCCCTGATCCATTATTGACTCCTGATAGGCCCAGCTGCTGTGGGGTTCCAAGCCAAGTAGATAGTTCTTGTAGCCCTTCTGCCTGTCAGTGGCTCTTGAGTTCTCTCCACCTGCTCTCCTACAGTATGGAACAGTCTACATGTCCTCTTTAGGCCTGAACACTCAGCCATCACTTATCCTCAGCACCTCCAGCAGCCATGTGCCTGTGTATTCACTGCTGATCATTGCAAAGAGGCTTCTCACTAGGACTAGGGAGCGCCTGTCTGTGGGTATAAGCCTAGGTACTTAACAATACAGTCTGGTGCCCTGATGGGTTACCTAAAAGCAGTAGTAATTTGCCCTTGGGGCTTAAGACTTTAGCCATGGATTTCCGATTGCCTTTACAGTACCAGGTTTGAATTCCCTTTTGTGGAGCAGGCCTCAAATCCAGTTAGAAGTGGTTGGTTCAGACTTCACACCTCCGCCAACATTAGTGCCATCACTCTACCTGTGGGCACATCTTGCCTGGCAGGCTGATACTATTGGTTATAGGGTTTATTGCTGGATAAGCCCATTGATGCCTTTTCTTCCCCAGTAGCCTGTGCAGCCTCTTCTGGCACTATAAAAGCTAGCCAGTGAGGAGAGGCTTCTAGCTCCCTTTCAGCTTGCTTTCTCTATGCCTTGCATCTAAGGTGTGTTCCATCCACATTACTTTTTGAGACAAGGTCTCTTAGTGATGTAGGGACTCACTGTTTTGGCTACACTGGCTGCACAGCAAGGCCCTGAGGTCTTCTGTCTCCATTCCCTTTTCCTCCTCAGATCTGGGATTACAGGCTCATGACACTGCCTGTCTTTTCCTGTGGGTACTGCAGGTCCACACTCAGGTTCTCATGACACTGTGCCTGTCTTTTCCTGTGGGTACTGCAGGTCCACACTCAGGTTCTCATGCTTGCACAGCAAGGGCTTGATCCACTGAACCATCTCCCAAGCCCCACCCAGCAGCTCAGGCTTTAAAACCCCGTCACCTTGCAGTCCTCTAGGATCAGTGCGCTTCTTCCAGGTTTAGCATGTTGTGCTCCCAGCAGTTCTTCTTTACCAGAGGTTCAGAAATACCTCGTTGTACAGTGATGGAAGGGCTTGAGCTTGCCTTTCTTTCATTCACTTATTTAAAAAATATTCAAGCATCTACTATGAGCCAAGGTCTGTAAATAAGGTAGAGCAAGTCACTGTTTTTTAGGTTTGTCATAAAATTTGCTACCTATTCCAGAATTTACTTACTTCTAGTACTTTATTTCTTTATTTAAGCCTACTTTGATTTTCTCTTTTCTTTTGTGTGTTGAGATGGGGTCTCACTGTATATCCCTGGCTGGCCTAGAATTCACAGAGATCCACCTGCCTCTGCCTCCCAAAAGCTGGGACTAAAGGTGTGCACCACCATTCTTGGCTAATTTGATTTTCTTTTCCAGGTTTCTGTTAAAATTTGGCAATGTCAGTTTTTACCTTGGATACAATGCAATGCAGGATTTTTTCCCTACCATGTTGATGAAGCCAAACCCTCAGTGTGATGACAAGAACTGTAGGAAGCAACAAGAAGAATACAAGGTACACACAGTCAGTCAGAAACTCTGGGAATCCCATCGCCTAGCACAGTGACTTTCAAAAGAGACAGATTTGGACTATAATATAAATGGATTCTGGATTTTTAGAGTTTTAGTTAATTTAGCATACTGGAAAACTTATTCTTGCTTTTGGTAAGATTAGATGCTTTTGAATTCGTGAGTGCTTCAGAGAACTGAGAAGGAGTAACGCTGTGTTTGTTGGTACTGTTTGCTTTATACAGAAGAGGGCAGCAGTGCTGCCCACACAGGAGGCTGCGCCCAAAGAGGAGGCAGAGGTAGTTCATGAGGACAACGAGTGGGGTAAGAGGCCTTCGTGCTTGCACACACATTGACCTATTCTTTTCTGGGAGGAAATAAATAGAAGAGCACACACAATTTTAAGCAGTTATTACAGTTTTTTTCTGGGTGGGAATGTACGATTACACAAAAGTAGAAGTAATTCTTGGGGTTTTCTTGAGAATGAGCTCAGAGTCACATTGAATCCTGCAGGTATTGAGCTGGTGTCTGAGGTTTCAGAAGAGGAACTGAAGAACTCTTCAGGCCCCGTTCCCACCTTACCTGATGGGATTACAGTGGCATACACAGTCCCAAAGAAGGTATTTGTGAAATCTGATTTGCCCATATGTAAATGTCAGATAAGAGAAAATATGTATTTCTCTTCTTTCAGCTTTATATGATGTTGGAAGGCTAGTGGGGCATTTCCTGTTTTAGATATTTACATGTAGGCAGTGAGGTATTAAGAACTAGATATTCAGTGTCAGCAAATTTGAAACTGAGAATGTGGAGACTTTTAAAAATTCACTGATGTATCAGTACAATAGGTTTGATTAAATGAAAATGTTACTTCTACATATTGATAGTTTTAGCCACACACCCATTTAAATTTACTTCAGGAAAGGGTGATGGTGTGCGCCTGTGATCCTAGCACCCCGGAGGTGGAAGCAGCAGATTAGCAAGTTTGAGATGCACCTGGATATGTAATATCCTGGAAGCGGAGGTCAGGGGTCAGAGGTCAGGGGTGGGGGGAGAGCGTGAGCGAGCACGAGTGCATGTAGATGAGTAAACCTACAAAGATGGAGACTTTGTCAAGTGAAGACTTACCAAACAGGGCTTGGACCAGCAGACACAAAGACATACAGCTAGGCAGTAGGTATTGAAAAGCCGCTCAACATCGTTAGTTATCAGAGCCATCAGATGAAAGCCAGTGAGGTACATCTCACTCCAAGTGAAAAAGTTAAGTGCTGGCAAGAATGTGCAGAAAGGGAGTCTGGGCTGGAGTAATGCATTGCTATCAGGAATGTAAATTACTACATCGATTATGGAAAACAGAATGGAGGCTTCTCAAAGCATAAGAATTACTGTATATATGATCCTACTCTCACTGGGTGGAAGGTATATGTCTAAAGTATAAAAGATACCTATGTACACATGTGTGCGCATACATGTACACATGTACACACATACACACACACACACTCACAGTGGACTACTACTGAGCATAAGAAGATGACAACCTGTCATTTGTGACAGGATCGATGGAACTGGAAGTAATTAAATAAGATAGGCACAGATGGACAGCCAGCACATGATCTCACTCATGTGGGCTCTAAAAAGGTCTGATGTTGAAAAGCTGAGAGTGGACTAGTGCTCCTGTGCTCGGGCAGGAGGAGGGAAGAGGAGGAAGGAAAGGGGAGGTGGGGAAGGAAAGGAGGGGAGAGGAGGAGGGGAAGAGGAGGAGGAAAGAGGAGGAGGGGAAAGAGGAGGAGGGGGAAGAGGAGGAGGGGAAAGAGGAGGAGGGGAAGAAGAGGAGGGGAAGAGGAGGAGGGGAAAGAGGAGGAGGGGAAAGAAGAGGAGGGGAAAAGGAGGAAGGGAATGGGGAGGAGGGGAAGGGGAAGAGGAGGAGGGGAAGGTTGACCGGCAGCTTGTAAGTTACAGCTAGCCAGGAACACTAAGCTCTGCTCTGTCACAGAACAGTGGCTGTAGGTAGTCATTGTTCATGTTCAGAAAGCTAGAAGAAGTGATTTTTGAATGTTCTAATTACAGAGAAGTGTTTTGAGGAGATATGTTTATCCTGACATGAACATTACACAATGTACCTTAACTTTATGGTCCACTATAAACGAGTGTAATTTTATATTAAAAAATACACTCTACGTGCATAAAATACGTGTCAAGAATATTGAAGTTGCTGCCTCCTGAACAACATTTTGGTGGGTAACATAAAGAACTTTATGTCTTCTAAATACTTTCAAATATATTTATCACAGGAAATCTGGTTTCTCAGCAAGCTGAGCATGGGTAAAGCAGACTGTTGAGGACAGGCAGTTTTAGGTGGTTCCATTTCATGGCACTTCTCTCTTTTGTTGACAGAGAGAGGATTCTGTTTCTGAAGTAACAGTGGAAGATTCTGGTGAAAGCTTGGAAGATCTCATGGCCAAGATGAAGAATATGTAGACAGTGGGCTGGCTTCTGTCTGTTTCTGTGCTTATGCTATTCTCTTGGAATTAAACAATCAGAACTAATAAACCGTAGCGCCACCTCCGCTGGCATGTGCGCTTTCACTGAGTTGCTATGCTGTATGGAGCACTAGTGCTTTCCTTGTGCTTCCCTTACAACCTAATCAGTACTGCAACTCCAGAAAGGAGAGGAGCGGACCATCCCATTCCATAAGTTCATGCTGTGGCCTGCGGCCCTGGACGATAAATAGCACAAGTGGAGGATGGACTGTGTAGCCTGGTGGCTGTGGCTGACAAGTGTCTGAGTAAATGGCTTCCTACTGGACAGTTACCCATAAGGAGTGACTTTAAACAGCCTATAGAATAAAAACATCCCTCAGATGATTCTGGATGAAATAGAAGCAGAGTGTCTTCATTGGTAGTGTATAAACCCATGGGTTGAATATTTAAGACAAAGCATAGATGAAAGCAAGCTATTTTCATGGCAGACAGAATTACGTTCAGGAAACATTGGTTATCCTCAACTTTGATCCATGAAGGAAAGGCATTGCTCTCTGTAGCAGAAGTGTTTGGAGTCACCATGTTACTGAAGAACAGGCATGAGAGCACCGTCCATACTATGTGCATCACAGAGGGTTCCTCAATACTTGATTCCATAAATACTGAGATACTAGCATGGCTCGTCTGAGTGGTGGGCAAAAGAAAGAACTCAAAACTGCCTCTGCAGAGGTGGACAGGTATTTATTCCCTGCAAGGGTTCCATTTCCCAACTGTGACCACTTCAACTGTATACCGATGCCTGATGTGAACTATTGGTGGTCTAACCTTGAAGATACGAAATGTATCACTATGACTGTCTAAGTTATATGTATTGGGAAATGTCAGCAGAAGTTAAAAGTGCCATTCTCACTTGTAAAATAAAGTTGTAAAGACCAACTCCAGACACGTTCAATGCACTTGCTTTGAGATTCTAGTATTACATGTGATTTTTATATTTATGATGAAGTTGAATGTTTCTAGCTTTGAAACTTAACATTTATGTTGCCTTGATAATTTTTTTACAAAGTTTTAACAGAACTTAAGCATACTGGATTGGAGAATAACTTAAGTCACTAGACATGTTGTAAATTTTTTCTAGAATACTTTAGAATTACTGGTCCATCAATTTTCTAAGGTTTAACCAAGCGTTGAACTTTCAGGTGTTAAGGCGTTAACACATAGGATCTATCATCTTCTAAAGATCTGTTTTCTATACCAAATTCTAATGTCTCTCTCTTACCTAGTAGTTTCATTAGAAACTACTGGATTATCTTAAGCAAGAAAGCAAACAAAACCAAGCAGGCAGCAGGCACCTGTGATCCAATAGTGTTCTCCCTGTAGTCTGCAGCCACAGAGACGGAGGGCCAGCAGGCAGTGGATGAGAATTCTCACATGGAGGTTCTAGAAGTTCGGCCGGATTTGTAAACACTATGGATCCAAACAAAGGCAAGCAGTCCCAACACCAACTTAAGCGACTCTAGAGTCTGGAGTCCAGATGGTAGTGAAGCCAATCACTTCTGTTTCTTACTGCTAGCTGTAAGATCTGTGTGGCTCTGATCAGATCTTTGGGTTTTCTTCTCATTCTCCCTGGATACCCACAAATGTAGACCCGTAGGAAAAGGCAATGACTTTATGTCAGAGAATCTTTGACCTCCTCAGATGACAATTTGGTTTGTCGTAATTCCCCTTTTGTATAGTACTGAAGACAAGTTAGAGCAAAATACGGTTCCTGCCAGTTGTTTATTATTAAGAGACTTGTCTGGAAAAGACCATTTTGCTGTGTGTGGGGGGAGGTGTATGTTAACATGAACACAATCTGAGAATCACATCTATGAACCAAGTATCTGTTAATGTGAGCATATCATACTGCTTGAGAATCACACATCTACGTACAAATGTCTGTTGCAGTTGCTCCTAGCATTCCCATGAAGGCAGAGGACACACTGTTAGTGCAATAAGTGGATAAAATAAGGATTTTATTATATACTAAATTTGGATATATATTTAGAGAAAAAAGAAATATATAATTTAGTGACCACCTCAGTTATGATTTGTACCCTAAAGTCATTAGATAACATTGCAGTTTCTAAAATATTTTGTATAATTCTCAAATCTAAGTTTTAGAAGAACAAAGAATAAATATGCTTATTTGAAGGTAAGAGTATTGGTCACAAATTATTTCTTAAAGTTTTTTTTTAAAGGTGGTTAACTTAATACTATACTTTTAGTGTATTAAATTAGTCATGAGACAGATTTTAAGCTTTGACATAATAGTTGTAAAAATCAATGTCTAATATGCTCATGAATTCTGTTATTTGTACCTTTCAGAGGGGGCAAACCCCAAAGACAGGTTATGGTCATACTTTAGCTTTTCATTTCCTCTGAGTCTCCCCCAAAAGGTGGAAGAAGAAAGCTTATTTTATCATGTCCTGTCTAATTTAACTTACCATAGTAGTGTGTAGACTTCAGCAATGCTTCCCAAACTCAAAGCTTTGGCAGGAGCGACCTGGCCACCTAGCTCTCGGGCTGCCTCTGAGCGGGCTCAGAGAGGGCCTCAAAGTCTGAACTGTAAGTAAGTTCTGGCTGGTGATGACACTGGTTTCTGAAACCCCAGGAGTTGGGTGACACTGGGCACACCCTGAGGTAACTAGAGTTCTTCAAGTTGAACAAACTATTGAGTAAACTTGGCCAATATTCAAGTCTGCTGAAATATGTTCAGTGTTTATTCTTAAATAATTATGCAAAATAGCCCTCTAGTACAGAGTGCAAAACCGAGAACTTGGAATTGCACTTTTATTTGAAAACAAATACATTTTTTATGCCTGTCATTTTTACAATAGTACATACTGAGATCTTAAAAGATTTAAAATTGTTGAAAATTTTTCTATAAATATACAAATAAAAACAATACCTAAAATGTGGCAACATTTATAAAGTCTATAAAAATATTTAATTTCCAGTATAAAAACAACTAACTGAGGTAAAGCAAGATTGATTTGAACCATTTACAGAAGAAATGGATTTGTCATGGCTTTTTGTGTACGCATGTGCTGAGGACTGAACCCAGGGTCCGATGTCTACTACTGCTGTGGCTTCAGCTCTACTTTTTAACTTTGTGTCACGGTCTCACTAGGGTGCCTAGGCTGGTCTTGAACTCACCCCATACTCTAAGCTAGTACTGACCTTGAGAATCTCCTGCCTCAGTCCATGAGTAGCTGGATTTTCAGACCTGTACCACAATAAGAGATCAGGATGGTAAAGAACCTGACATTTGTGGTTGCATGGATGCCATCAGACACTGCAGTACAGCACGGTGATAAACTTCCTGGAGACAGCACAGAAAGCAGAGGCTAAGTCAGCTTAGGGAAAAGGAAGGCTCAAAAGCAGAGCCAGCTGTGGTAGTATGTACCTGTGGTCCCAGCCTCAGGAGGCTGAGGAGGGATGATCAAGAGTTCATGGTCGTCCTGAGCTACAGAGATTCACAACAGGGTAAGAGGCTGGAGAGATAGCTCAGATGGTGAAGTGTCTGCCATGTAAGCATAAGGACCAGAATTCAAGCCCCAGAACCCACTTTAGAGAGCTGGGAGTAGAAATGGAAGCTTGTAATCCTGTCTCAGGAGGTGGAGGCAGGAGAATAGGTCACTAGGATGCTGGACAGGCAGTCAGTCTAGTTAAATGAGCACCAGGCCACTGAGACCCTGTCTCAAAAAGAAAGAGAAAAAAAAGTCAAGGTGGACAGCACCTGAGGAATGATACCCAAGGCTGACCTCTGACCTCCACAAGTTCATGCATGTGTGTGTACACATCCTCACACACAAATCCAGAAAAAGAAAAAAGAATTCCTATCTAGTTCGTTTCACTGAAGACTGTTCAGAGTTTTCATAAACATCCCCTTAGCCCTAGGAAGTTCTTTGAGGTAGAGAACTGGCTCAGAGGCCTGCTAGGAATCGATGAACGGCAGGTTGCTCTTGAGGGAGAAAAAGGACGGTGGATTTCTTAAACCATGGGATCCTGCCAGCTCTTGTTGCAGAGACCAAGCCATTCCTCACGCCATTGAGTGCTGATGTCTTCATCCTGGATCTCATCCCATAGGAAACAGGTTCTTTAATCAATTTAAACTTGACACAAGAATTCAGCGTAATCCAATACAACTTCATACAATACCAGTTAAATAACACTGCCTTATGTTGGAAGAAATGATTTTCTATAAAAAACATTAAGTTTTTGAGTTACAATGTTCCAGATGTTTAGTTGTTTTAGCCTGAAGTGTTCTGGCAAAGAACTGACAGTTAGCTTTGTCCTTGGGGAAGGAAAACGTTAGGAGAATGAGTTGTTTTAAAGAGACATGTGTCTCCACTTGATGACTGTCTTGAAGGAGCTTTTCCACCCAAAAGTGATGTCTCTGCTTCTTTTATTTCCATCGCCCTTTTGTACAGTTCAGCAGCCTTTTCAAAATTCCCTTCTTCATAGCTTTGAGAGGAAAAAACATGAGAGATGTTCTGCTGTTAACAAGAAGCTCTTGTTTCTAAGTAGCCATCCAAGGTACAGAAAAACAAGTTGCAACTAATTTGCCATTTCCACTGCACTCCTTTCTTTCTCCTCTAGTATATCCACTCAGGTAGACCAGTTAGCCAGAGTTCCCAAACTCCTCTATCTGTACTGTGGAACTTTTTGTCTCTCATGTGTGCACCATTAAAACCATGTTGTCATGGGTTTGGTAACAATGCTGTGTTGTTATCACCTGCATTCTGAGATGAACACACAGGAGTGAGCAAAACTCAACACACACCCAACTCGTCAGCTCTGAGGTTAGTAGGTAACCCTATCACCCCATAGGGTAAGTGCTGGTATAAGCCATCTTCACAATACACACCTCCAAAAAGTAAGCCTGCCTTCTCTCTGCTTCTGAATACCACTTGAGTATCCAAAGCTACACAAGACCAAAACAACTGCCCTCACTCCAAGGAAGACTGTTTTCAGGGATAAATATTTCATGCTGTTCTGTGTGGAGTCAAAGCTATCACATTTTGGGATAGATGAGAAAAGTTCTTACCTGAGCACAGCTAAATTTTTTAATGTTTCTCCAACTCGAGGATGCATCCGCCCCAAGCTATCTTCATAAATCTTTAATGCTCTTTCATATAGTGGCAGGGCTTCACTGTGCTTTTTCTTAATAAAAAAAAAAAAAAAGTAACAGTGCTCACTTAACATACAGTGTTTCTAAAATTAATATATTCTATACTGTTCTGACCTACTTTGGTAAGCACTTTGAAAACCTTAATATCCTTCTAAGAGATGCAAGGAAACATTATTTTATGGATAATTATAATGGGAGAAGCAAAAATAATAGAACATAAAAACTCTTAACTTTTAGACACAGTTCAGTAACAGTCTGACTCGATTCTATAATATAAGCACAAGCCTGCTTACTGCCTGGTGGGTACCCACACAGATGCTCTGAGACCAGCCTGATAACAGATATAAATAGATGACAGAGGTCTCAGAAGGTGGAAAGCAAACCTAGTTTGAACTCAGCAGTCAGCTGGTCTTCTACACTCAGAAAGGAACCAGCTTATAAATCTAACTTTAACAATGTTTGAAATATCTAAAAAGGAAGCATTAGCTGGTAAATAGCATTATATTTTCTTTACTATGCCATTAACTCACATATATCCATATATATAATACATATAAGATATATGATGTAGTAGATATTATATATAGAATTATATATGCATATATATTACATTCAGATCATTCCTTTGTAAACAGTTGAAAGGTAGATACTTACCATCTGGCTATGAAGGACTGCCAAGTTTACCAAGGCAGTAGCTACACTGGGGTGCTTTGGGCCAAAGGATTTCTGCCGAATTTCAACAGCCAATTCATACAGAGGTACAGCTTTGTCAACTCTTCCCTTAAAAACAAAAGCAAAATCTAACAAAATATTAAAGCAATAAATGGTCTCTGACCAGAGCTTCCTATAGAAACAAAGTATATTAAAGTTGCAGAATCATTTTCTATAGCTGGTCATGCCTATAGGCAACTGAAAATCCAATATGATACTTAAATGAAGCTGTTGGGAACACAGAGATTATCTGATAATTTGAACTTTATTTACTCATACGGTATTTCCAGTAAAAGAAAAGTCCAGTTGTAAAGGTCTTGTTCTTAACTCAAGGAGGCTTCCGAATAAATTCATGTCCCACCAACTGCCAAGTCCCCTGGGGGGAGGAGGGTTCCCTCATGATGTCTTTTAACTGAGAAGCTGGCCTGAAAGAACAGCATGTTCCCTTCTTATACATGACCTTCAGTTTTGTTCTGAACAGATAGAACAGTCCAAACTTTACTCCCATGGCAAAGAGCTGATATTTAATTGTAGACAAAGTAAGAGAAGAGTGGAATAAAATGTCAATTTTATAAAACAAACAAACAAACAAACAAGTTACTTTCCACAGCCCTGGCCACTGGGTGATTTGGTGTGTTTGGTTAACAGCAAGTAAAATACGGGGAATTTGAAAATTCCTGAGATACTATATAAACAAGATCTCATTCGTAATGTTGATAAAATGTTGTATTTGAATGAAACTCATTTGCAGTGTTGATGCTGAATTTGTGTAGGGCCATGAGAGGGGTCTTGGCTTTTGGTAGAAGCACTGGCTGAAAGTAGTCTGGAGACCCTGCAAGGGACTGGCATTCATTCCACCTTGCTCCCAGAATCCAGGCTCCTAACACATGTAATGGAATGCCATTAACCTGCTGCTGTTCAGTAGGGCAATACAGCTCTTCCCTAGAGGGCATGACTACAGGCCTCAGCCTCAAGAGATTTACATACTAATGAGATACCTGAAGGCCAGAGGACGTAGCCAATTAAGCATTCTTCTCCAGACCCTACCCCTTTCTCCGTCCCTATTTAACTCAGGTCTGCCCTGAGTTTCATGGGGGTGCACATCCAGATTCAACCATCATTTATCATGCCAATAAAGCTGTTTTGGAAACCCAAGGACTTTCTCTCGTGTCATTGGGACCACACCGTGAGGAACTGTGAAGGCCTTTAATGACTCTCTGTAGCCACGGCCGCAGTGCCTAACTTCCCGCCCGGAGGAACTTTCTGCATTTCCAGCCACACTACCCACAGATTTGTAGTTGAAATGTATTTTCAGAAAACCAAATCAGTATCTTAATTGAGTTAAGTCTGAAACAATAGATACCTTCATGTTCTCATTTGTTAGAAATTAAATACTTTATTTTAAAAAGCTCACCTGTAATATCCTCCCATGAGACAACAAACTAACCGGCTGGCAGCAGTCCTGGCCTCTCCTGTACATGTACATTATGAAGCACGCAGACACACACGGTGAAGTGTACTCACGGTTTTCTTATACAGGATTGCGAGATGCTTCACCGTGTAGGCCAGGGAAGGGTGGTCAGGAGCCAGTGCTCGTCTGCGGATATCCAGGGCTCGCTCGTACAGCTCTTCCGCTTTCTCATACTGCTTCTTCTCATTGCAGAGAGCTGCCAAGTTATTCAGGGACTGTGCGCAGTCTGGATGATCTGGCCCCAGAACCCGCTCCCTCATTTCCAAGGAACGCTTTAGAAACTGCTCTGCTGTCCTAGGAACAAAACCCCCAAATGCCTTAAGCAATTTGTTCTCTAGAAGTCAGAGTCCTAAGCCCTTAGTGATGTGGAGAACAGAAACAGTTTTATTCCTAGACACACTGAAATGAAGGATTCAGCCCAAATCCACCCCTCCTCCTTACCCCACCCTTCCCTTCCTTTGCTTCCCATGAGACATCTGCGTAATCGCTCAGTTCTCAACTCCATTTCTCCTACATTTTTGGAAACAGCCTTCCAAGGCCTTTCCAGTGGTCAGACTGTAGGCATTCGCTCTCTTTCCCTTAGGAGTCACTACCAAGTAACTGTTGGTAAAAGGAACTTAGGGGAAGCAGATGAAAAAGGTGTTGCATTTTTCTGAGACCTAAATGCACTTGTTTTCTAGACATCGGGAATGTAGATGTGATGTCTTTTCTAAGTAAACCAAAGGGTGAAAGCAGCTGACCCCCGCCAATTCTACTAGCTCCTCGCTGGTCTGAAGTTGCTTCTGTGGGTCTCATGTATAATGCCCACAATGACTCACTCGCTTTCTGTAACCATGAAGCCGTGCTAGGGAAGCTGCCGAGTAACGCTTAGCTTCAGAAGCAACGCGGAAAGGAAATGGTTACACAACATTAAATGTGTGAATGTTCATAACCCAAACAAAATAGGGAATTGGCAAAGGTTCCCCCCTCCCCCACAAACCCTGGACTTGACAGACAGGTAAAACAGCTTCCCACCAAAGAGGCATAGTGGATATTTAATATGAATCTCATTATAAGCCATGATACTCACTCGAGATTGTTTTGAAGGTAGTAGAGGACACCCAGTTCATTGAGGGTGCGGGCATTCTCAGGCTTGTCCTTGCCCAAGGTGAGCTCTTCCAGCTGCAGAGCCCGCCTGCGTAATAAGGCAAACCCGTACTGCAATAACAGAAACACAAGCCCTGAGTGCCAGCCTCGACTGGAGGCATATACTCTTGTCTTGACAAAAGGCTTTCTCTTTAATCTAGATAGCAGTTATTTTAAGTAACATACTGTCGATTTATGAGGGGCATGTGTGTTTATTTCTAAATGGAACCATATTCACAAATTCATTAAGCACTATCTTGTGAAAACCGATCATGATGTATTTTAGCAATGGTATATGTCAAAGGACTTCAAAAAAGACTAGGACCTAGCTCACTGATCTTTAACTCCAGCTGCACTCATACACATCAGGTCCTTCTGTATAGAGCAACTTATATTTATTGTTTTATAACCATGCATGCTTGCACACAGGTGCATGTGGAAGCCAGAGGGCACCTTCTGGTGTTGAACCTCAGTTGCTGCCCACTTTATTTTTACAATGGTGTCATTCACTGGGACCTGGGGGTCACTAATGAGGCTAGGAAAGTCACAGAGACCCCAGAGTTTGTACTTCCCCAGTGCTGGGATTGTAAGTGTGTCAGCATGGTGGCCTTTTCTATTTATTTATTTATTTATTTATTTATTTATTTATTTATTTATTTATTTAATGTGGAGGCTGGGAATCTAATTCAGACCCTCACGGTTGTGCAGCAGGCACTATATCAACTGACCATCTCAGTCCCATGGGTCCCCATAGCCAAACATGCTATATTTAGGTTTTTATCAGCAACTTAGGAACATTTGAAATGTTTGCTTGAGGGAAACAGTTCTTCCCCACCCGAATCTCATAGAAGATGTTATTAAACTTCTATGTCCTTTCCTAACTCTTCACAAAGACTCACAGTAGCCCGAAACAAGGTCTTCCAGAGTGTACCTTCAGCTGAGCTTTGTAACTCAAAAGCCCTCTGGGCTGACATGCTCTTCAATACCTCTCTCAAACTGCAATTATAAATAAAAGGAAGATGCCAACCAGTGCCTTTCTAGAAGTCGCTTAAAGCCTGAAGCGCTCCTGTGCAAGGTTTATGTGCTCATGATATTCAGACCTCATCTTCCCCTCAGGGTCAAGGGGCAACAGGAACGAACGGGCTCTCATTACCAGGTTGCCTTTTCTCCTTGTGGCTTGCTGACGAATTATAACTGATTTTTTCCTAAAATGTTCAGCTTGTTCATACCTTCAAAAAAAATGAGAGAAAAAGAGGGTAGGAAGAGGGAAAGTGGAGGGGAGGGGGAGGGAGAAAGAGAGAGAGAGAGAGAGAGAGAGAGAGAGAGAGAGAGAGAGAGAATGAATGGTCATGATTCAAGGGGCTACAAACACTGACACAGTGGTTCTGACTATCAAATACAACAGGAGGCTGGAGTGGCTCATGGAGCTCAAAGTGTCTGAGGAAACCCACACAGCTCTCTATAATGCTCACATTTAATTGTTTTAAACCGATTTCCTGCAGTCAGAGTCTCTAGCAGTCTAACTCAATGAACACCCCAATGTTTAGCTTGCAGTGGGCACCTTTTATCTGGACAGGCTAATTTTTGGTTAGCCATAAATGCAAAAATCTAGGCAAAACTAGTGTGAACCAGTACTTACAGAAGTTAAAAAGAAAAACTTTCAGGGAGTCTTCCTAACGGTAGAGGAAGAGAGAATTTCTGAGCGTGCAAGAGATGCCACTTAGTAGGTGCCCAGTAAGTGTGAAAGCTTTAAAAAGTGTGTTGTCTTCCTCATCTGGTATCAGGGACCACACCCAGGGCCATACACACGCTAGGCAAGTGCCCTGTTGCTGAGGTGTGCCCTCGCTTTGAAAGCCTTTTTACTGTACTCTGGATCAGCCAGTGTTTCCTACAAATGGTGTGTTGATATTTTAGGCTTCGTGGTTTGTGTCAAAACTAAGAAAACCTTGAAGCAGAGGCGACCATAGACAATATGCAAATAGAGAACATGGCTGGGAACCAGTAAAACCTTGTTGCCAAACCGGACTCGGCCACTAAGAATGGCTCGCTGTTCCTGTAGTAGTAACGTGTTCAGCGTTACAGTGATGAAGCCTGGTGGAAGAGCTCAAACTACATCACCTCAAAGCTCATGCTCCATCCCTCATGCATCTTCAATGAAAAAAAAAAAAAAAAACCTGGGAATTTTAATTTTCTTTGTGTATCCCATGAAGGAAGACCGGGAAATACCTTCTGACTGTGATGCGGAGGATTAGGAAAATAAACAGCCGCAAAGCAAAGCCTCCCATTCCTTCCATACATTAGAAACAGCCACTCGCTTCGTGAGATCCGAGGGTGAGTCCATCTAAGACTTACTTATTTTGCTTGTGGTACAAAGTCGCGAGCGCCTCAAGTTCCCGCGCAGCGAGCGGATGGTCTGCACCGTAAGCGTTTTCTGAGATCTCCAAGGCCTGTTTATACAGCTGCTCCGCCTCGCCGAACTTCTTCCACTGCACGTATACACCGGCCAGTTGGTGGAGGGACTGGGCTACCCTCGGGTGATCAGGATCTAAGGCTGTCTCCCGAATTTCTAGGGACCTCTGCAAAGGCACCACGGCCTGGGAACAAAGGCGCGAGAGAGGCTGATCAAAAGCAGCAACACCACAGATCTCAGCGCCCACAAACCTCCTGTCCTGGGAGGAGAGACGCGTAAGCATGGGGAGCCATCCTGCCTTTGGGTCCACTGAGGATACCTGACTGAGAAGTCCCAGGTCCTTCAGAAACCGGCCGAGGGTTTCATATAGGTCGGCGAGGCACAGCATGTTCTCCTTGCCTTCGCAGTTCTCATACTGCTTCAGTGACTCAAAGTACTCGGTCGCCATGGCACCTTTGTCTTTGCCAACAAACTGCCAGTAACTCAGCAACTCGGCGAAGTGTCCTCTGTTCCAACAGACAAGGTCAGCTTGATGGAAAACATACTTTAAAACTCTCAGTAAATGAAAATGCTGGAATTCCTTCCTACAGAGCCGTAGGCAGTTTATGCAGAGGCAAGTATTGCTCAGGGACAGTGAGGCCGGGCTTGCACTGCCATCCATCCCACTGCTCCTGGCTGGGGTGTCTGCAGCAGGCTGCCTGACCTCTCACCTCTCACCACTGTCTGTACAGAAGGGGTTACCAGCGCAACCTGCTGCTGTCTGAGTGCACAGCGCTCGGGAAGGCCTTTGCAATGCTGGCCGCTGTGGCTAAGCTCTTGCTTCGTCCCTGGTGCCTACTCACTGGAATCCCTGGTAGGCATTTTCATGCTCAAGTTAGCTTAGCTCACCTCCAAATCATTTTAAATGATGGGAATGAAGTAGCAGAAACTAGCGAAACAGGTTAGCTCCTATAGCATATCCACCTCGTGATTGCCCCGAGGAACTGGAGGGAAATGGAACCGTGTTCATTTACAGGTGATGTTTGCAGGAGGGTGAGAGAGATGCCACGCCAAAAGGCCAAATGTGAATCCACACGACTCATAGGCAGCTTACATGGGTCCAACAATGAAATCTGTGAGCGTGTGCTCTGGGGCAAATCAAATTATAGACTATTTTTAAATTTCTAAGTGAGGCAGAAAACAAACAAAAAATTCTTCCTGAGGCTTAGTAGGTGAGAAGTTGGGGGGAAAAAAAAGGCAGTTATGCCATCAACAAATTCAAATGTATCTAAAGAGGCAACAGAAGTAACATTGTAGAACAATGTTTACATTGACATTGAACTGGGTCAGATTCCACTGGGAACCCAGAATCTGGTTAGAAGTGACACTTGGGAGAGACCTGGCAGCCTGGAGAAGCTGAGGTTAGGAGTAATTTATCTGCACGATTTAAAACCTGCTTAACTGTAAGAATAAGCTATAATATTGCCCTGGGATCATTCTAGCTGATTTTTGAAAAGCAGCAATATACTTTCCCCCTGGACAAAGAAGATCTCATGACAATTTATAAACTGTCATGGAATTCACCCCCCCCCCCCGTTTATATTTCAGGTGCTACTGAAACTACTCTGATTTTAAAGTTTAAAACAATTCCATTTTGCCAGTGTTGTTAGGTAAAACAGCTAGCTGTTTAAATCTGTCCCTCCATGGAGAGAATGATCTAGAAGAGGCTGCAGACCTTTTGTAAAGGTTCTGAGACACGAAGAGGTTGAGGAGGCAGCTGTGCAGCCTTGGTTTGCTTCCCTGCTGCTGGAAGAGCCACGGGAGTTCATCTGCGATTCTCCAGGTCACTCTGTCCTGACTGCGAGAGGGAGGAGACCACACAGTGTGACCTTTGGCAACAGAGGCCTCCGATGGCTTCAGGAGACCACTGGAGGGAGACAAACACACTTAACCACTGTTTCTGACTCTAGTATAATCCAAAGCCGAGAAAGCTAGGCCAGTACCAGAAACATTTACATCCTCGCTGAGATAAGCCCCTGATACTTTAGACCAGACTCTTCCCAGGCTGATATGAGGAAGGAGATAGAACGTTGAAACATTGAAAGGCTTACGAGAGTGAAAGTCCCAGAATATTAAAGATGTTTTCCTAAGTGAAGGAAAAAAAAAGAAAAAAAAACCACAAACAAACAAACAAACAAACAAACAAAAACAAAAACAACAACCCCCAAAACAACCTTCAAAGGACCTGAATATACATACACAGAGATATGTGTGTGTCACAGAGATGTGTGTGTGTCTGAGAGAGCAAATGCACATGTGATATATTTTTTAAATTATTACATAGAATATAAATAAAGACAATAAATTGATCAATGTCATCTAAAGTGTCTTCTTTATCATAATAACAAAAGATTTCCATAAAATGGTATTTTGTTCTTGATATTAATATGGGATAAGGAAAGGATAAATTTCTTCAGGTAATAATTATGATCTTACTTTTTTTTCAGTACGTGGGATTGCATCTACAATTTGGCATATGCTATGCAGGCACTGGGCTACCTTCCCTGCTTGTATCTATCTATCTATCCATCCATCCATTCATCCATCTGTCCATCCGTCTGTCTATCTATCTATCTATCTATCTATCTATCTATCTATCTATCTATCATCTATCTATCTATCTAATGTTGAAATAGGGAAGATCTCTTTAAGCTTTGTAGGTTAGCCTTGAACTCACTCAGTAGCCCAGACAGATTTTAACTTGCAATCCTCCTGCCTCAGTCTGCCTAGTAACTGGTATCACAGGCATGTGCCACCTGACCTGGAAATTTACACTTCAACATATAAGCAAAGGAAAAGAAACAAGAACATAAAGGCAGGGTGTGTAGCAGAACAGGGGGGCACTGCTGATACCTGAGCTGTGAGGTAAAATAGTTAATTAGCTTTTGCCTATATGAAGAAACGAGGGCGGGGTCCTCCATGTACTCCAGCCTCACTGTTTCCCAGGCCTGGGAGAGGAAGAAAAGAATACAGATTCTATTAACTCACTATACATCTGACAGTGAATTTGCAAAAAGCACCGTATAATTCTTACATTTCTATAGTTATATAGTAGCAACAGCCCTACAGTGTTTTAAAATTTAAGATAAACTGATGTGATAAGTTTAGCTTAAGTGTGTTGAAAAGGTAACTCAAAAGAGCAAATTATATCCAAGTCGTATGTGACAGAGGGGCATGGCTGTGAAGTGACAAGCATTCAACAGTGACAGGTAGGATGCTGTGTTCTTGGGTGAGAGAATTCACACACAACTCAGTCATGGCGCTACATGAGACAGGGATTCTATTAGCCAGTCCTTTCTGAAGATTTACAAGGATGAGGCACATGGCAAGTCTGACACCTTCAAGGGCCATCCCCAGTCTCTTCACTTCCCTGGGACAACTTAGAATTCACCCAGCACTGGGCAGACCACTCCTGGACCAGGGAGAGTGGCCATAAAAAAGGCTGACTCTCATCTTGTTTGCATTCCCAGGAGGAAATTCCCTTTTTGATTTTGCTTCATATGTGTTGTGAATGGATTTAAAAAAAAAAAAAACAACAACATTATATGTGTAACATGTAACAGGACAGATAATCTCTTAATTTTTGTTTCTTTTGAGTTTTTGAGACTGGCTTCTTGCTATGTAGCCTAGGATGGCCGCAGATTCACTAAGGTCCTACCTCAGCCTCCCAGTACTGTAGGCAGGTGCCACCTGCACCTAGCTCCTCTTAATAACTCTTGTGGGTTTTGAGACATGCTCTCATACAGCCCAGGCTAGACTAGATAGCAGAGGCCAGTATTGACCTCCTGATCCTCCTGCCTCTACCTGCCAGGTACTGGGATAATGGTAGATCTGTGTCACTGAGCCTGGCTCCTTTTATTAAAGCGGAATCACACACTATTGTTAATTATAGAGACAACATGTTACGGCAGATCCTCAGAACTAAAGCATCTTGGTTACTAGCTGCTGCACGAAGGCACTCCCCATGCTTAGTGCTGGACAGGTTTCACATGCAATTTAAAGTCATTCCAAATAAATCGTAATGGCAAACTTTAGGTTTTGAGGTTAACATCTGAAATGTTTAAAATAACAGAGTGTAATATAGCATGGAATGCTACAGTGATACTTATACGTTAAAACAAAACAAAAAAAACCCCTTTTGATTAAAAAGACACTTGAAATAACATTTACCTGTAGATGGTGAAGCCTGAGCAGGCCACAGCTGTAAGTCAGCAGATGCATTTTGTGTAGACTGTGAATGATGGGGCTCAAAGAGCCCCAGGACATCTCTGGATACATCTCCATGAGCTCCGACTCACTCACGCCATTGTGACTAACATTGATGAGGCAGAGAATCTAGCAGGAGAACAGAGCACACAGGGACCACAGGCTACTTCAGAGACCACGCCCAAGGATTTCTGAAACTCTTTAACCCTTTTAATACTTATTGAGGTTTTACCCAGACTTTGCCTCAAGAAAAGAAAGTAGAAAAGCAACTGAGGAAGACATCCTGATGCCAGCTTCTGACCTTCACACATGTACACACCTGCAGGTACATTCCTCATATATAATCCTGTATATGCACGCAGATATCATATACACGGCAACTCGTGTGAACACACACACACACACACACACACACCCCTTAGCCAAAACACAAGGGAAAAAGGACAACTTTGCTCAACAAAATAGCAAAGCTTTTTATTCGCCTTAAAGTTCTAAGACAAGTTATCAATGGGAAAGAAGAAAAAGAAAAATGAAAAACGAAAAAGATCCCTGTGGGTTCAGGGCACTTCACCTGTGTCATCCACTCTTTATCCCTGTCACTTGGCATGGACTCCCGGACATGGTGGAGAACGAGTCTGTACAGTGACACCGTATCCTGACACTGCAGGCACCGACGAAGGGTTTCAGCTAAGCGGCCCGCTCTCCCGGCACTGTGGGAATTGAGAACAGGCTGAATTTCATGCAGATTGCCAATGTCTGTGAAGAATCTAGAGCACACAAAACAATGACCTCTATTTTTTGTGCTACAACTCATAATGGGAATTCAATAAAAATACAGAAAGATGATAGTATTCTGAGGCTGCTGGAGCAATTTGGCTTATTTTATTATATCATTTAATTCATTTCAATAGACACGTGCTGACAGTTAATTTATGTCAAGCAATTAGTGTTCACTGTGGATTATAAAAACAAGTAAGGGTTGGCTCTTAGCTTCTAGCATGCCACTTTCTGCAGGATACAGGGAATAACAAGGAGTACTCTTAGCCATTCATACCAAAATTGTACAGAGCCAGGATTTTGAGAACACCAGGGTAAACTAAAGAAATTCGGAAAACAAGCCAGGGCTGGTAGTTCAAGTGTGTAACCCTAGCTATTGGGGTGGAGGTGGGGGCAAAGCAGGGACATTCCAAGTTTAAGACTTGCCTAGGGTACAGAGTGAGCTCAGCCCCACAACTTAGTGAGAAACCACCTCAGAGGTGTGATGTTCGCCAGGCATGCACAGCACTACAGGCTCAGGCCTATGTACAGCAAAATAAATAAACTGGGTACATGCAGATGACATACATGCACACTCACAGACATCACACAAGAACAGGGGACACAGCTTAGCAGCAGAACGCTCACCGTTGCCTAGCCTTGGGTCCAATCTTTAGCAAAAAGACCAAACCAAACATACAATATAACAACTCCACTGCACAAAAGTGTCTTTTTAAAATATAGAAATGGTCCATAGTCCCTAAGATAAATTCTTATAAAAACTTGATATAAAAAAAAAAACAAATAGTCCAATTTAAAAAAATGAGGTACAGATCTAAACAGAGAAGTCTCAGTAGAGGAAACTCAAATGGCTGAGAAACACTTAAAGAAATGTTCAACGTCCTGTCCTTAGACATCAGAGAGACACAAATCAAAACTACTTCGAGTCTATTATAAACCTGTCAGAATGACTAAAATAAAAACACAAGTTACAGCTCACGCTGGTGAGGATGTGGAGCAACGGGAACACTCCTCCATTGCTGGTGGGAGTGCACCCTTGTACAACCACTATGGAAATCAGTATGGCAGCTCCTCAGAAAGATGAGAATCAATCCAGCTATGTCACTCACTCTTGGGCATATCCGCAAAGGACACTTCACCCTACCACAAGGATACTTGCTCAACAGTGTCCATTGCTGCTCTATTCAGAATAGCCAGAAACTGGACACCTAAATGTCCCTCAACAGAAGAATGGATTTTTGAAAAAATCCAGTTACACAATGGAGTATTATTCAGCTCTTAAAAAAAAATGACATCATGAAAATTTCAGGCAAATGGATGGATCTAGAAAAACAAATTTTGAGTAAGGTAATTCAGAAAGATAAATATGGTCTGTATGCACTTCCATCTGGATATTAGCCATTAAATAAATGATAACCAAGCTACAATCCATAGACCCAGAGAGGTTAGACATAGAAGAAGGGACTAGGGAGGATACATGGATCTCCCTGGGAGAGGAAAATAGAATAGATTTTATGGGTGGGCTGGAGCGTGAGGGTGAGGGTGGGGGATGGATGAAAATGGGAGGATCAGGTGGGAGGGGGAGAAGGAATTGAGGGAGGGAATGATGGAGAGGCAGGTAGAACTGAAGGGCATCCGAGTGGTGGTATGGAACCTAGCACAGTGTAAACTTCCTATAATATATGAAGGTGACCTCAATGAAGTCTCCAAATAATGAGGGAGATAGAACCCATACTGGCCATCTCTTGTCACCAAACAAAGCCTCCAATGCCAGGATTCATCCAATTGAGCTGTTGGCCAAAAGGGTTCCATGGAAATCCCCAAACAACCAAGGCTTTTGCCAAGATAATAGGTTGCTCTCTACTGTCAGCAAGACCCCATTTGCTAAAGACAACACTCACATAACTCATTGAACAGGGAGAGGTCGAGCTGGTGCCTACACAGAACCCTCATTCCCATGTTGTAGCGTTTATGACATGGAAAGGTACTCTGACAGCTACCAAAAGAGAAAAGTAAACACCACCTTAACCACAAACCCTTTGATTGCTGATCTGTCCTGCCTGAAAAAATATGCCATGGTAATAGTGGCATAAACCTTGAGGGAGTAACCAACCAATGTCTGCTTTGACGTAAGGCCTGCTCCGTGAGATGAAAGTCAGACCTGACACTGCTTGGGTGATCAAGAACCAGAGTGGAGATAGTCCGGAGACCTAGGGTAAAACGTAACAGTAAAATGACTCCCAGTGATATTTTGCTATTCTCATAGATTGGTGCCTTACTCAGTCATCATCAGAGAGGTTTCTTCCTGAGGCAGACAGGAACAAATACAGAGACCCACAGCCAGACATTACACACAGAGAGTTCTTGAGACACACCGCTCTAAACTAAGTGTCTCCATCAAGTTCTTCCCCTCAGAGCTCAGGGAACCCCATGAAAGAAAAGGTAGAAGGAGTGGGGGAGTCAGAAGGGATGGAGGACACTAGGAGAACATGAACCCCTAAAACAACTAAGCAAAGGTCATATGAACTTGGAGACAGAGGTAACAGCAGACATCCAGCCCCAGGGCCAGCATCAGTCTGCACCAGGTCCTCGGCATATACAACTATAGCTTTCAGCTTACAACTTTTATGGGACTTCTGAATACGTGGACCAGTGGGCCTCTGATTGTTGTGCCTTCTCTTGGAGCTCCTTTTGTTTTTCTGTTGGCTTGGCCTGCCCAACTTCAATGGTATGATGGTTTTCATTTTACCTTATTATATTTTATATTGCTGCATTTTGTTTTTATCTCCTAGAAGTCTTTTCTTTTCTAATGAGAGCTAGAAAGGGGGTGGCTCTGGATGGAAAAGGAGGTGGAGAGGAACTGGGAGGAGTAGAGGGAGGGAAAACTGTATTCAGATGATACCATGTGAGAAAAGAATCTATGTTTAATAAAAGGAGGATAGGTTCTTGCAATCGACACCATCCAGTTGTGTGGGGAGGAATCGCACCAGGTCCTGTGTACTCTATTACCACAAACAACAATGGCAAGCCTGGACAGGACACACCACAGGAAACTTAATTGTGTACGAGTTTCTTTTCATTTCAGATTTGGTGTTCAAAGTGAGAACATGGAATTAAGAGACAGGAAAGTTAGACTCAGTGTCTGTAAACAAGGCTTGTGTTAGGATGATCACTATCATGACATATATATATATATATATATATATATATATATATATATATATATGTGTGTGTGTTATATATATATACATATATATAACACACACACACACATACATCACACACACACATATATATATCATCCTTTTACATCCCTGGCTGAGGACCATGCATAGGGAAGCTGCAAAAAAATAATCGAATGCCTATGAAAGGTGGATTACTGACTGATACAGAAAACAGATATTTACAACTAGATTTGAGAACAGAGACAGCAAAAGGATCCTTCCTGATTACATCATCGTCGACAGCTACGTCCTCACCTTGGTGACACCTTAGAACAGGGAGGAGTCTGAGGCCCGTGAAACCAGCGTGAGCAACTGTCACTTTGCTGAGAGAGTAGACTGCAGCAAGATGAAGAGGATGAACCCGGGCAGAACACCACCTGGGGAGGATCACTTACCAGGCCATCATCTTGCTGAAAAGGGTGACGTAGAGGGCATGGCGGGTTGTGGCTGGACGGCAATGCTGTTCTAGCATCTTCTCCTACACCAGTTTCCAAACAAAAACAAATTGAAAGTAAGAAAAGTAGCCTGGGGTCATCATTCCTGAGCCAACTCAGATGTCTCATCTGAAAGAAACTGTTCCCACTGCTATCAGTGATGTCACAGGGGTAGGCAGTAGAGGGAGCCTGACTATGGCCAGACTTTCAGCTGCAGAAGGAAGATGTAGCCAATATAAAAACTCCTCCTCCTCCTCCTCCTCCTCCTCCTCCTCCTCCTCCTCCTCCTCCTCCTCTTCCTCTTCTTCTTCTTCTTCTTCTTCTTCTTCTTCTTCCTCTTCCTCCTCCTCCTCTTCTTCCTCCTTCTTCTTCTTTCTTCTTCTTTCTTCTTTCTTCTCCTTCCTTCTCCTTCTCCTTCTTCTTCCCATCCCCATTCCTCTTCTCCTTCTTCTTCTTTTTAGAATACCGATACTTAATAAAATTATATACTCTTCCTTAATGGTAAAATATTTGTATTGCTTCTTCTATATCTGTCATTAAAAACATAATGTCCTGGTGGTGGTCGGTCACACCTTTAATCCCAGCACTCAAGAGGCAGAAGCAACTGAATCTCCATGAGTTAGAGGCCAGCCTGGTCTACAGAGTGAGTTCTAGGACAGCCAGGACTATACAGAGAAACCCTGTCTCAAAGCTGAAACAAAACAAAGCCAAATAAACAAAACGAAACATACAGACAAACAAAAACCAGGATGGAGGTGACTGGGGAGGTGGCTCAGTGAATGAAGAGTTGCTACCCAAGGTCAGCTCCTGAGGAACCCGCGTTAAAAGGGCGGGGCACGGCGGTGTGTGCCTGTAACCCCGCACAGGTGGTTATCTGCAGCTTGCTAGCCATCTAGTTTAGCTAGATGCTGAGGACCAGGTTCAGTGAGACCCTGGCTCAAAGAAAAAAAAAAAAAAAGAACAATAGGGAAGACACCTGACTGCAGCCTCTGGTGTGCACATACATGTGTACAGGGGCATGTGCCTGCAGACACACAGGTATACACACATGCCACACACACATTTTTAAAGGGAATCAATATTTACCCAAATAACTACTGAACCCCTAATTTCCTCATGAGAGCAGAGCACATATACAGAATTTTAAGTCTTCCGGCAGAGAGCAGAGAAAGCACTGAGGTGGGAAAGTTCACCTGCTCTCTGCTCAACGGCATGTCCACAGAGCGGCATTCTGCGGTTATTATGGATATGGCATCTTTGGGGCTTAAAGGATCGAGATGCAGTGTAGGCCACAACCTTTTGTTTAAAGAGGAGAAAAAAGAAAACAAATTTATAGCAACACAACAAAGACCATAAGCTAGCATGGCACCAGTTATAATCCATTAGATGAAGTTATTTTATACTGTCTTTATAAGATAAACATGGAATCTGTTAATCACACTATGTAATTCATCCTAAGATTTATCATTATATCCACCAGTAATCAACAGAGTGCCATGACCCACGTACATGTTAGCTAGGAGGGGAAACAACTTCAGTTATACATCATGGCAGTAAAAGTAGGCACTGGCAATTGGTGCTTAGGAGGAGAAGTTCAAAATGGTCTCTGTACCCAGCTATGTACAGGGCAAATGACCAGGGTTAGGAAAAATCTTATGCTTATGTGCAGAGCACAGATATACACACAGACCTGTTCACAGATGCACACTGACATATAGTGTATGCACACAGCATCAAATTTCCTTAAGAAGGCATGGTTGGGGAAGAAAGGTTTTCTTGTAATTCCCCCCCTCCTGGGGGAGGGTAAAAATAAATAGGCTAGGGAATTCTGTAAGGAATAAATACTGCCTTCCAGAATTCAACCTTTATATCACTTTTCCGAGGGTTGTCAAAAAAGGGAGCCTGCATCCTAGAATAACAGGTATCTGTACTGTCATTCCCAGGCTGCCCCACCTCTCCACAGATTTACCTGCCTACTAGACGTCATTTCTTACCCACAGATTTACCTGCCTACTAAACGTCATTACTTAGATTTACAGTTGGCAACTCAAATTAAACCCACTCGAGAAACAAACCTACAATATCCCCTCCCCCCCAAGCAAATTCGCCCATTCTCTGGGTCTCCTTTTTCAGCCCATGAAGTCACAACTACCTTTCATTTCTAGGTTCGGAGAGTTGGTAGTCATTTCCATTCCCCCTTCTCTCCCGCCCCAGCTCTAACTCCCCCCCAAGTCTTACAGATGGTGGCTTCTCCTTGAGGCCACCCACCTCTCTCCAGCCTCCGTGACATTTACATGAAGACCGAAGACACACTGCAGGACCCTTGCCTTGCCTGCTCGCTGGATTGGCCCCCTTGCTTGCCTGCCCGCGGGGTTGGCCGTACCTCCACGCTGTGGGGCAGGTCTCCACGTTCACAGAGACAATGACTCTGACGTTCACGGGCAGGGGGTCTATCAACCACGGCATGTGCTTCTCCACTTGCTGAGGAGCACACAACAGAAGCCAATTTATAATAACAGCATTTCAGAACAATCCCCAGAGTGCTCCAGTCAGATAAAAGTCTCATTATCATTACACTTTCCTTATTATTAAGGATACAACTCTTATTTGGGAATGGTTTATCCTAGGTTAGAAAAACACTGTTATCACCAAATTTGAACTCTGGACATTTAAGGAAATGTTGGTGCCTTAAAATGATGTCAAAATAGGCCTGGGCACTGGTGGAGCAGGCATTTAATCCTAGCATTTGGGAGGCAGAGATAGGTGGATCTCCGTTAGTTCGGGCAGGGCCAGCCTGTCCTACAGAATGAGTTAGAGGACAGCCAAGGGACACAGAGAAGCCCTAGCTCAACCCCATAAATACTTTTTGCTAAGTATACAGATTTACTTAATGCTACTCTCTATAAGCATACCATTCTTTTTTTTTTTTTTTTTTTAATTCAGACGCTTCTTCCCCAAAATTAAGTAGAAATAAAGGGGACAGCATCATTTCCTTCCCTGGAGCTCAGAACTGAGATGCCTGCTACCACCATTGCTGGTCCCCTGGTCTCTGAGCACATCTGCTAATAGAAGACACAGTGAGAGGGGCACCTGGACTTGATCTATGGAATCGATGATGATGATGATGCTACCCTGGTGCCGGGCCGAGAGCTTCTCCAGCCAATGTGGAAATTCCTCCAGAAGCTTAGCAGGGTCCAGTGTCAGTGCAGAAACTGCCCAGAAGTGCTGCATCAGCTGCAGGGTGACAGGGTGACATCATGTTCAAAGTAAACCAGCCGTACTCCACGGTAGCAGGGGGACCTTTCCATCCTCACTGTGTATGGCAGCACTGACTCCCCACGGTAGTGGGATCAAGTACTGGTGTGTGTGTGTGTGTGTGTGTGTGTGTGTGTGTGTGTGTGTGTGCTTGCATGTGAGGGCCAGAGGGTGATGTTGGGCATCTCCTTTAATTGCTTCTCCACCTTCTTTGCAGACAGTCTCTCACTGAACCTGGCGTTCACTAACTGGCTAGGCTAGTGGCCACAAAGTTCCAGGGATCCCCCTGTCTCTGTCCACCCCATCATGCATGCTGTGGTTACAGACATGCATGCTGCCACGCCCAAGTGTTTACATGGATGCTGGGGATAGAAACTCAGATTTTATGCTTGCAAGGCCAGCACTTTACTGACTGAGTCTTCTTTGCAGACTATAAGTCATAATTTTTTTTAAAAAAATTATTTACCTTTATTTTATGTGTATAAATATTTTACCTGCATGTAAGTATGTGTACTGTGTGCATGCAGTGCCCATGGAGACCAGAAGAGTGTGTCAAATCCCCTGAGACTGGAGTTACAGATAGTTGTGAGCTGACAGGTGGATGCTGGGAGCCAAACCTGGGTCCTCTGTAAGAGCAACAAGTGCTCTTAGCCATTGAGTCGTTTCTCCAACCCAAGTACTAAATTTTAAATCTTACACAAGTCCAAGATAGCTTGTCATAGGTTGAATATTCCTTGTGCAAGATGTTTGGCACCAGAAGTGTTTCAGATTTCAGATTTTTGGGGTTCTGGGCAATGTTCACATACATATAATAAGGGATCTTGGGAACTGGGCTGAAGTCTAAATATAAAAATCATTTCTATTTCATACACACACTTTACAAGTAGCCTGAAGGTAATTCTGAACCTTCCAAAGTGAGCCAGTGTTTTAACTGTGACATATCACATGAGCTCAGACATGGAATTTTCCACTTGGATTGTCATGTTGATTCTCAGAAAGCTTCAGATGTTCCCTGAGACTGGAGCTCAGTGGTAGAATGCTTGCCCTGCAGGCACAAGGCCCCAACATTCAATCTTCACTGCTATCAAAAAGTTTCAGGTTTTGGGGCAGTTCAGATTTCAAATTAGTGATGTTCTCCCTACAACACCAACAAATAATAAGTTTGCTTATTATTAACAACTCAGCCCCAAGAGCTTCAGAATCTGCATAACATTCAGATCGCCCCTGAGCGCCCACATCATACCTTCAGGGTCAGCCGCTTGATAATCAGAGACGACTCTGAGCTGGTTGACGTTGGTCTCCCCACAAAGTGAGACAGGATCAGAGTGTTAGGGAAATGCTTCTGCTGCAGCTGAATCCTGAGAGAAAAACAGAGGACTCTTTATAAAGCTGACAGTGGTCTGTTACAGTTACAACAGATACACAAAGAGCCAGACATCAAACACTGCCCCAGAGTCCTTAATTACATGGCTATTCACATTGTAACGAATAAGATTAGTGAGCTCACGCTATTTTTAGAACCTTTTAAACTAATTTCCTCATTTTAATTACAAGATGATGTTAATTGACATAAAATGTTAATAAAATAAACATTTAACTAAAAGTCTGCAGTTAGAGGAGGTGGACACAGAAAGATCAGGAGTTCCAGGTCATCTGTAGTTACATAGTGAGATTGAAACTTTGCTACATGAGACCTTGTCTCTAAAAAACAAAACCAACCAACCAACCAACCAACCAAACAAACAAAACAAAACAAAACAAAACAAAACAAAAAAACAGCAAAAAGAGTGCTTTAACTGTATCTCATCATACCACTTTGATAAAAGAAGGGACTTTCCAGAACCGGGTCCTCCAGAAACCAGGAGGGGTGGGATTGGAGCTGGTGCCACCACCAGATCATCCAGCCGCTGGTAATACTAGGAACAAAGAAAGAAAGAAACATAAAACAGATTTATATTATTATATTATCAGACTGCATATGCCTCTGATCATCCTCTGAAAACATGAGAGAAAAGCGTGTGAGAAAACAAACTTGCGGCTGGCCGAGAGCTCCTGTGTGGGCACTGACCTATATACACTGGGGCCTGAATTACCAAATGGGTCCCAAGGCATTGCTGTAACTGAGAGTGTGAGGGGCAGCATGGATTTCGGTGGGGGTTTACAATGTTCAGATGTTTGCTGAAATACTGCAAAGAGTCCATCGTGTGACCCTAGAGCCCCTCAACTACAGGAAGTATCCCAGACGGCTGTGCGAGCCCAGACAGCAACCTTAGATTTGCTGGTCAGAAGAATGAACATGGAGTTCCACAGTCTGCTTTAGTTTCTAGGGCTAAGAATGGATCTAAACAAAAGCAGGTTTCTTCTGTCCCCTCCCAAATGTCCTCCACCCCCAAGTCTCCCAGGCTACCTCAAAGAGAAAGGCTAGGACAGACTGCCTGAGATCTCCATGACACTGAGTTCTACGCACAGAATTCCAGCCTTCCCTCCTGGGCTTTCTCCAGCCGCACAAAAGTAGCCCGCACCCGAAGACTGTGCTCACAAAAGAAAAATGTCACAATACTTATTTTTATTATTAGTTTTAATGGTGTGTGTGGGGTGTGTGTACACACGCAGATGTGAGCGCAGTTGCATGTGGAGGCCATAAGTTTCCATCCAATAAGTTCTGCTATCATCCTCCACCTTATTTTAGGAGACAGGGTCTCTCCTTGAGCCCAGGTTCACTGATTGGCTAGGCTGACTGACCAATGAGCTGCAGGGATTTCGCCAAGGGAGGTACCGCTGTGAACTCTGCACACGCATGCGTGCTGTGGATCTGAGCATGCGTCTTAATACTTACGTAACGAGACCTTTACCAGCTGTGCCATCCCCCCAGTCAACCACTGACCTTCACTTGTCAGAGGGCTTAGAAGTTTACCTTTTCGAATCCCAGTTCATGGGCGGAGCTAGAAGCCTGCTGAAAGGCTTCCATCTGCTCTTGCTCATCGTGTATGTCCCACAGAACATCCCCAAAATCATCTTCTTCTGGAGTAGAATCGTCACTGGCCCCATCCTTCACCTCCGCGTCTGTGTTCTCGAGCCCAAGGATGTCCTGAGTACCAGAAAGCAAGTGAACTTCGGAGACCTGTAAGCTGGAGCCGGCTTGCAGGGCTTTACTCGCAGGCGAGTAAGGGCAGACTTAGGCTCGCAAGGAAGAGTTATTATAAGTACTTATACGAATTAATTTGCAACCATAGAATTCTAGTGTAAAATAAAAATACTAAAAACATAAAGAGTTCCTCTCAAAATAAAATCAGGGCGCTTGATGACATTTCTGGAAAATGTCATGTAATAGATGCAATCATATCTGGCTAGTGAATGACTTTTTAAAAAGTGTGTGTGCGCGCACGTGCGACTGTGGATTCAGGAGGACAGCTTTGGGTGTCATCTTCAGAAATACTTATCTCCTTTGAGAAGGAGTCTGTCACCAGGAGCTTACCAATTGTGTTTGCTGGAGCCTAAGAGAATCTTCCTGTCTCCAATTCCCCAGTGCGGGGATTTTACAAGCACACACTGTCATGCCTGGTATTTTTAAGTGTGTACTTGGACTCCTTCTTTGGTCCTCATGCTTGTGGGGCAAGTGCTCTGTAGACTAAGCTATCTCTTCAGCCCCAATAGTGAATGACTTCAAAGACTGCACTAATGCTGAAGGAATAAGGCATAGAATTAAATTACTGAGATAGGACTTCTTTCTTTTCTTTCTTTCTTTCTTTCTTTTTTTTTTTTTGTTGTTGTTGTTATTATTGTTGTTTTGAGACAGGATTTTGATGTGTATCCCTGGCTGTCCTGGAACTTGCTCTGTAGACTTTGAACTCAGAGATGCACCTGCCTCTGCCTCTTGAGTGCTGGCATTAAAGGTGTGGCCACCACGTCTGTGAGTGAGACGTGTGAGAGTTTCTTAATGTCAAGCCTCTCTGCTGTCGCATTTAATCTCCCTATGGGATCACTGAAAATACATGGATGATAAAGATGGTTCATTTCACGGTCCTCACGCATCTTACTTATCTTGGCTCTAACACTGAGTTTGGAAACCTCGGAATCATCTGGGCAGCCTTTGCACTGGAGACTGTAAATGTGCTGCTGAGTCCTTTAGCACTACATTTTGGGCTCACTCTCCTCAAATGACAAATCTCTATATCCACAATCCAATTTAATTAGAAAAGGTGAAGCCAGACTAGGTGGCGTATGCCTTTAATTCCAGCACTAGGGAGACAGAGGCAGGCAGATCTCTGTGAGCGTGTGACCAGCCTCATCTCCAATGTGAGTTCCAGGACCGTCAGAGCTGTTACTCAGAGGATTTGTCTCAAAAAAAAAAAAAAAAAAAAAAAAAAAAAAAAAAAAAAAAAAAAAAAAAAAGCCAAACAAAAAGCAATGTAACTCCTTCCTTCCTTTTCAGATCAGGTCTCCTGGGAAGATGGGTATCATCAGGCAAACAAGGGAGACCTTCCCACTTTGCCTATTTTACTTGGAGATAAGGGTGTTCTCTGCCTTTTGACATTAGTTATTGGTATTTTTGCTGACCCAATTCTGAAATGATTTTTTTTTTTTTTGCAAAAAATATAATCTCAGGCATAATACCAAGCAGCTATGGAAAATATAAATACATGAGATTCCAAAGAATCCAGTTCCAGCTGCCGCCATGGACCATGTTTCTGTCCCCCTGTAAGGCGCTTTTGCCCTCTCTGTTGCTGTTAAGGATAGCAAGGTGGGGGGACATCTCAAATATATAAAAACCCCAAGTACACAAAGAACACACAAAACCTCTCTGTGGAGTAAAATGTACATTTGTCCTCAACTGCCTCCTCTGGATTGTGTGTTTTTGATGCATTTTATACCTAACAGGTATTGAAGCCCAGCTTGGTGATGCAGATCCTGACAATACCAGCTTCTCATTCCAGTAACAACTCCCAACAGAGATGGCGCTCTCCTGGGGTACTGTTCTCAAAAATGACACATGAGGAGTTTTATCTGGAAAACTCTTCTTTTTAATTACCATGAAGTTATTTTAGATGAAAACTTACAAAGAAATGCGTATTTACCTGTTTAATAATCTTTTCCACACTCATGTAAATCTTACACACTCCCTCCGCAGGATCTCCCGAGTGTTCGATGATCTAGGAGAAAAGGTTCAATGGTAACAAGGAAACACAGTCAGAGCACTGTCAGCATCAGGAGGGAGGGGCAGCATCAGCATCAGGAGGGAGGGGCAGCATCAGGAAGGAGGGGCAGCATCAGCATCAGGAGGGAGGGGCAGCATCAGGAAGGAGGGGCAGCATCAGCATCAGGAGGGAGGAGCAGCATCAGCATCAGGAGGGAGGGGCAGCATCAGCATCAGGAGGGAGGGGCAGCATCAGGAGGGAGGGGTAGCATCAGGAGGGAGGGCCAGCAGATGCCTTTTAACACTTTAACTTTTTATCTCAGCAAGTTCCTTACAACAAAGATGCTGGAGTGTGAACTTGCTGTTCAGAAGAGGAAACTGAGGCAAGTTAAGTAACTTGTCTGAGGGCACACAGGGATTCAGTGTAAACAGCATATACGTGTGTGTGTGTGTGTGTGTGTGTGTGTGTGTGTCCCAGCATCTGTCATCTAGATGTCTACACCAGGTCTCAGGCCTCTCACTACCCTCCCAACTACTCTATTCCTCAGACAACATCAAGCACATCACTGACAGAGGACCACACTGGTCCCTGCCACTCTGCTCAAAGCCAAACAAACTTCACTCCAAGGGAAAAGTCCAGGTGATTAAAACGATCTCTGAGGTTCTTCGGATTGATCTCATTGGGATACCCTTCCTGTATGTCCCGTCTCTACAGACACCCTGACTTCCTCCCTCCCTCCCCCAGTCTCTGGTCTCATCTCTGCCCTCCAACATTTCCTGTGTCTTACCTTGGCTTTAGGTGTCTTGCTTAGGTTGGAAACTTGATCCAGTAACTGCTGGACAGAGTCAGAAGTGGACTCTCCATCATCCACGCGATGGTAGATTAATCGTGGTTTTCCCTCTGGGTTTTGCAGAAAGGCTTCTTCACAGTCTTCCAGTAAAAAACTAGACGGGGAATTGTCATTTCATGAGCTACATGGCACTGTGGCAGCAGAGACTTACGTGACCAGCCTAAGTGCCCAAACAGGCTTTTACCAGAGTGACAAAGGGACCAGCTACTGAGAAGAAAAGCTTTCCAAAAAATATGTATGTGCAAGTGTGTGTCTGTGTGCCCAGAAGTTAGTGTCAAATGTCTTTCCCAGTCTCTCCACAGAACCCGGAGCTCACTGAGCCAGCCAGCCTGGCTAACCACAAGCTCCAGGGATCTTTCTGCCAGTCTCTCCTTCCCCTGTGCTGAAGTTATAGATGTTCACAGCACCACCCAACTTCCATGTAGGTTCAGGGATCTGGGTCAAATACTCCGGTGGAAGGAAAGTAGATGGTACAGGCGAAACAAATAGGTCACTATGGGTAACTGCTGAAGTCGGAGAGGCTGGAGGCCAGCTGCTGGGCTGACCTGCTCTGGAGGAGCCAGCCAGAGGGGTGGGCTGACAGGCAACCATGCAGTCGATAGAGGAGAAAATGCTTTGTGAGGAAGGATCGGAAACAGTGAAGCCGAGGAACAATGGAAGCAGATCAACCATAGACGGAGAGCGCCCACATACTGCATTCTGTGAGGTGATCTGGCTAAAAGAAGAACTGAGCAAATCTAAGGAGTACTAGAGGTGCTACAAATTCTCTGGGGCACTGAAGATGTCCCCAGGAGAGCTGTTTCTTGAGAAGGTAAACCAGTGGCAGATGCCTCTTTGAGCTAGTCAGCCAAGCTGCTGTCCAAGGGACAGCCTGCCTTTCCCTCTCCTCGGGACCAAGCATTCTTGGCGACCCTAGCTGTATAAGCAGTGTTGGAGGCACGGTGAAGGAGGCAAGCTGAGCCCATTATTTAGAGGATTTCTATTCAGCCATGAGTATTCCTGTTTCTATCCTTCATGTAAACAGTGCCTGCCAAAGGAACAGAGTCAAATCTGTACATTACAGAGCACCTACGGAGAGTGTCAGAAGTCAGCTCCCCTTCTGAACCCTCTCTGGTGAGTGACACTGGAGAGACACACACCTGTGCTCCCCACTAAGCGTGAGTCCCCCACTCACTTTCCTTACCTACCAACAAGTGTGTTGTTAGTACAATGTGCTCTGAGTCTATTCATTTCATACCTAACGACTATGAAGTTTTAAGGACAGTGTTTCCTATAGGGATACAGAATGATTCAAGGGGCCAATGAATGGTTTCTCTAAGTAACTATGTGGGTCCCATATACACAAAGGGAGCAATAACTGATCAGGAAAGTTCTCCCCCCAATGAAGCTCCCAATCTGTTCACTGGGTGCTTTCTAGCTTTGTCTCTAGGAAGTTGAGAGAGCCAGTCAATCAGAGGTGGAGTAACCTGAGAGAGCCAGCCAATCAGAGGTGGAGTAACCTGAGAGAGCCAGCCAACCAGAGGTGGAGTAACCTGAGAGAGCCAGCCAATCAGAGGTGGAGTAATCTGATACAAAGGTTCTAGCACCTGTATTTGAGGTCTGAGCTCCTCACTCCTGTTGCACCTCTGTATTTTTATTCATGGGGAGGGAGGCTCCCTGGGGATGGAACCCAGGCCTCACACATGCAAATTAAGTGCTGTACCACTGAGCTACACTTCCAGCCCCAACTGCCACTCTTCTTGGTAGTCCCAAGAGAAGCAAATGGTGAAAGACATGCAATGAAATAAGGGAAATTCAACCAAAAGAAAGCCGAAACAAATGCAAGAGACTAAAATTCTGATTCTTTAAGAAGAACAATTTTCAAAAAATAAACAAAAATTTACTTTAAGTGGATAGACAGGCAATAGAAAATGAGTGGGAGAGAAACGAGTTTAAAGTCAGGAGGACAAAAACGAAGGTGAAAAGTGTAAAGATTACAAACAGCATCTTATTAACAAGTGAAAGCAAGATGGCCTCAGAGATTAAAAATAAGAATTAAAAGAATAATTTAACAACGAAGGGTATATATTACCAAGTGACATAAGATATGGCCAAGTAACACTAGGTATTAAAAATGATACATTCTTAATGCAAGGAGAGAAAGGTAGAAAAAGGAGACTTAGCTGAAGGCAACCAGTTGAAAGGCATTGTAGACACACTCTGAGGAGGGCTCCGCTAGCTCTATTGACCCAGCCACTAGGCAGTCTGTGGTCCTGTCTTTTCTTTTTTTTCTGTGTGTGTGTGTGTGTGTGTGTGTGTGTGTGTGTGTGTGTACTGTAAGATGTGTGTCTGTGTATGGTGTGCTGGGTGTGTATGTGTGAGCATGATGTGTGTGTGGTGTGAGATGTGTGTTTATGTGAAACGTGTGTGAATAAATGTGTGGTGTGTATATCTTGTTTGAGTGTGTATGTATATGTGTGTGTTTCTGGTGTGAGCATGTATGTGTGTGTGTTATGTGGTGGATGTGTGTTGTGTGTGTGTGTGTTATGTGTGTATATGTGTAACTGGGCATTGAATATAAGGCTTCATGCACACTAGGTAATTAATTTACCATTGAGTTTTATCCTCAGTCTCTCCTTCTCAGCCTTCTGAATGCTGGAAATACAGGCATTCATCACTATGCCTGTTTTTGTGTGGTGTTGGAAACTGATCCCAGAATCCTGTGTGTCAGAAACCATCTAGGAAAGGCTATGGAGAGCAAGTGAGTATTCTGGAGATGGCCCACCATTTTGCATGGCTGCGATGGGTGAGCTCAGAGACTTCATCCCAGGATTGCTTCTCACTGCTGATCTGCCTTTCCTGTCACTATCACATAGCCTAATGATTCCGGGGCATCAGCCCACCCTGTTGGGCAGATTTCCTGCAGAATCAATATGAAGATGCACTTTCATGTAGTAATGCTGTTTAGATGAATTGATGGTTTCATAATTCCTGATAATGATTTTATAGAACTCCTAAATTCAGACAAGTAATTTCAAGACCCCTATAGAATAAAAGCTGCAAATAGAGCTCTGTGAACCTTCATGTGTCATGGGCTAATTGTACTAGGAAAAGAAAACAGGCTTGGAATAAATTACAGACAAGGAAAACATTCCTTCTAGGATAGGAATGAGGTCACTCTCTGGTAGCTACAGGTCATAAACTGGAAATAGGCAATTTATTGTAGGTGTAAGGACAGAAAATAAATGATGGACTACTCTATCTATACAAAACTTCAAAATAATAAGACACAAGCCAGATACTTTGTCTTTTGACAAGCTATAATAACTTGTGACATAAAAACTATTGCTTTAAACTTATAATGAACTTGTGGAGTCAAAAATACATAATTAATGTTTAGTCAGGTACTAGCCTTAATGGAAAGACATAAACAAT